>NC_047130.1:15244522-15552295 GCF_009829125.3 Periophthalmus magnuspinnatus
AGGCTCCTTGCGAACAATATACAAATTTAATACACTGCTTACAAATTGTTCTGTTTCCAAACAGTAACATTTTGGTCTAGGCCATATTTCTCATTTCTTCACATTCCTTCACTCCTTCATACAGGAGTGCATGACACACCCACGTTGGAAGGATATCAAAACAGCGGTGTAATCTTAATTTGTTAGACTCTGCATAGACTTTGCATTTGATTCTGCTTTGAATTTTGCTGTACGCTGCCTTCAACCCAACTGTACAATAAAGATCTACAGAACGATTTCTGAGCCTCTGCACCTGTACTTCATATAACAGAACCGAAACCGGCATCCTTCCTGAAGAGTGTACAGTTCAGGATATAGGAGATGCTTTACCTGGAGAGTGGCTGAAGGAGTCGGAGGAGGCGTCTGACAGAGAGTGGAGAGAGGCAGCACGACTGGCACTGCGGGTCACTGGACCATCACGGACTGGAGGCTGCAGAAAGGGAATAAAACAGGAATATGAGGAAAAACATGGGAATCACTCAGAAATATGAGGAAAACAGGTGAATAACATGAGAAAACCACAAGGATAACACGGGAATATGAGCAAAAACAGAAATAACACGGGAACATGAGCAAAACATGGAATAACACGAGAATGAGGAAAAATATGGGAATAACTTAAGAAAAACATAATAACAACACAGGAATATGAGGAAAATCATGGGAATAACAGGGTAATATGAGGAAAACATGGGAATAACAAAGGAATATGAAATAAAACATGGGCTTTTTGTCAGTTCTTCTGGACGTGTTTAACCCTATTGTGGTGGATGCTATCATCGCCGATAGAGAGCAGTTGAGGATTTCCATTACCATAACTCTGCAACCAATTGTGCTATAATGTAAATTCAAATGGCATCTCAAAGCAGAGGCAGGGGGCTCTTTAAATATTTTACTGTCATTACGGTAATGTGCTTACGGTGTCCCTCGAAGATGACCAATCAGAACGCAGGTGCCGGGAGATTTTCCTAGTCAGTTATTCAATGCGTCACAGGAAAAACATGGATGGATATGTAAAATAGAGGTAGTTGTGTGAAAAAATGCAATACATTCTGTTACTTCCTTTAACATGATATTTATGGCAAAAAAAAAGAATAAAAGTCTAGGTGAGCTATACTGGTCTATAATGTGCTCAGTCATTAAAGGTTTATTAAAATGTGATCTATGAACAGAATGTTATTATTCACATCTAATCCCAGTGTTTGTCAGGAAAACTGAAAAAATTAGAACAGTGATACAGAAGTTTACACTGTTTGCTCATGTTCAGGCTTTGGAGAGGCCCAGGTGACCTTGATATGAAGAAACATGAGTCCATTTACAATCAGGGTCCACGATGAGGTAAAGTGGGACATGTGGGATTGGTTCAGGACACAGGGCAGAGTGAGAGGAGTGAGTGATAATGGGTGGTGGGGTCAATCGGGCAGATTCTCAGCCACATTACCGTCCATCTGCCTCAGAGCGTGTGTGGCTACAAAAGAGTGGCTGAACCATTTGGGGGGAAAAATGATTTTACATGGTTTGATTTACGATTTCTGTTTTGTATCAAGTCCATTTCTTAGTATTGAAATTCAGTTTGAAACGTTAGTATTGTGACACTGTTCTTTATATAGACTAAGGGTATAATGATAATAATAAATATCAATAATAATAATAATAATTAGTATTATGAAAGTATATGCATTGTATTATTATTAGTTTAGCTTACCCTGAACCTGCAGAAGTCGGAGTACGAGTCATCGTAGGTCTTGTGATGCGCCTCTACCAGCGTGGAGATCACGTGACTCTGAGCGTCCGTGAGGCGCGGTCGTCGCGCCTCCTTCTGAGCCTCACGCTGAGCCTCCTCCTCCTTCCTCCTCTGGATCAGGTCCTTCTTCCTCTGCACCTCCTCGTCTGTCAAGATAACTGAGAAGAGAGGAAAGGTTTACACAAAGAGAAAAAGTCACTTGCTTGTGTCCCTATGGTTCTCATCTCTGACCCTGTGGATCATTTTGTTATAATTTATCATTTTGTTATAATTTACACATTTTAATCACAATATTCATCTAAAATGACTTGATAAAAGAAACAAGTCAGCTGACTTCTGTGTTAGAAAACTGCGGTGCCCAATGGGAGCTGACATCGCTGTAAATATTATTAGTAAAGGTAAAATAGGTTGCTTCTGTGCATTCAAACTATGCGTTCTGGCACATTTGTGTTCATTTGTCTATTGATTGAAAGGTGTTGTTTTATTCTGCAGTTTGCATTATTGTGCATAAAAATATAAGATGTGCACACATTAGCATCTCATCTGTGCGCACAGGTGAGGCGAGCTCTGGCACATTCCTGTGGAGAGTTACGGATCAGACTTTGTTTATTGTTGATATCTGGCAGAATATAGTTCAGACAGCAATAACTCTGCTGCCCAATGATAAATCCAAATGTTATCTTCGGACTGACACCTAATTTGACAATCATCATTGGTTTTGCAGAACACTGAAGCCCCATATCGCAGAATGTTTATGCTTGCTCTCAATTTTGTGGACATCACTATTACCCTAAAGCATCAGTAATGCAACTAATTACTATGCATTACTGATGCTTTAGGGTAATAGTGAATGAGCAGCTGAACAAGACATTGTATAGTTTGACATGATTTACTGTACACAAGTAGAATACAGTGTAGAGACGCAGCTCCACTCCATGCATAAATTCTGCATCATTGTGCGGCGTTTACTGTTTTTGTGTGATGATTGTGGATATGCATATGATATAATTATATAATGATATAAAATATGCATATGATTAATTTTAATTACTTCACACCCTCTCAATTTTGTACTTTCTTATTACTAATGTGTTTGTGTTTTTCCTTAGGCACATGGGTGGCACAAAACAAAGAAATGGTGCTGTAAATTTCCAAAAACTTATTGCAGATAGAACATAAACTAGCATGGGAAATTAACAATCTCCCTCTCTCTTTAAAGAAAAAATGAATGAATAAATAAATAAATAAATAAAAGGAACATTTTAAAAGTGCTTTAGTAAGGTAATACCCTTCTTTCAGAACAATAACTGCACACAAAAATATTAGTGACACAATGACAAAACAGTTTTTGACAAAATAATAAAATAAATAATTACAGCAACCATAAACCCTCATCTAGAGCTTTGAGAAGCATAAGGGATGAAGCTCCCTTTTTAGTCAGTCAGCGAGCTGTGACTTGTGTGCCTCAGACCAACAGACCTCTTTTATTTTCTTAAGACTGTAGGAGCTCCTCGATGCTGCTTATTTCTAGCCTGAGCCTCTTCTCTGTGACCTCCTTAGTAGACTTGACTGCATCAAAAAGTGAAGATTGCCAAGAGAAGCATCACTGAAGACAACTAGTCTTAAATCAACACTGTTTCCTAAGTGCTGAAACTTGAGCGTGACATTCTCCGACTTAAGTTTACGCTGACTTATCACCTTGTTGACTTCATGAATAGACTGGACAGTAGCCTTTTTAATATTGGACGCCAAGCTACATGTGTCAAACATTACATCTGGCCTTGTTTGTTTAGCAACCCACAAGATCGGTCCTATTTCTGACCTGAGCTGCTGTCTTTGTTTCGTTTAAAAGAGCATTCCTCTGCACGGCTGTGCAGGAGGGATAGACTAGTACTTTATGACCAACTGTGGTAATATCCATCCCCACATAAGAGAAACTCTCATGTTCTGCATGCCCTACATGAAAGGTAGACTTAAGTATAGGAATCACATTTATTACAAACTGCTCTGATCCTGTCCAAAGAAAATCATCTACATGACATGCCAGTAAACCTGTGATCTCAGAATGGTCATTCCGCCAATAGAACACTGCAGGATCAACCTGAGACATTTTACCACCAGTGTTCAGCATCAGTTCTTTAACCTTGTTGTACCAGTAGAGGGAGGCATCTGCAAATCCATACACACATTTCTTTAGTTTCCATAGTACATTGTCCATGCCCACTTCAGGTGGGGTCGAATGTAAATGTCTCTCGAGAGTTCCATACCCTGCAAAAAGGCAGATTTAATGTTCATAGAGTGAACCTTCCACTTGTTTTGACTGGCAACAGCCATCAGCAATCTGTAAACTCTGAATGTTTACCTCTTCAAATCATCTTACCATGCCTTTGGAACAATACCATTTGGCGTTTCTTTGAGTGTACACACCCATCTATACATTACAAATTTTTTTACCCCTATCTATGACTTCCTCAAAAACATTATTATTTTGCCAGTTCTCGATTTCTTGCCGTTTAGCACTTTCAAAAGAAATATTTTTAGCAATAAGAACATCAGTGTCCACATCTTCAGACTCAATGTCAAGGTTGTCAAAATGTGACATGTCTAATGCTTGCTTTTGTCCCTCACTGCCATCTGGCTCAAGATATTGCACATTGTACCAATCTTTGTACTGCCGTTAGGCTTTTCCTGTTTTGTTTTTTTTTAACTCTGGCAGTGTACTGAACACCATCCTCTCTGTCAGTAAATTTGACCTTCTGCCCTGTTTTCAGTTTTAAATCAGAAGTTATATGATGGTTCGTTTCAGGAGGTGCCACATCAATTTGTCTAGGTATTTCTGTCACTCCACTTTCACTGTTGTCATTGATTTGTTCTTCTTCTCCTCTTTGTTCATCATCTGAACTTTCTGGCACATCAACTGTCACTGTGGTTTTTTTTTTCTGAGCTGTTTTCAGGAGTATTGTGCATCATCTGTTTCTCTTCATCTTGTGCATTCACTTTACTCAACCTAGACTGATGCACACGTATAAGGATTCCCCCATCTCTGATAAACAGCACAGACCCGTCCTGACCAATAACTACACCTGGACCTTTCCACTCTGTACTGTCAGCTTGTTTATAATACACTCTGTCCCCTGTCTCATACTTGTTGTCTGTAGGCCTAAGCTGCTTGAGTAGTGCCCTCCTTATTTTTTCTGAGCATTCCACCTCTGTGAAAGCTCTCCTGGAGGCATGTAGGGCCGCTATGTGCTGCCCTACTCTGGTGCTCATAGTTGTGCCCTCTAGAGCAGGTGGCTTATCAACCAAAACAGAAGGAAGATTAGGATTTTGACCAAATACTAGCTGGTGTGGGCTAAAGCCATGCACATTGATCATACTGTTCTCAGCCATAAGGGCCCAGTCTAAGGCAATTTGCCAACCACACCCATTTTCCCCTTTCACCTTCATGAGGATCTCTGTCAGTGTCATCTTGTCTCTCTCCAACAACCCGTTGCTCCAGGGACTGTATCCTGCTGTAGTCTTCTTCTCAATGTTGAAGTTTTCTGCCATGTCTCCTATCTCCTCATTGTTGAACTCTCCACCATTGTCAGTGTAGATCCGTTTTGGTGCTCCATGGACGCTTATCCACGAGTGAATGAAAGAGTTAATCTCCGACGGTTTCTTGGTCCACACGATGTTTCCAGCGCTGAAGCGTGTGAAGTGGTCGATGATGTGAAGGTACCATACGCCAGGTTCCAACTCATGTAAATCCATTACCACTGTCTCATTGTACTTTGAGGCTAAAGGCAAACCAACAGCAGGCTTGGGTTTGGTTCTGTTGTATCTTTTGACATATTTCACAGTCATGAATGATTTCTCGCAGGATGACAGGGCTGTCTTGTTCACTATTTCCAGAGCTGTGGATGAGCTTCTGCAGTCTCTCTGCAGAGGTGTGGCCAAACTGCTTGTGAAGTTTCTGAAGAACTTTATGCTTTTCTTTTAGGGACATGTCTGCAGTAACAACCAGGACATCATCATCATTACAGCTCACTTCTGCCTTTACATCTCTAATGTCCACACAATGGTGTCCTGAACTAGTGAGCTCCAGAGACATAGGCTGCTTGAACATGATAACTCTGTCATTCTCCATGTCTAAAACAGTTCCTGCTCTCTTCAAAAACAGTTTGCTTGACGAGAGGAATATCAGCACGGACTACTTCAGTTTCAATGTGGCACTCTGTTTGACCTTTTTTGGCTGGAATTTTCACTTTTCTGTTGGAGTAGACAACTTGACCATCTCCAAATCTAAATGGTCGGCAGCTGGGAGATTCCGTTTGCCACAGTTTGTTCATTTGTCTTTTGGTAAGATTCTCCATGTAACTGTCCTACAACTTCTGACCACACACAGTACGTGTACAAGCCGTGTCAATGACGGCAGAGCCCAAAGACTCCGTTAGGAAGATTTCTGAGTCAATCATAGCTGCTTTAGTAAACAGGGTGATGTTACACTCCTCCACATTTTCATCTTGAGTCAACTTAACGTCGTTCTCCCGATGATGACATTCTTTCGCCCAATGGTATGTGCTCTGACAAATGGCACATCTCGTTCGCCTGCCATATTTGTTGAGTGGATTGGTGCCTTGCTGTGGCTGCTGCCGCTGATGCCCCCTCTGTGATGGGCCATTACGTCTGTATTTTCCTGTTGGCTTTTGCTCCGTGAAAAAACGCTGCATCTTGTTTTTCATTGCTGTTGTTCATTCTACCTGTTGTCTTTCCACCGATGATCCATTTTAACTGACTTCATAGGTACAAAGGTCTGCTCAGTATACACAGTAAGCACGAGCTGTCTGTTTTTCTCCTCCAAACACGCCTCGTCCAGAAGCTTGAAGGTAAGTACATCGTCAGGCAGAGTCATGCTGCACTTTTTCATTCGGTTGTATTTCTGCTCAAAGTCAATGATATAGTCCGCCATGGACACCGCACTGTCTTTTGTTATTGAGTCAAACTAAGAGTATGCTTTGTAAGCGCGGCCTTTATCTTCCTTCTCAAAAACATCGTATCCAGTTTTGCAAGCAACGTTTCCATACCGTTATCCTCGTTCAAATCATCCGCAGATATTTCCAACGCCGTTTCTCTGGCTCTTCCTTCGAGCCCAAGTGCCACCGCCAGTACTTGCTTTTTCTTGTCCACCTCTGTAACAAGTCTCCAGATACTAACTTCATTTTTCCAGCGCTCAAGTACAGAGTACTGCCATCAAACTTTGGCAGCACTCTGTAATTGGTAACCATCCTCTCCTACCATGCAAATTCCCAAACACATGAGGATCTTATTGCAGATAAGCTTTTAATCAGCCGCCATATTCATACACAGGTGAAGCCGCGCCTCTCGCATGGTATCGCGGTAGAACATAAACTAGCATGGGGAGTTAACAAGTGCAAGACATTTTTTCACCATTTTGTGAACAATGCCTTTGTGAAGGCCTTAATTCTCTATAAAGGACATTGTAGATCAAAGGGTAAGATCCCTATATGCACCAAAAGGCCTTTAGATAAACTTTTGTCTTGGAGCTGGCAGAGGCAGGACCCATCAGAACACAGCAAGAAGAAGGAAGCAGGGAGAAACCATAATCATGTACAGTGTGTTTTCAGTTTGCAGTGTGTGTTTGTTTACATTTTGAAGTATATGTTTGTTTACTGTTTGCAGTGTGGAGTTTGTAAATATATATTTATACCACTTGGTTTGACTATATTTTATGAACAAATATACATTTTATATTGCGTTTTGATATGCTATATAAATGTACATAAGCAATAGAGCAGCTAGGTGTGTGGATAAATATTCATCTAAGTGTACGTTTTCAGTAGAGCCCTCGTTGATGTCTGTGGGTTGAAGCATTCAAAAGTTATTATTTTTCCAAACATTTTCCAAATGTCTCCATTTGGGTAGGTTTGGAGAGGTTTGGAGAGGTTTGGATAAATGTGGATACATCAAAAGTCTCTCCATAAAATGCCTGGATTTACTAATAAAATGAGTGTAAAAATCTAATTTTTATAGATATTGTCCTCAAATTTGAAATTTGAGAGGACAATATTATTTTTAGTTGAGATACAATATATTTTTGTCCCCAGCTACCTACTGCAGCTTTCTACACCTTCATTTTAAGAAAAACTTTAGGCGAGGATGAGAAAAAAATTTTTTTATGTGTTCCAAAGTGTATAAATGTTGACCAGCCATACTTACAGTGATTCTGATACCTGTGCGTAAAACTATAGGGTGTTACCTTTGCAAAGACCCCAAACCTGTGTATTTACTACTGGAGGTTCGATAATGTGAGTGTGACAAAACTGACTTTAGTTTCAGATGTGCTGTTGAATATTTTGTTCTGTGTTCTCATTGGACTAAAAACGTGGTGCCGAGCAATTGGTCGACTAAAGAGAGGGCGTGGCAAAAGCTCTCAAAACTATTCTGAATCTCTGTATCTGACCCAAACTGAACTTACAAGACAACACCTGCATGGGGAACTCATGCAAAAACATTACCAGGAAACTTTGTATTTATATGTAAAAAGGCAGATTAAACTTGTCGATTCGAGTCAGGTCAATGTGTGGAGTTTGTGTGTTCTCCCTCCATCTGGTTAGCTAGTATTAGTAGTATAAATAGCTAGTATTAGTATAAGTATCAGTAGTAGTGTAAATAGCAGTATAAATAGCAGCATTGTAGTAGTCTAAAGCTGATGAACTCTGACGGAGCAAAGACCCAAAGAGACTCGACCTGAGCTCAAACATTACATAATATTTACAGGAGCCCTCTGCACACGGCCCCAACTAGTGTTTAAATAACAAGCAGAGACACCTTCCACTAGTGTGGGGTCAGACCGGCTTTAGAGTCTGCGGTTTAACCATCTGAAATGTCCACGGTTTAACCATCTGAAACATCCACGGTTTAACCATCTGAAACATTAACTAATCATAACAACAAACCTCCTTTTCACTCCACACGCTGACCCAGGGCACCTGTGGCTATGATAGCCCCTCTGACCATTACCACTCACTCACTAACAAACCACACTCAAACTAGTTAAGAGTAAACGGTCTTGCCTAAGGACACAGTGACACTAGGCACTTTTGGGTGAGCATCTCTGTATCTGTGGTGTATGTGTTATGTAACTCTCCCTCTTCTGTATAACCTGTTTCTAAAACTGTGGTCCACAAGTTCCTTCAGGTGGTGCTGGTTTAGTCCTAGAATAGACCTGGAATAGACCTGGTTTAGTCTGCAGGCATGACAGCCCCTCCTGTGGTCCCCATTGTACTTACACTCCTTCATCATGCCTATGTCCACACAGCGCTTCAGTCTGCAGGCCTGACAGTGCCTCCTGTTGTCCTTGGTGATGGTGCAGCTTCCGTTGAAGGGGCAGGTAAACGAGGCTTTCCGCTTCATACTGCGCCTGCACACATCAGAACATGAGTGGGATTGGACATATACATCATCACATTCTGGACACAGGTCGTGTTTAAGATGAACCGCACATGCTGGAAAGGAAAAAAATACTAGATTAGAATTTCAGTAGCTTTTTATGTCTCAGTTTCACTCAGCTGTCCAGGTACGATCTAAAAGAAAAAAATCTATTCGAAAATCAATTCGGTCAACTGGTCGTTTAGACCTGGTTTACACCTGGTTTAGTCCGGGTTTAGTCCGAGTTTACACCTGGAATAGTCCTTGTGAGTTTTAAGCCCTAATGCTGTTCCCTCCTCAAAAACAGACCTGGCAGATCAGGGTGATGGTCCCTCTGTATAAGAAGGGGGGCCGGAGGGTGTGTTCCAATTATAGGGGAATCACACTCCTCAGCCTTCCTGGTAAGGTCTATTCCAGGGTACTGGACAGGAGAATCCGTCCGATAGTCCAACCTCGGATTCAGGTGGAGCAGTGCGGTTTTCGTCCTGGTCGCAGAACACTGGACCTGATCGATACTCTCCATGATGCGGTCGCTGTATTGGACCGTCGTGGTAAAGAAGGAGCTGAGTCGAAAAGCAAAGCTCTCGATTTACCGGTCAATCTATGTTCCTACATCACCTATGATCATGAGCTCTGGGTAATGTCCAAAAGGACAAGATAGTGGATACAAGCGGCCGAAATGGACTTCCTCCGCAGGGTGGCTGGGCACTCCCTTAGAGATAGGGAGAGGAGCTCAGTCACACAGGAGGAGCTTGGAGTAAAGCCGCTGCTCCTACACATCGAGAGGAGCCAGCTGAGGTGGCTCGGGCATCTTCTCAGGATGACACCTGGACGCCTCCCTAGGGAGGTGTTCCGGGAATGTCTCACCAGGAGGAGGCCCCGGGAAAGACCTAGGACATGCAGGAGGGACTGTCTCTCGGCTGGCCTGGGAAAGCCTTGGGGTCCCATCGGAGGAGCTGGAGGATGTGTCAAGGGGTCCCTGCTTAGACTGCTGCCCCCGCAACCCGGCACCGGATAAGCAGAAGAAAATGGATGGATATCTACCTCTCCAAAGCTCAAAATGCTCTGTTCCACCTTGTCATGAAGTGGTCATTTTCAAGTTAAAAGCTCATTTTACCTTCAGTTCAGTAAAGATTGACAATTCCAGGGTTGAAATTATCCAAATGATAGGAAAGGTGTGTGGAGTTTAAAAACACAGTGGAGCACTTCCTGTATTACATCGCACATCACATTACATCGCAAGGTGAAACAGAGTGTTTTCAGTTTGAGAGAAGAACTCAGCCTAAATGTGCAGGGTTTGTGTGTTAAACATGTGTGAATGAAACAAAACAACGCCAGGTCTGTTTGTGATGAAGAAACATTAGACATTAGTGTATGCATGTATAAATGTGTCTGTGTGTGTGTGTGTGTGTGTGTGTGTCTGAGTGGACGCGTCACCTTTGGCCTATATCTCATCTTTTTCTCTCAGAGTAAACACTGGTTATGTAACTGTGGGACATTACCGCTGTTTCTGTGTGTGTGTGTGTGTGTGTGAGATCCACAATAATAAGGTCCATGCTGTGGACCTGATTATTGTGGGCCCAAAAATCATGTTGTTAATCTTTCATTATTAGCTCACAAAAACATGGTTTATAGTTCACGTAAGGGTTAAAATAAGTTAAAGCCATAGTGTGCAATTTTTTTGTCAAAACTTTACTAAAATAAGAGTATGTTTTTTTTTCAGTATGAATGTTTCCATTGCACTGAAAATAGAAAACATGCATCCTGACTCTCAGTGGGCTTGCATCTCCACAGACATGACTCTTGTTTTCATGGCAATTATGCTTTGGCTATTATATTCTACAGTATGACAAACAATTATGTCCATGGAGAATGTTCCGAAGTGTGGTTTTAACTTTTGGAGTCATGCGGGTGACCAGAGAGTTACGTACTGTCACTTTAAGGTTTGGGCTTTGGTCATGGGTCGGCAACCTGCGGCTCCGGAGACGTATGCGGCTCTTTTATCCTTATACTGCGTTGCTTGGGAAAATAAATTTTAAGTATTTAATTGAAGTGTATTTTATTTGTGTTCTTTTTTTTATTGTAGTTTAAACTGGAAGATTATTGTGATCTTGAAATATTAAAACAAAATTATATTTTCTTATTTTTCATCGCTCAAAATAAGTGTCACACTGGCAAAACAATGTTAAAAATAACACTGCTCATGCCTCACAGACACAGCTGACAGTCCTGCGTAAAGACACAGCCCCGATTTTCAGACGCTGTGCACAGAGGTTCAGGAGCAGGAGGATCTTCTTCGACGTAAATGTCGCCCATCCCACATGACGCGCTAATAAGCTTGTCCGTAGATATAATATATATATAATGAAAATCCTGACAGGAAATCGCCACAGAAATCTATTTGATGTAGTGGCAAGTTTATTATATCTGTGATAGATCTGCTCTTGTCTCCACGATGACGTATCACGTATAACACATCAGACACGTCGCCCAAAAGTAGAGCCACAAGCGAGTGAAAATGAGCCAAAACTAAAGTCTTTGGAGAGCTTTTAACAAAGGGGAAAAGGCCAACTGAGGAGCCAGAAGAGGAGCCGACGACCTCAAAGAAAAAGGAAGCTAAATTTAACAGACAACACCAAGAGTCCTACTTAAAATATGAGTTTGTCGCTACAGGTGACTCACGCGCAGAGTCCGCTCTGCGTAATATGCGGGAAAAGCAAATGAGGCAAAGAAACCTTCAAAACTGCTTTGACAAATGGAGACTAAGCACCTGGGATTAAAAGATAAGCCTTTAGAGTTTTTTGAAAGAAATTGTGGAGCAGACTGGACATAATAATCACACTGGAGTTGTCATTGTCTCTCATCACTCCTCATGTGTGCGCCTTATATATGGATCAATATTGGTCAATTATGACACCCGAAGTAATAGCGGTAATAACCCTTTAAGGACTGAGCACACTATGGGCCAGTATAGCTTACCTAGACCTACACTTAAATTCTTTTTTAGCCATAAAAATCATGTTAAATGAAGTATCAGAATTTACTGCATTTTTTCACACAACTACTTCTATTTTACACATCCATCCATATTTTTTTCTTTTACGCATCGAATAAATGACTGGGAAAATCCCCGCAGCCCCGCGCTCTCATTCGTCACCTTCGAGGGACAGAGGCAGATTACCGTAATGACGGTAATATATTTAGATAGCCCCGTGCCTCCGCTTTGAGATGCCGTTTGAATTTACATGAGAGCACGACCGGGCGCGGAGTTACGCTGCTGGAAAGTCTGCAACCGCGCTCTGTCGGCGACGATAGGATCCGACGCTATAGGGATAACGGGGAGACGGGGAGACGGGGAGACAGCGCCGGGCGACATACGCCACAATCTGCCAATGGATTGCGGATGCCTGGGCTGATATCAGTCTCAACTGTGGTCCGAGCTTTCACGAAGGCAGGAATTGTAGCTGAACTGCCAGACAACAGCAGCGACACGGATAATGGCGATTTTGACGAGACGGAATCGGGCACTTTGAATGCCGAGCTCGCCCAACTGTTCAACTCAAGACACTGAAGAGGAAGAATTCGACGGATTCATGAATGAGGAATGAGCTGAAAAAGTGAGGCTTTACGTGTTTACAACTGAACAAGGCTGGGAGATATTGTGAATATGGACATTAACGTTGAGTTATTGTTATTGCTTTGCACTATTTTGAGAGTTACTATATTGTGATGCATTAACTTGTTTTGTGAGTGAACAAAGTTTTCAGAATGTTTTTTTTTATTCTATTAATAAAGTTTGACTGACTGACTTATCTGACTGTTGTGTTGACATTCCCTGTAGCGCAGCTCCATCTCGTGGATATATGAAATTTGTTTTAAAATAGGCCATTCATTGAAGGTGCGCCTTATATTCCGATGCGCCTTATAGTGTGGAAAATACGGTAAAAAAAAAAAGCCAAAACAATATACAGTGTTATCTTCATTTTAGATGTCAAAAAATATTTGTGGCTCCTGTGGAAATAGGGTCCAAATGGCTGGTTGGGTGTTAAAGGTTGCCGACCCCTGGTTTAGGTGCAGGTCTAGAGCTGCAAGTTTAAATACATCAAAATCTCAACTTGAAAAAGTCCCTGTGTCAGATGCCCTCCCTGTAGTTTAGATCTGTACAAACATGTTCTGAAATGTGATGTGCGTGTATGTGTGTTTATATGTGTATATATATATACACTCACTCACAGGCATATATATGTATATGCCTGTGAGTGGGAGGTACAGTTTGTAGTTAATTTACACACAGCTCCATTAGGCTCCAAATTCAAACGCCCAGGGCCAGTAACAGGTCGATACGGAGCCGAGCGTCACAGAGGCTCCTCCCACACACTCATCACACACGTGTGTTTTTTTAAGAAAAAATATACAATTAGCAAAAGTATATAAGAAGAAACATGAAGTCAGATTACCGTATTTTCCGCACTATAAGGCGCATCGGAATATAAGGCGCACCTTCAATGAATGGCCTATTTTAAAACAAATTTCATATATAGGGCGCACCGCATTATAAGGCGCATAGAATATAAACTACTGTAGTATCTGGGGCTGTGTTACGCATCCACGAGATGGAGCTGCGCTGAAGGGAATGTCAACAAAACAGTCAGATAAGTCAGTCAAACTCACAAAACAAGTTAATGCATTCACAATAGAGTAACTCTCGAAATAGTGCAACGTAACAACAATAACTCAATGTTGATCAAACATTAATGTCCATATTCACAATATCTCCCAGCCTTGTTTAGTTGTAAACACGTGAAAGAAACACGTAAAGCCTCACTTTTTCAGTTCATTCCTCATTCACGAATCCGTCGAGTTCTTCCTCTTCAGTGTCTGAGTTGAACAGTTGGTCGAGCTCATTCAAAGTGCCCGATTCCGTCTCGTCAAAATCGCCATTATCCGTGTCGCTGCTGTTGTCTAACAGTTCAGTGACAATTCCTGCCTTCGTGAAACTCGGACCACAGTTGAGACTGATATATCAGCCCAGGCATCCGCGATCCATTGGCAGATTGTGGCGTACATCGCCCGGCGCTGTCTCCCCGTCTCCCCGTTATCCCTATAGTGTCGGATCCTATCGTAGCAGATAGAGCGGGTTGCGGACTTTCCAGCAGCGTAACTCCACGCCCAGTCGTGCTCTCATGTAAATTCAAACGGCGTCTCAAAACGGAGACACGGGGCTATCTAAATATTTTACCATCATTACAGTAATCTGCCTCTGTTGTCCTGAAGGTGTTGAATGAGAGCGCGGGGCTGCGGGGATTTTCCCAGTCATTTATTCGACGCGTAAAAGAAAAAATACGGATGGATGTGTAAAATAGAAGTAGTTGTGTGGAAAAAATGCAGCAAATGCTGATACTTCGTTTAACATGATTTTTTTGGCTAAAAAAGAATAAAAGTATAGGTCTAGGTGAACTATACTGGCCCACAGTGTGCTCAGTCCTTAAAGGGTTATTACCGCTATTACTTCAGCGACGCCTCCTGACTACGGGTGTCATAATTGACCGATATTGATCCATATATAAGGCGCATCGGATTATAAGGCGCACTGTGGGTTTTTGAGAAAATTAAAGGCTTTTAGGTGCGCCTTATAGTGCAGAAAATACGGTAAACTCAAGAACAGAACCAGAGCTGCTTCTCCCCCCACGAGTCCAGACTGATGGACAGGAGAAACAGTCCACCTCTGCACTAGTAAATTTTATATATATATCTATCTATATAGATCTATCGATCGATCTCGATAGATCGATATATATATATATATATATATATATAGATATATATATATATATATATATATATATATATATATATATATATATATAGATACATAGATACATAGATAGATAGATAGATTTATAAATAGATATATAGATAGATAGATAGATAGATATATAGATAGATAGATGTGTATACATGTGTTACCTGAAAAAACCCTTGCAGCCCTCGCAGGTCATGGCATTGAAGTGGAACCCGGTGGCCTTGTCTCCGCAGACGCCACAGATCCGCGGCACATTTCGGTCAAACTCCTCCCCTGCCGCCGTGGATGTGCTGACAACCGTAGACTCCATCACTGAGGGCAGAGAACAGCCGTTACCATGACAATTACCTATACACTGCAGAACAGAACAAGACCACATAGATGAGTACACACCCATGGACCACTACATGGACCTACCAGGACTAGACCAGGACCATGGACAACTATGAACCTACTGGACACTGAGGGATTACACAGATATAAGACACATGAGAATAGACCACAAAGTTCCATTTAATATGGTACAGCACAGAGTCTAAAGAAAGGTTTTCACCATCGTAGTATCGGTATCGGTATCGACTCTGTTCCTTAGTATCGCTTTAGTATTGTGTCAGCCCTAGACCAGATGACACAGTATAAACACAGCATTCTGGTCTTTTACATGAGCCTTGGATCCAGTTCTCTGAAGCAACATGGGCGAAAACAACATGAGACACCATCACTCTCTCCATGGCACACCTCCGACTGCACTGTGTTCACAGCTCAGGGTCAGGCTACGTTTCGTCCCGGTTTCGTCCCGGTTTCGTCCCGGTTTCGTCCCGGTTTCGTCCCGGTTTCGTCCCGGTTTCGTCCCGGTTTCGTCCCGGTTTCGTCCCTGTGGTATTTCTAGCTCTCACAGTGTTTCATTTTTCATTGGGTCTAATTACAGGTCGATTCACAGATTTCAGACTCTTGGATACTTCAGTCTCTGTTCAGACGAAGACTCAATAAATGCACAAATCTCAGGTCCAAATCATGAATATTTTAAACCTTTGACAAATAGTTTGATCATCGATGGACAGATCCAATTCTCAAGTGAAAATGTGGAAAGAACAAATGGAAGGCGAGGGTGTGTGCAGCAGTTTGACTGGACATAAAACACAATTATACCTATTTTGATTAGAGTTAAAAAATCTTTAGGGATTTAAAACATTTAATTTAGTTTAATGTACTTCATTTCAACATGATCATTTCAGTGATTAGACCCAAGAAAAGTTTACATTTTAACAAGATGGAGCTTTGTGTGCCATGTGCTATAATCAGCTGATGCATTATTTACTCTGCTCTCAACACTTCACATTTACAGTAATGGGCCCAGAGCCATCAACACCAGTCTGTGCTGAGAGATGCGGGTTAAACACAACAGAACGTCTGAAACACGCGGGAACATCTGAAACATGACGTCGGAAACACAACAGAACGTCTGAAACATGACGGAACATTTGAAACACGACGGAACATTTGAAACATGATGTCTGATGGAACGTCTGAAACACGACGGAAGGTCTGAAACAGGACAGAACATCTGAAACACGACGGAACGTCTGAAACAACACACAACAGGACTGAAACAACAGTATCTGAAACAATGGAAAAAACTGACATAAATAATTTCCAACTCCTTGTCTGAGTGTGCTGCTAACCTGTAGTTTAGACCTCTATAATATATAAATATTCTAAAGGTAAATTCACTTTGCTTATTTCCATTAGCAACCACAGCAGCAATAACAGCAGCAACAACTACCACAACCACACCAACAGCAACAACAGCAATAGCAACAACAACAGCAGCAACCTGTGTTTGAACCACAGCCTGTGTAAAGACCTGGACTAAGTGAGTGTGACGTCACCACACTCAGTCGCTAAGTGAGTGTGGTGACGTTCCGCTGTTCTGCACCACATTTGGAGGTAACCAAGGCTAGGAGTTATAGGGGACAATTTGGGGTAGAGTTCCATATTTGGAATTCCAAATATGGAACTCATAGCATAACTCATAGATTCATAGCAATAAAAGAGACAATCAGGAGCAAGGGTGTTGAATGTAATGCCCCTTCCCACCCACACCACTGGTTTAGCAGAGAGCGGGCGCTTAGCAACGCTGTCAGTCAAACCAGTTGTTAACACTAGCAGAATCGGCCTCGGGGAAAGAAGTCGCCTGATTTGTCTGTTATTAATGTTCATATCTTGATTTACAGAAACAATAGTGAAATAAAAACCTCAGGATCCAGTTGATATGAACATTTAAAATCAAAATGACAAGACTGACAACAGCAGTTACAGAAAGAAGGGACACAGTTTTTACAGAGAAAGTGAATTGGAGCCAGAGTCGATGGCCAGATCACTTCCTGTTTGGAACACTGCGGCTAACATGTTAGCCATGTCCATTAATATATACAGCCTAAGCTAGCAGGTTAGCATGTCAATTTACATATACAGTCTATGATTTAAACAAGATTACTTTTAGCTGTCCCCATCTGTATTAAATATGACTGGCTTATAGAATGTTACACATACAAGTTTATGATGTCATCAAACGCAGCCACACAGAGGACGCACTTCTACAAATACAGTAATGTCCTCGCACAACTCCGTTCATTTACAGTCACAAAATGACATAATGACAGAGTAAACAAAAGTCAGTTTTTTTCAAAAAGCAGAGTGTAAAAATAGGCCTGACTCCACATGTTCAAACGCACACGCTCGCTTCATCTGTGCTTCATCCTGGTTTTTCTATTTTTAAATGCACATGAGTGACATAAGAACTGTGTGCAGGGGCTGATGGGAAATGGAGAGGTTTAAATAATGATGAACCAAGATTCCATAAATATAAACTGCTGGCAAAAGTTTCGAAAATCAGATATTAATCGATACTAAATCCAGTATCGAAACTAGATCCTCATGTTTCACAGATATCAATACTAAAAAAGTTCCAATGACAGAAATGAACCTTTCCTGAATCTGTTTATAATGATGTTGAGCTGCATCTTTCACAAGTATAAGACACAGACTAGAATACACCCATGGACCACTATGAACCTATTGGACTAAAGCAGGACTAAACGAGAACCAAACAGGACCATGGACCACTATGAACCTACTGGACACTGAGGGATTACACAGATATAAGACACATGGGAACACAAAGTACAATATTTAATGTGGAACAGCACAGAGTCTAAAGAAAGAGGTTTTTATCATTGTGCTCCTCCTGTGCTCCTCCTCATCTCTGTGCTCCTCCTCTGGCTCTCTCGATTATGATGTGGACATAAGTAAGGAAGCACGGATGGCAAGAGGAAGAGAAAGAGAGGGGAGCAAGAGAGAGAAGGAGGTAGAGAGGTGGGAGAGGATAGAGAGAGGGAGGGAAGAGGGAGAGAGACAAAAAGAATGACCAAGGGAGGGGTAAGGGCAGTGCGAGTGAAAGACTGGGGGAGAGAGTGAGCATGTGCAGAGGAAGTGTTTTATGGCTCAAACCTGGTTCTGGGTCAAACTGAGTCCAGTTTAAACAGGTCTGCTCTGGACTGACCCTGAAACACCAAGGATGTGTAAGAGACTCCTGCTACTACTGAGGAACTACACTGTCTAGGGGCGGTTTGATTCTGATTTGGCCCAGAGGGCCTCTGATTTGGCCCTAAGGAGGTCAGTTTTCCACTGGTTTTCCAATAGAAAGTGAATTGGAGCCAGACCTGATGATGTCGGAAGCCCAGCCCATGATTAATTTCTGTTTGGAACGTGGCAGCTAGCAGGTTAGCTCCATTTATACATTTATACATACACTATGGGAAAGACACAGATTCCCCCATTCATTTTGTACTTTCATAAAATATCCAAAAGATGAATTCACAAATGTTAAATATTTTCTATTTGTGACTAAACCAAGAACTCTACATGACAACAAAACTTAATATTAATTTAGCTGTATTCAAAAATATTGGCGTATAGAATGTAGTGATGTCTAAGCTACAGGGTTAGCAGGTTTCAGCTGAATAGAGCTGAAAATAACCAGGACTGAACCAGGACTGAACCAGGACTGAACCAGGACTGAACCAGGACTGAACCAGGACTGAACCAGGACTGAACCAGGACTGAACCAGGACTGAACCAGGACACAACCAGGACACAACCAGGACACAACCAGGACACAACCAGTTTATTGTGAATCTTCTTCAGGATTGTTATGTCAGTGGCAAACACATTGTTGTGCGATGTGTGTCAGGCTTTTATGTGCTTTAGCTCAGTGTGGTGCGTGAGCGTGAGTGAGAGGTGGCGTGCGCGTGCATGTGGCGCATATAGTTTAGTTTCAACCCGCGAAGAGGCGAGATGTGTGTGAGTCTAGAGTGGTCCTGGGGACAAGACGGTGTAACTGATGTGTATTAACGGTGCAGCAGAGCTAATAAAGCAGCCAACTCTTGAGCAGCAGACTGGAGTGGTCTTTCAACTCGCACCACACTCCAAACAACAAGGTAAAGAACTGGGGGTTAAACCCCGAAGGACGAGTGACCCTTCGGCCCTGGAGAGGACGGCTCTCCCCTGTGTCTCCCGACCACGGTCAGGGGACGCGAAGCAGGAAAGGTTTAACAACATTTAACTTTCATTAACATTTGTTTATCGTCTGTAGTTTCTTTAGCGATATAATGGACTTCAGAACATGTGGTCGAGACAGGACGAGTATTGATTATTCTGTCGATGAGTAGTATGAGGACTAAGAGTGGTCAGGGGGCTAGGAGCGGTCAGAACAGTGAGCATTCTAAAGTGGAGTGGTCAGAGCAGGTCAGTGTCCGGTCTAGCCCCTGCTCGGCCTCACACACAGCTCCACACTGTAAAACATAGCCTCAGGTTTAAACATGTGTCACTCAAAACAATACAACAAAATTAAACCGGACTTAAACCGGACTGAAACAGGACTGAACCAGGACTGAACCAGGACTGAACCAGGACTGAACCAGGACTGAACCAGGACTGAACCAGGTCCTACTCTATACACCTTCACTAGAATCATTTGGATCATTTCAGTTCTGGAATTGTCCGTCTCTACTGAAGTAAAGGTAAAAGCAGCTGTTAACTTGAAAACTATCACATCATGACATCACAAGGTGGAACAGACAATTTTGAGCTTTGGAGATGTTACAGACTAATAATAAAGTGTTACTCAAACCTCTGTGAATGAAACAAACACAAATCCAGGTCTGTTTTTGAGGAGGAGAATTAGAACATGACTTAAAGCTCACTCAGTTTTGTGTAATACGGGACCTTTAATCTGACTTTTTAAATGTAAATACCAAAATACCAGATCAAACTCACTCTCCGTTCTGCTGTTTCTCACATAGATTCATACCACAGCCCTGACGTCTGTCTGAGTTTGAACCTCAAAACAATCTTCATCTGAAAAGGTCTGACCTGTTCTAAGTTTTCTGAGGATTATTCTGAAATTTTTTACAGTGTACCCTCAGAGGAAAGAGTCGCCCCCTCAGTGGGCCCCAGCCTCTAAAGAGCCCCGCTTTAGACCTGGTTTAGACCTGGTTTAGACCTGGTTTAGACCTGGTTTAGACCTGGTTTAGACCTGGTTTAGACCTGGTTTAGACCTGGTTTAGACCTGGTTTAGACCTGGTTCAGTCTTAATTTAGACCTGCTTCAGTTCTAGTTCAGTCCTGGTTTAGACCCTTTTTTGGACTTGGTTTAGACCTGGTTTAGACCTGGTTCAGTCTCAATTTAGACCTGGTTCAGTTCTAGTTCAGTCCTGGTTTAGACCCTTTTTGGACTTGGTTTAGACCTGGTTTAGACCTGGTTTAGACCTGGTTTAGACCTGGTTTAGACCTGGTTCAGTCTTAATTTAGACCTGGTTCAGTTTTAGTTCAGTCCTGGTTTAGACCCTTTTTTGGACTTGGTTTAGACCTGGTTTAGACCTGGTTTAGACCTGGTTTAGACCTGGTTTAGACCTGGTTTAGACCTGGTTCAGTCTTAATTTAGACCTGGTTCAGTTTTAGTTCAGTCCTGGTTTAGACAATTTTTAGACTTGGTTTAGACTTGGTTTAGACCTGGTTTAGACCTGGTTTAGACCTGGTTTAGACCTGGTTTAGACCTGGTTTAGACCTGGTTTAGACATAGTTTAGACATAGTTTAGACATAGTTTAGACCTGGTTCAGTTTTAGTTCAGTCCTGGTTTAGACCCTTTTTAGACTTGGTTTAGCTTCTTCCCCGGGGATGATGATGACATCAGCTGCAGAGGATCAGGTGACGTTTCGCAGTATTGATAATAAAGTGTCATATTGTCAATATTCTGTTTCCTCACTCTGTTTGAATCTCTCCAGGAGCTGATGGGGGCAACAGCATGATGTCCAGGCGAGAACTGCACAAACAGACACACCAGATACTACAGTCTACTACAGTCTACTGTCACACTCTGCTACTACTACTACTGCTACTGCTGCTGTTGCTGCTGCTGACTTGGTTCAGTCCTGGTTCAATCCTGGTTTAGCGTGGTCAGAGACTTTAAGACAGAAGATTAGTCTGACGAGTTTGTGGAGGTGATCCAAACTAATAATGAGAAGTCGACCACTCAGATTCTGAAGTTTGATATATCACTGAAGTAAATACAGATAATTGACTGACACAAAAACAAAAGAGGAGATTTAAACCACAAAACTATTATAAATCTATAATATTGTTAAAAATCCTGAGGTGCGTCTGTAATGAGCCGTAGAAATGATGAACTCAACCATCTGTGGCTCAGACCTCATCAGCCAAAAAATTATATAAATAAATACTCCCCTCAAAAATATAGTTCCATCGATTGTATAAAGAACGTGATTATAGTGACAGACCTAAAGGTTCAACATTCACTTTCTCTGTAAAAACTGTGCATCCTCTTTGTAACTGCTGCTGTCAGACTCGTCATTTTGGTTTTAAATGTCCGTATTAACCCCCTCTACATGATACTGAAGTTTTTATTTTTTTCACTATTGTGTTTGTAAATCAAGATATGAACATTAGTAACAGAAAAATCAGGTGCCTTCTTTCTCCGAGATTGTTAGTGTTAGCAACAGGTTTGATTGACAATGTTGCTAAGTGCCCACTCCATGCTAAACCAGCATTGTGGGCGGGAAGGGGTGTTACCTTCAAAAGCCTTGCTCCAGATTGGCTCTTTGGTTGCTATGATACTCAAGGTCTGAATTGGGCTCCAGATTGGCCCCTATAACTGCTAGCCTCGATGAGCTTAATTTGGACCTGATGTCACACGGGCTCTTCTTTACTCAGTCTGTGGTCTGATACTTTAATGACGAGGCCTCATGATGATCATTACATCGGCTTATATCATTACATCGATTCATTGTTCAGTAGATTGTAGATCAAACTTTGGATTTTTGGGTCAATATTTAATGTGGGACTTTTTCTTTGGTGGAAGTTTGACTGATTTGATTCTTTTGACAAATGTTCTGTACTTTCTGAGTTTTCCACAAAATTCCTCAGATTCAGAGTGAAATGTGAACAGGTTTAAAGCCCTTCTGGGGTTCATCCCTGTTTGTTCTATCTGCCATGTTCAAATAAACAATAAAAAGAAAACTAAATATATAAATAAAAATGCACCATGATGAGACTTGAGCTGCAGAAGGTCAAATTATGAACAGGTATGACTTATTATAAACACACTATAACTCAAACCAGAAAGTGGTAAAAGCATATGAAAGCACATGTACCTGGGACGACCGGGACGACCCGGGACGACCCAGGACAGTGATATAATACTTATATATTAAACATGACACAGGAGTGGGCGGTGCATCTGGTTTAGTAACACTTTTGAAATGCTGCCAGCTGTAATGACTTTCCACATTTGTTGATAGAACTGTATTTTACTGTTTACACATTAATGCAACACTCTGGAACATTCTAGGCTATGTGATTGTGATTTTTCAGACAAGCTTTGGGATTAGATATGTTTAACCCCTTAGCATTCCGGGTGATTTTGGTGAAATTGCCTTTGTTCTGACCTCTCCAAATTAAAATAATCACCATTATTGAACCCTCAGTAGTAAATGCACAAGTGTGGGGTCTTTGTAAAGGTAACACCCTATAGTTTTACCCACAGGCATCAGAATCACTGTACATTTGTCTGCTGAGCATTTAAACACTTTGGAACACACATTAAAAAAATTTTTTCTCATCCTCGCCAAAAAAAATTTGTGAAAATGAAGGTGTAGAAAGCTGCAGTAGGTAGCTGGGGACAAAAATACACAATACCTCAACTGACAAGATTGTTGACCACTTACATTTCAAATTTGAGGTCAATACCTATAAAAATGAGAGTTTTACAATCATTTTATCATGAGTAAGTCCAGGCCTGGTTAGAGCTTTGGTCCCGCAACCCACTTTGGTCCGAGTCCCACTCGGACCAATTTCTGTCATTGTGTCCTTAGTTCTGTCATTGTGTCCTTAGGCAAGACACTTCACCCAAGTGGTGTGTGCATGATGATTGGTGGTGGTCGGGGGGCGCAGATTGGCATTAGCTAATGCTAATGATTACACATGATACACATTTGACCCACAATTAAGTCAATAGCAGAATAAACCACGCTTACCGATCAGGAACAGCATCCAGTCCATCAAAACATAAGGTCCCTCTACTCCTGAGTCCACCATGAGATCTTCACTCGGTTCCACGAACCGCTCCGGGTCCGAGATGCCTCTAGTTTAACTTGTACAAACATCCACAGTGTCCTCGGTCGCGCATTTCCTTTGTTTTGTCCGTTTCGTCATGTTTAAAACGCAAAACTGCTGCGTAAAATTACGCAACACACTTGGATCTTTATATCCAGTCTCGTGTTTTTACGCGCGCAGCAAACTCCGTCTGTTTACAGTAAACCACTGCATGTCACGCATCAGCGTGTTCCGCAGTTCATGGGCTTTAAGAGGAAAACATCACTAAACGTGTGTAATGTAACAGCTTGATTCTACAAGGGGGAGAGTGGGGCGTACTCTTTCAGTCATCTGTAGCTCTCATTCACTGTCCGCGGCTCCAGTAACCCACAGCCCCCACCTTATTGGCCAACTTCAGTGTCAATCACAAGCTAACAAGTTTGTTTTGCGCTGAGGAACAAAGTTGGCGCTGTCAGAAGTTTATTATGCCTGAAACTGACAAAAGAAATGCAGAGAAGTGACGGAACAGATTTCACTTTCCTGCGGCAGATTGGACATGGAGGCTCTAACTTCCTTTGTGAACATAATTTCTTGACTGGATTATATTCTCTGGACCTTTACGGAACGAATGAGACCAACTTTGTGTGAATATGTTGATGTTTGACAGAACCAGAGCGCTCAATGGTAAGTGAAGTCCAAATCCACATTTCTGACTTCTCTGTGGTAATTAGAGCAGTAAATGGTTTATATATTCAGGAAAATGAATGCCGTAGCTTTCATTTGATGTGTAGATTGTTTGTGTGGGTGACGCAGAAATACACGTACATTGCTGTAAAGTTGTAATGCGGGCCGTCAGAACGCTAAGTGGTTAATAAAAAGATTCTGTTCAAAGTCACATTTTAAAACAGAAAAACTGAACAAAAACTCTGAAAGATGGAAGGCATCTGACACACAGGGAGGGCATCGGAACATGTTTGTACAGATCTAAACTACAGGATTAAACAGGAGATTTTGTTTGTGATGGGACTGAAAACACTGGAGCCTTTGTGATTTTGCTGATCAATTCCAGACAAAGCAAAACATCTCCACAGAAACAAACCTGCTCCCAAAAAGTTACATAGTACAGCTTTAGATCAAACCTTTTGTGATTGTGTCTCTATAGTTCTTATCTCTGACCCTGTGGATCATTATTAGGGATGGGATGATATTAAAATTTAGACTCACAATTATTGTGGCCAAAATAATCGCGATTAACGATATTATCATGATAATTATTAACCTGTTAATGTTCCGACGGCCCGGGCCTACTTTACAACTTTACAGCAATGTACATACACTTCTGTGTCACCCACACAAACAATCTACACATCAAATGAAAGCTATGCCGCTCATCTTTCTGAATATGTACAGTGCTGACAGGAAAGACGTTTTTACAGAAAAGTCACAAATGTGAATGTGGACTTCACTTACCTTTGAGGGCTCTGGTTCTGTCAAACATCAATATATTCCCACAAAGTTGGCCTCATTTGTTCGGTACAGGTCCAGAGAATATAATCCAGTGAATAAATTATGTCCACAAAATAAGCTCCTCCATGTCCAATCTGCTGCAGGAAAGTATTCCAAACGTGAAATCTGCTTCGTCACTTTTTTGAATTTCTTTTGTCGTTTTCAAGCATAATAAACTTCTGACAGCGCCAACTTTGTTCCTCAGTGCTAAACACATGCAGTAGCTTCTGACTGACACCAATGTTGGCCAATAAGGTGGGGGTTGTGGGTTAGTGGAGCCCCTGACAGTGAATCAGTGCTATAGATGACTGAAAGTTTACGGCCCACTCTCCCCCTTGTAGAATCAACCAATTACATTACACACATTTAGTGACATTTTCACCTTACAGCCAATGAGCAGCGGGACAGGATGATGTATGGCATGACATGCTTTTCCGTAAACAGACGTACCCAGAAGAAAATGTGTACTCTTCAATGTAGCCGCCATGTTGTCGAAATGGGACAGCTCTTGTCACGTCGGAAGTGACACAAGCACCCGTCGACAAACACTGTCAACAATGCATTTAAGGCTCTTGGCGAATTCGGACACAGCCGAACCGAGTGGATGCAGAAATCTGTGCATAATTGCACATTCTACGCACTGTTGTTTTGCGTTTTAAACGTGACAAAACAGACAAAACAAAGGGAGTACGCGATCTCAGGCCTGGAGCAGTTCATGGCAAAGAGTAAAGATCCGACAGTGGACTACGGAGTAAAGAACCTTATGTTTTTGATGGATTTTTGTTGGATGCTGTTTTTGATCGATAAGCGTGGTTTATTCTGCTTTTGACTTAATTGTAGGTCAAATATATCGCGTCTAATCCTTAGCATCACTTCTGTGCACATAGTGCACATTCGGAGCATGCGCTCTGGCACATGTGTTGCACTTTAGCTGAATGAATTAGACTTCATTTGTCTATCGTTTGAAAGGTCTTGTTTTATTCTGTAGTTTGCATTATTGTAGGTATAAATATAATATGTACACACATTAGCATCTCATCTGTGAGGCGCGCTGTGGCATGTTCCCGTGGAGAGTTACGAATCAGACTTTGTTTATTGTTGATATCTGACAGAATATAGTTCAGACAGCGATAAGCACAGAAGCTAACAAGTGTCATTGCTATGGCAGAGGCCCCTCTTGTGGGCAATCACCAGAACTAACATCTAAACATTATATTGAAACTGCAAACATGAGGCAGACTGGTACCGTAAAGGCGAGTATAATCGTGTGCAATGATCATGATTATTAAAAAATGTCACGAATAATTAATCGCGGACATTTTATCGTGATTAGCAATATTATCGTACATCGTCCCATCTCTAATCATTATGTTATAATTTACACATATTCATCTAAAACCACTTCATAAAAGAAACAAGTCCGCTGAATTCCATGTTAGAAAACTGCAGTGCCCAAAGGGAGTTGACGTCGCTGTAAACGTCATCACAGCACAGCGCTGCATACTGTCGAGACCTCCTTTAGATAGCTGCACATCACACTAGCAGCACATTTTTTTTATTGGTACCAAAATGACTACCCGATGCTGTCGACTCCTATGAGTATCACTGATTAAGAAAATAAAACTGGAGAATGTAGCCTGTACTTCACAGTGGGCGTGTATGTCACAAAATGGCAGGTCAAAAATGGCATGTTGAAAATTGTTGATTAAAGATTATTCAAACATGAATCATTTCAAATACAATTTCAGAGGCTCTATGAGAAGAAATGACTAGATAAATGACAGATAAAGATCTGAACAGAACAGCGCTGGTTTAAAGCCACACTGTGGAACGTGGTCACAGATCAACAGGTCTGATGTGTCAAACTACGATTTCAATTTAATTTTGATTACTCTTGACCCTACTAGTGGCAACGCAATCACATCTCCATAGAGACACAGACAGCAGACGTCCTTCCAAAAAGTTCCATAGAGCAACTTTAACATATTTCAGAAAACATTCCAGAAAAAATGTTCCCCTTTTACTAGACTTCTTTTACTTTTTCTCAGACTTACTCTTCACCATCAGATCATGTGTGGCGTGTAGTACGTGTGGTCCGTGTGGTGCATGTAGTGTGCGTGTGTTGTGCGTGCTTGCGTCATAAACAGCTCCACACTCACTTACCTGCAGGTTGAACATGCTCTTTTCAGCGGGTCAATCGTAAAAACCTCTCTTGTTGATCCCTCGCGTTGATCCTGTTAACACCAGAAAAGAAAAAAGTGCATTTCGCAATCAGAGAGCAGCGCGAGCCTTTACGCACAGTGCGTGACCTCTGCGCCGTGTTTACGTAACGCCGCAACTATTTTCACGCAAATAAACAACAAAACTTTGAATAAGCACCAAAACTTTACAGGAACTGAGTCAAACATGAAAAAGGTTCAGATACGGCCTGTTACTGTCGAGAATAGTCACGAAAACAAACTGTAATCATGGATTTTCACTATTTTCACAGTTTATGGAAAATTAAATAATCAAAAAAATATATATCATTATGATTAAAAAGAACATATTAAGAGTTAGGATGCAAGTGGTTAATTCTATATGTAAATCAATCAACCATTAACTTTATGATAATCAGATCAGTCATGTCCAATAGACTCACTGAAATAAATAAATGGAGTTAAAGGCCAGTTTAAAGCCTGGATTTGTCTGTTGGTTTGTGCTAAACTTGTGTCTGTTGTGTTGACCATAATGACAGACTTATTTAAGATTCGTGGATTAAAAAGACTTTTTCCAGTCTTAAAACCAGGAGCTAAACGTGTTGCTCAAACTACAACAGCTCCAAAGTTTGTCATTCCTCCAGCTCCTACCTCAGCTCAACTTTTCTCCATCGACCCGACTTCACCTGGCTTTAATCCGCTTCTGTCGCTCTCATTCCCGCAGGAGACCCGCCCTGTGCTCTCCCCGGTTCCCAGAAGCTCCACCGCCAACAAACCACAGAGACAAACCCCGAAAAAACACCTGGATCCTGCACAAACCGAGGACAAACCCCGCTCCACCCGAGAGACGCAGCAGCAGCGCGGGGCTAACGGAGCTAGCTTTAGCCGTTAGCCGTTAGCTCGCGGTTTGGGACGAAGTTTAGGCGCTTTGACCCGCTTCGTCCCGGGTAACAGCGGTTCAGTGTTTCTAAACAGGACTGGGGTAAATACAGGCTCGGTAGCGGCGGGTGGAGCTGAAGAAAAGGCTCAAAAATCCAGCTCCGGAGCGAGAAAAAAACGTCGCTCCTTTCACACGACCCAAATAGATGGACATTACTTTAGTTCTGCCTCCTGCTCAGAGCCCCGCCCCCTGCTCTGCGCGCACATCCCAGGCATTTCATCCCCATCTTTATTTCTACAGAGAGCTTTATGTGAACATGAGACTCTTTTACATGGGCCCAGTTTATACCATAAAACAAAAACAACCAAACACCTGCACAGGTCAATTTAAAACATTACAGACAGGAGCAGGTGAGATTATAAATGTCTATAACAAGATTATTAAAGTGCACCTATAACATCACACTGGGAGTGTTCTACATATATCTCTGTGGTGGAATGTTCAGCAGTTACCATGGAGACACAATGCAACACACATTATCAAACACTGTAATGAAAGTTTTAAGAAAAAAACAGTAAAGTGATTTAAAGAGCCATTTCCAGGAGCCTGTGGTCAGTTTTGAGCGTTCATGGTCCTGTTCAGGGGTTTGATTTTACACAAAAACGTGACTGCTGGTTAATGCTAATGCTAGCTAGCTTGTGACTATAATGTTATTTCAGAGGGATTTGTTTAACAGCACAAATCAGGTCACCTGTTGGAGTTCAGTCAGTTCTTTATGGTCAGATTGTCTAACATGCCTCAGTGCAGTGCAGAGCAATGCTTACAGTTAGCATTACTTTATTATTATTATTATTATTATTATTATTATTATTATTATTATTATTATTATTATTATTATTATTATTATTATTATTATTATTATTATTATCTCCAAAGCTCAAAATGCTCTGTTCCATCTTGTGATGTCATCAAGTGGTAGTTTTCAAGTTAGCAGCTCCTATTACCTTTAGTTCAGTAGAAATTGGCAATTCCAGGAGTGAAATGATCCAAATGATTCTAGTGAAGGTGTATACACAAAAACACAATGGAGCACTTCCTGTATTACTACATTATGACATCACAAGGTGGAACAGGGTGTTTGTGGCGAGGAAATCACATTATAACAGACATCATAGAGTCATATGGACCTGTCCTGTATTATCTTTACTCACTCTGATGTCTTTATTACAGTGTTTTTCTTTTTTTTTTCAGTGTTTTTTTTTTGTTTGTTTTTTCAGTGTTTTTTTTTCTTTATTCAAGCGGTTTTTTTTTCTTTATTTCATTTTTTCCCCCCTTTATTTCAGTGTTTTGTTTTTTTCTTTATTTCAGTGTTTTTTTCTCAGTCTGAGCAGCGTCATGTGACGTGCCGCCCCGCCCCCGGGCCAAATGCCTGGGTTATAGGGAGCGCTTCTTCTCGAGAGGGAAAAAAAAGAGGGATTTCCCCCCAGCCCCCTCCGCAGCCAATCACAGACGAGCTCTCGCTGCTCCTCTGCGCTCTGATTGGCCAAGGCTCTATCCATCACGCCCAGTCCCGCCCACCGGAGCAGGGGTGTGTCCTGACGTCAGAGGTAACCGAGAGGTAAACAACTCTGACCGCGTGAGCGTTAAAGCTACACCGACCCCCTCCCCCCTCTCTCTCTCTTAGCCCCCTCTCCCCCTCCTCTCGTCTCTCCCTCCTATTCTCTCTCTCCTTCTTTAACTCTCCTTTTCTCTTTTCTTCTCTCCATCACCTCGCTTTTCCTCTCTCATCTCTCCTTCTTTCTCACTCTCTCTCCTCCTCTTCCTCCTCACTCTTCTAGACCCTTCCTTCGTTTTCCTATAGCCCTCTGCCATCCCCCCTCTTTCATCCTCTACTCCTTAGCTCTCTCCCTCCTCCTCATCTCTACCCTCCTCCCTATCCTCTCCTCCTCTCTCTCCAACCTCTCCATCCTCCTTCTTTCTGTGTTGTGAATGAACAGGTTAAAACAGCAGTGTGTGTGTGACCGTGCACCATGACAGACTCAAGGCAACATGAATATAACACACACGTATACTCACATGTGCACGTGCACACGCACGCAAACACACATACATTGCACATACATTCATACACCCATTCACCAGTGTACACATCCACTGCGGCTGAGGGGGTTAAGTGTCTTGCCCAAGAAAACAACAAATGCATTCATTTGTGGGTGCTGGAATCGCACCGCCAACCTGTGGCTCTCCGCTCAACCAGGACTAGAAGAGGACTAAACCAGGGCTAACGAAGTCCTCATTCAGGGTTCAAACCAGGACTAAACCAAACCGCCCAAAATTGTGACCTCAGTCCTGTTCAATCCAGTTTTGCTTGTATAATTTATCTTTCAAACATGTTTCCATCTCTGCTGTATTCTTCCCGCGCGCGAGAGGCGTGCAGGTCCGTGCGTGTTTCTGTGCGCGTGAGCCATTCCGAGTCGTGCCATAGCGCGTGCTAACCCCGCTGTGCGGATGTGTTATAAGTAGGACACTCGTGGTATTGACACATTTGTAGATCATGCGCAGTGGAGCGGATGTGCATGAGGGGTGTGTCCGCTCCGCAGTGCGCGGAGGGCGGGGACGAGCGCGCGAACCAGGCTGAAGAGAGATACTATAGGATTTACACTGTGAAGACACACTATTTATACAACCACATTAGCACGGGTTAGACCAGGATTAAACAGGTATAAACCAGGACTAAACCAGGTCGAAACCAGGACTAAACAAGACTAAAACCAGGACTAAACCACAAATGAACCAAGACTAAATTAGGACTAAACCAGGACTGAACAGGACTAAGCCAGGTCTAAATCAGGACTAAACCAGGACTGAACCAGGACTAAACCAGGCCTAAACTGGATCTGAACCAGGATTAAACCAGGACTGAACCAGTTCTAAACCAGGACTAAACCAGGACTAAACCAGGTCTAAACCAGGTCTAAATCAGGACTAAACCAGGACTGAACCAGGTCTAACCCAGGTCTAAACCAGGACTAAACCAGGTCTAAACCAGGTCTAAATCAGGTCTAAACATGACCAAACCAGGTCTAAACCAGGACTAAACATGGACTTGCACATGGCCATAGTTGGTGCAGAGCAGGTCAGGCACAGAGGCCCATGGGTAAAGGTCATCGGTGTGTCTAATGTAAACAGAGGAGAGAGGGAGAGAAGGAGAGAGAAAGAAGAGGAATGGAGAGAGAGAAATGGGGGAGAAGAGATCGAGGTAAAAAGGACAGAGGAGAGAGATAAAGAGGGAGGAAGGGAAAGGGAGAGAGGGAGAGATAGACAGACTTGAGGAAAGAGGCAAAAGAGAGGTAAGGCTGTTACATCCTGTAGCTCCTCCAGGAAAACACTGACACTAAAAAACAGAGTGGAATCTGACCAGACATCTAAACCAGGACTAAACCAAGACTGAACCAGAATTTAACAAATGCAACAAATGAGCATTTATGGCATTTTCACGCCTGCACAGTTAGAAACAGAGGTATGTCTTCAACAGCTTTTTTGTTCAGTATGATGTGTGGAATATGTGTGCCAAATTTCAATGGTCTATGACAAACAAATCATCCCAGTTAAACAAAATCCATGTATTCCTATGACAAATGTTGGACATCACCATGGCAACACGCTTGCAAATAGACATATGTTCTCATTGGTCTTTTTGTTCAAGTAACTTTTTTGGTCCCATTCAAAATTTCAAGGAGGCGCTGCAGAGCAGTTTTATGTCATAGCTATACGACTTGTACATCGTTGCATTCAGGTCGTCAATGCACACAAATTTTTAATTGGGACCAATTCAATGTCACCTGTGGGAAATATGCACGTTTTTATACTTTTCAAAATTCTCACTTATATGTGGATTAGCCACAGACAACCACATTTTAGAATTCATCAAAAATCTAAACAATAATATTTAATTGCACATGGGTCTTGGTTAGTTTTACGGATTTTCAGGCATTTTGAAAGAAATTCCAAGGTGGAGATATTAAAAGAAGCAAAAGTGCAGTTTTGCAAAAATGGGGTTCCGCCCAATATGGCCGACTTCCTGTTGTGTTTAGGATGGGGTCACAATAGATTTTTTTTACTTGTCATCACATGGGCTATTTTCATGCCAAGTTTCATCTTTGTACGTTGAAAGAGGTTTCGAGTTGGTGTAATGTATTTTGACTTTTTAAAGCGGCGCCACAGACGCATTTTTCATCATTTTCAGTTGCACTTTTAGATTACTCTGTCTTTTGGGAAATTGAATTTTAGGCCATAGTTGGATGACTGCAGAGCACATATTTAGTCTACAACAAAGTCCAGTACTCTGAACCCCATTTATTACAATTATATATTACTTATGTTACCACGGTAACATGATTGCAGATAGGGGTAAGTTCTCGTTGGCTTTTTGATCAGTGTCAAGGATAATGTATGCGCCAAAATTTCAATTGTTTATGAGAAATTTTGTTTAAAATTTTTTTTTTTAAATGAATTGGGGTTGTTAGGGGGCGCTACCGATTTTTCAACATTCTTAAGTACAAATTTCAAAAAAAACAAAATTTCGTTTTGTTTTTCCAACCATTATTTTTCATCTAAACCATAAAAACTAGTCATGTGACTTTCTTACATTGTGCCCCATCAGAAATAAGGTCCCAGTGAAAGTCTATGACAGATTGATTGTCTTCTATGAATTTTTTTAAATGAAATTTCAAAAGAGTGCTAAAGAGGCATTTTGAGAGATAAAGCCATGATTTGCATATCATTGTATTTAGCTCGCAAATCTGCATAAATGCTGTATTAACTTTTGCCAAAAATAAAAATGTGTGAATGATACATAATTTTTTTTTTTTTTATTTTACAAAAATTGTAATTTTGTTGAAAATTCACCATGACCACACCCAAAGTCATATTCAAAATGTAATTGATAATCTGTAATTGCACACAAGGTTATTGGGATTTGGCCAAATTTGAAGTGTTTGTGATGAAAACTGTGCGAGGAGATGTCCTGAATGTGAGGGTGTGCACTTTTGTCATTCCTGGGTTTGATCTATTATGTCCAACTTCCTGTGCATTTTAGGGTGGGGCTATAATGTCATTTTTGTCATGTCCTGACATTTTCTATTTTTTTGCGCAAGTTTTAGATTTTTACGTTAACTTTTTTCCGTTTTGGGCTCCTATTGGTCCCATGAAAATCCAAGTTTGAGGTGGTGCTTCCAAGTCGTCATTTGTTATTTTTTCTCGAGGTCTCCGGTGACAATTAAAGCTCATTGAGTTCTAATTTTTGATACCTGTCACTGGCATGTTGGCCCGTGTTTACTACTTGGTTTTTGCCATTTTCCAGGCTCCAGACAGAGTTTTAATGAGCCCTAAATAACATTTAATGAGTCCTAATTAACAAACATAAACAATGAGAAACACAAATAAACAAAGCTAACAATGCTCAGACTGATCTTTTCTAAACCAAATGAAACTAAACCAGGCTAAAACAAACCAAACTACAGCAAACCAGACTACACTAAACCAGACAAATCCAAACAAGACTAAACTAAACCAGACTAAACTAAACCAGACAACACTAAACCAGAATCAACTAAACTAGACTAAACTAAATCAGACAGCACTAAACCAAACTATACTAAACCAAGTTACATTAAACCAGGTCAAACTAAACCAGGCTAAACTAAACCAGACTAAACTAAACCAAACTAAAATAATCCAGAATAAACTAAACCAAACTACACTAAACCAGACGACACTAAACCAGACTAAACTAAACCTGGCCAACCTAAACCAGACTACATTAAACCAGAATAAACTAAACCAGACTATACTAAACCAGACTAAACTAAGCCAGGCTACACTAAACAAGACTACAATAAGCCAGACTACTGTAAATCAGATTTAACTATACCAGACTAAACTAAACCACACTAAACAAGGCTAAACTAAACCAGACTACAGTAAACTAGGCTAAACTAAACCAGGCTCTTTCTGTTCCTTTTCCTCCTCTCCCTCCTCTTCTTCCTCTTCCTCTCCTTCCTCTTCCTCCTCTTCCTCCAGCTGTTCTGTTTGAACACAGATTTCTGAGGCTCAGGCAGCAGCCATTTTGTGTCCTTAAATGATCCCAGTTTGAGTTTGGAGCTGCTGTTCCCATGGAGACGAGAGAAAGAAACCAGGACCAAGTCTCTCTGGAGGCCCAGACCTCTCTTGAGGATGAAGCCTCTCTTGAGAAAGAGGTCTCTCTTGAGGACGAGACCTTTCTGGAGGATGAGGCCTCTCTAGAGGATGAGGCCTCTCTTGAGGACCAGGCCTCATCCTGTGTCTGTGGCCTGTGAGCAGAGTGACCTCAGACTGACCTCGTCTCGTTTCTTTTGTCGCTTCATCTTGGGGTCAAAGATGTTTTCAGGAAGTGTGGACATTTTGGATTTGCTCTGATTCTGACCCAACTCCATCAGCTGATTCTCCTCTGACCTCTTCGCCTCCTCTGCTCCTCCCCTGCTCCTCCTCTGGCTTTCTGCTCTTCCTCTGCTCCTCCCCTGCTCCTCCCCTGCTCCTCCTCTGGCTTTCTGCTCTTCCTCTGCTCCTCCGCTGCTCCTCGTCTGGCTTTCTGCTCTTGCTCTGCTCCTCCGCTGCTCCTCGTCTGGCTTTCTGCTCTTCCTCTGCTCCTCCGCTGCTCCTCGTCTGGCTTTCTGCTCTTGCTCTGCTCCTCCCCTGCTCCTCCTCTGGCTTTCTGCTCTTCCTCTACTCCTCCTCTGGCTTTCTGCTCCTCCTCTGGTTTTCTGCTCCTCCTCTGGTTTTCTGCTGCTCCTCTGCTCCTCCTCTGGCCTCTGCTCCTCCTCTAAACCTCTTTTGCTCCTCCTCTGGCTTTCTGCTCCTTCTCTACTCCTCCTCTGGCCTCTGCTCCTCACAGAGCTGTGGTCACTCTGCAGGTCAAATACTCATCATTATTTATTAATTAAATAGTATAAATTATCCCAGTGTTTTGTTTTTATACAATCCCATCTGCTCGTATTTGGCGTGTGTCAGATGGTGCCACAGGTGTGACTCTCACGGTCATCTGAGGCTCTGTGTTTATTGTCAGATGGATTAATGAACTATTGTCCAATTCTTGGACTGTCACTTTGAGTCATTTTGCGTTTGAAGCCGAGTCGTGTGCGACTGGAATGTCTTTGTTTCCTTTAAATATTGACTCTAGGCTCAAAGTGGGTTTAATAAGGGTCAAGATGGATGTGAGGTGAACAGTCACTAGAGGAGAAGCAAAACAAACAGGAAGCAAGGTAACGATTACATACAAGGTGTTTCCTTATCCAAAAATATTCCTCTTTGTTTTTTTTTGTTTTTTTCATTATTTTTTTTAATTGATTTTGTCTGCTTGTCTAATAACTTTTAAAATTCCAATATTAAACAAACTGACCCCTGTGAGCGCCAAGTTCTAATGTTGATCCCTCCTCAAAAACAGACCTGGAGTTGTGTTTTGTTTCATTCACACATGTTTGAGTAACACTTTATTATTTGTCTGTCTTTATCTACAAAGCTCAAGATGCTCTGTTCCACCTTGTGATGTCATCAAGTGGTAGTTTTCAAGTTAACAGCTCCTTTTACCTTTAGTTCAGTCGAGATTGGCAATTCCAGGGCTGAAATGATCCAAATGATTCTAGTGAAGGTGTATGGAGTTTAAAAACACAGTGGAGCACTTCCTGTATTACCATATGATGACATCACAAGGTGGGACAGTCTAAATATGCAGGGTTTGTGTGTTAAACATGTGTGAATGAAACAAAACACAACTCCAGGTCTGTTTGTGATGAGGAAACATTAGAACAGAGAGCAGTGCATAATAGGTAGATTACATTTTTATAATATTCTGCAAGATATTGTTTTACATCTTACATCTTTTAAAAATAATTTGTAATGTTTAATAAACCAAAGAATGCACCAAACTGTGGAAAAGTTTGTAAATCATTCAATGGCAATAATATGATTTCGTTTGTGAATCTCTGGCGCCCTCTGCTGAATAAAAGGAGTGTGGACAACTCCACATTCTAAACCGACTCTGTTTAAGTAAAAAGAGTGAATAATGTGACAATATTCACAAATTAAAATAATTAAATGTACATTGGTAGTGTACAGTAGTAAGTTAATAACAAATTGAGTAAAATGCATCCTTAGACTGAATATTTCTGAAGTTGACTTTTTATTTTGAGGTCCCAGCTCTTATTTTAAAAGGTCAAAGCGGAGCAGCCTGGACTAGCGTCGCGGCTAGTTTGTTTACGTTTCATAAACACACAGCTTTACGACATTATATTTGATTAGATTACAAAAGTAAAACTCGAGGGCATATCTCGGTGCTTGGGGAGTGCTGTTGACCCGTTTTTGTTAATTTGTTTTCGTTCAAGTAGCTGAAAAATCCGTTAAATCGTATTATAGGCAGTTAGCATGAGGCTAGGGCTAGGATACAGGCAAAGCTAGCTGTCGAGGTTTCACTTATAACTATAGATCATTTCTGGACAGCTTTTTGTTGAATTAATTGTTTTATGTGCCGGATAATATCAAGTAAAGATTTGGTGATAGTATCAAAAAATCTTTAATGTTCAGTTTTATACCGGGTTATGTTTTGTCCTGTAGTCTGTAGTCTTGTAGTGTGAGCTAAGTCAATTACACGTATCCGGTCCCATGGTGTAATGGTTAGCACTCTGGACTTTGAATCCAGCGATCCGAGTTCAAATCTCGGTGGGACCTCATCCTTTTGACAACGTTAATAATGAGTTTAGTTCCTATTCTTATAAAATGTGTTTTTCAGATTCTAGATCGTGATGATGTCATACTTTCAGAGGATTTAATTATATTCTCATAAGAAATATCTTAAAGTTAAATTAGCCTGGTCATTTCTATAAGTGACGAGAATGACCAAGTTATGTCTCTACAGAAGGAAATTCTACATAAGATGACTTTTCTAATATTTATACAACAAAATAACAACAAATTAACAATAAAATCAAAGCTCAGTTATTTTGTCAGTTCAGATTTAGGCCGAATCAGATAAAAACATGTCACCATTTCATTTCACTTATTCACAATATCCTCTCCAAAGTATCCCGTCTACTCTGCTCCTCTGGCTCTGCTCCTCTGGCTCTCTACTCCTCTGGCTCTGCTCCTCTGGCTCTGCTCCTCTGGCTCTCTGCTCCTCTGGCTATCTGCTCCTCTGGCTCTGCTCCTCTGGCTCTCTGCTCCTCTGGCTGTCTGCTCCTCTGGCTCTGCTCCTCTGGCTCTCTGCTCCTCTGGCTGTCTGCTCCTCTGGCTCTGCTCCTCTGGCTCTCTGCTCCTCTGGCTCTCTGCTCCTCTGGCTCTCTGCTCCTCTGGCTCTGCTCCTCTGGCTATCTGCTCCTCTGGCTGTCTGCTCCTCTGGCTGTCTGCTCCTCTGGCTGTCTGCTCCTCTGGCTGTCTGCTCCTCTGGCTCTGCTCCTCTGGCTCTGCTCCTCTGGCTCTGCTCCTCTGGCTCTGCTCCTCTGGCTCTGCTCCTCTGGCTCTGCTCCTCTGGCTCTGCTCCTCTGGCTCTGCTCCTCTGGCTCTGCTCCTGTTTTTTCTTTCTTACATTGTTGTATAGAGACCAGAATAATACCACATTTACAGTTTACACAATAGTTTTATTTGAATCTCATCCACCACAGAAGTGTAAAATATATTAGGTTCTTTACATAAAAATACAAAAATGAAAATAGTAAATAGTGTGAGATGTGCATCTGCTCCTGCTGCAGAGAACACTTGATGCTAAACATGATCACATGATGATAAGCACACAATTACATGATCACATGATGCAAAACACACAATCACGCAATCACATGACGCTAAACACATGATCACATGATGCTAAACATGATCACATGATGCTAAACACATAATCACATGATGCTAAACACATAATCACATGATGCTAAACACATGATCACATGATGCTAAACATGATCACATGATGCTAAACACACCATCACGTGATGCTAAAAGTAGCTGTAACATTTATAACAGCACCTGAAATATTTAAAGGCCCAGATGACTCTATGCTCTGATCTGTTCTAATGTTTCCTTTCACAAACAGACCTGGAGTAATGTTTTTGAGTTCTCTCAAAATGAACACACTCTGTTCCACCTTGTGAGGTCATAATGTTGTAATACAGGAAGTGCTCCACTGTGGGGGTTTTTTTAGAATTCAGTAGAATCATTTGGCTCATTTCAGACCTGGAACTGCCAATCTCTACTGAACTAAAGGTAAAAGGAGCTGTTAACTTGAAAACTACTACTTCATGACATCACAAGGTGGAACAGAGCATTTTGAGCTTTGGAGATGTGACAGACTAATAATAAAGTGTTACTCAAACATGTGTGAATGAAACAAAACACAACTCCAGGTCTGTTTTTGAGGAGGTAATGTTATAACAGGGGTTAAAGGTCACTGAGTCAGTGTGTGGTACAGGAGTTTTAATGCTTCACATGTTGTATTTTTAAGGCAGTGGCTTTTAGTTTAACACTTGGACCCATTTTAACCCAATACTTATTTTTATGAAAGCACTTTTTTAAATATAAAAACATTTTCAATGTTTTAAGTCCATGACACATGTGGTGTTTTTAGGCTCGTTTAGTTTTAACGTGGCTGTGTTTCAGACCCAGGACCAATCACTGATGTTATGTTACTGTTTTTAAATTCAAGGTTTATTTCTCATCTGTGGTCAACACACAGAATAATACAGTAAAATAATACAGGTTGCTTGTGTCGACTGATGGTCAGATAGTTACACATGTGTTACACACATTTGAGAATAAGTTGCACATTTACAGTGGATGTGGACACGAGTAAATCTATGAAATTCAAAGTTCTGAAACAGCAAACTCAACATTTGTCCTTCTAAACAAAAGCGGCTCCATTTTCTTTCTTCTACTATTTTCTTATAACAAACAACTCAACGTTTCTCAAACCCTCGTCTACTTTCTGAACTGTTCTCTCAAAAACGCCGTAGAAAAAAGCCGATATTTACAGTGTGCTCTGCAAAACTGTGAGAACGTTTGAAACACATAAAAATATTCCAGTTCAGTTTTCGGATAATTTACAAAACTCATTATAAATTCTAAGGCTTAAAAATAGCATTTAGATTCTCAACCGGCGCATTAAATGGCTAAAAGTGTCTTGCCCGTGGACACAACAACAGCATATTGCCAAATGGAAATCCAACTAGCAACCTTGGGTTTTGATGCTGTTATGATCCAGGTCGCTAGTTGGCAAAAGGTTAAAACATGTAAAAAGTGTAAAAATGTCATTAAAATCACATAAAAACATTAAAAGGCGTCAGAGACACCAGAAGAATCTAGATTGAAATCTGACTGCAGCCCTTTAAATTGTGCAGCGGTCACTGTTTTATATTTAAAATGGTGCCCTTCAACTGATAAATACAAATCTGATAAAAAACAAATAAATGCACTTCTCAACCTGTACACCAGGGGGCGACAATGGAGAGGGTGAAGTCAGGGAGGGCATCTGGTGTAAACAACAGTTCAGTGGTTCTCAAACAGTGGTACATTGGTCGTTTACTGTTTTTATTGTTTAGTCCTGGTTTAGTTCTGGTTTAGACCTGGTGTAGACCTGGCTTAGTCCTGGTTAAGTCCTGGTTTAGACCTTGTTCAGGCCTGGTTAAGTCCTGGTTAAGTCCTGGTTTAGACCTTGTTCAGGCCTGGTTTAGTCCTGGTTTAGTCCTGGTTTAGTGCTGGTTTAGTCTTGGTTTAGACCTGGTTTTAACAAGTCTTACTTTCAAAAATTTTGAAATAATTGTTTTATATAACATCAAGACATATTGGACTTTATCTTAGCAGATGTGGCTCTATTTGCACAGATGTGGACTTTATCTGCACAGATGTGGCTCTATTTGCACAAATGTGGACTATCTGTGCAGATGGGCTCTATTTGCGTAGATGTGGACTTTATCTGTGCAGATGTGGCTGTATTTGCACAGATGTGGCTCTATTTGTGCAGATGTGGACTTTATCTGAGCAGATGTGGACTTTATTTGCACAGATGTGGCTCTGTTTGTGCAGATGTGGACTTTATCTGAGCAGATGTGGACTTTATTTGCACAGATGTGGCTCTATTTGTGCAGATGTGGACTTTATCTGAGCAGATGTGGACTTTATTTGCACAGATGTGGCTCTGTTTGTGCAGATGTGGACTTTATCTGAGCAGATGTTGACTTAATCTGCACAGATGTGGCTCTATTTGTGCAGATGTGGACTTTATTTGCACAGATGTGGCTCTATTTGTGCAGATATGGACTTTATCTGAGCAGATGTGGACTTTATTTGCACAGATGTGGCTCTGTTTGTGCAGATGTGGACTTTATCTGTGCAGATGTGAACTTTATCTGAGCAGATGTGGACTTTATCTGAGCAGATGTTGACTTAATCTGCACAGATGTGGCTCTATTTGTGCAGATGTGGACTTTATTTGCACAGATGTGGCTCTATTTGTGCAGATGTGGACTTTATCTGAGCAGATGTGGACTTTATTTGCACAGATGTGGCTCTAGCTACGTAGATGTGGGTCTATTTGCGCAGCGGTGGACTTTATCATCTCAGACGTGGCTCTATCTGCGCAGATGTGGCGCGAGCATGACTTTGTTGATGAAGTTGACGATGGCGGAGGCGGGCTGCTCAGGGTCGATCTCAGCAAACAGGTGACACACGTTTCCAGAGGAGCTGTCTGTCCGGCGAGCCACAAAACCAAACATCCTGAATGACAAAGAAACGACAAGAAATGACAGGATGAACCAGAAGAAATGACAGGATGAACCAGAAGAAATGACAGGATGAACCAGAAGAAACGACAGGATGAACCAGACTGTGGAATGAAAGAAGAAGGTTCAAAGAGATTCAAGAAGCAGTGTTAAAGCCACACACAGAAACATGTGTGACGAGGTGTGAGAGGAAAAACAGGGACATGAAACAAAGACTGAAGTAGAACTAAACCTGGATTCTACCAAAAATACACAAGGATGAAAATAGAACGGGACGAGGACGGTCCAGGATAAACCAGGACAAAGCTGGTTTGAACCAGGGCTCACGGTGACGCCACTATGAGACGGGGTGATTTTCCCCTAAAATGTTTCAAAGATGATCAAAACTCCTGAATATCCCGAGCTCCAGTGTAAAGTGTCTGAACCATGTAAAGAGGCTGATGTGCTCATCTGCTCAGAGGAACAGCACATTTCATATCCTGCCTGGACTGTTTTGATAAATGTGAGGTGCTCACTAAAAATTAGATTTAGGGACTAAGTAAAAAAAAAAAAAGTTTGGGGGTAATTAATATAAAAGTCCTTTGTATGAATTCATGCTTGACTCTGATTAGATCATTTACAGATCAGATCTGTGGAGAGGTGACCCTTCACAGTAAGAATACATGTTTTTCAAGACATTTCAAGACAATTCAATGAATCAAGACAGGTGAGGACAGGTGAGGAGAGGTGAGGACAGATGAGGACAGGTGGGGACAGGTGGGTACAGGTAAGGACAGGTAAGGACAGGTGAGGACAAGTGAGGACAAGTGAGGACAAGTGAGGACAGGTTCTGATAGGTGGGTACAGGTGGGGACAGGTGAGGACAGGTGGGGACAGGTGGAGACAGGTGAGGACAGGTGGGGACAGGTGGGGACAGGTGGGGACAGGTGAGGTCCACAACTGTAGCCAGGTGGGGACAAGTGAGGATAGGTGAGGACAGATGGTGACAAGTGAGGACAGGTGGGACAGGTTCTGACAGGTGAGTACAGGTGGGGACAGGTGAGGACAGGTGGGGACAGGTGAGGACAGGTGGGGACAGGTGAGGACAGGTGGGGACAGGCACCTAATAAAATGGCCATTGCTTACACAGGTATGGAAACACAGACTTACTTGCAGGACGTGCGCTCAGAGTGAGTCCATCTTAAGCACAGGTCAAACAGGGTCAAGGGTAAAACAGGGTCAAGGGTCAAACAGGGACAGAGACAAAAGCAGAAAAACATGAAAAACAGAGATGTGAACAAACGTGCTCCTTATATCCAGATGATATAAGTCTGAGCACTGACAGAAAAACATGGAACCTTTACTAGGAGAGATCAGTTTAATGCAGTACTGTGGAACATTCCAGGCAAAGCAATAACATCTCCGTGGAGAAAAGCAGGTAGCAGACCCTCCATCAGAAAAGTTACTTAGTGCACCTTTAAAATCACCTGTAACTGAAAAGGTTTAATGCCATGCTGTGGAACATTTCAGGCAAAGCAATAACAGCAGACCCTAAAAAAGGTACAGAGTGAATATAAGAACTTATCCTGGTTCGATTCTGGTTTAGTCCTATTTATTCCTGGTTTAGTCCTGGTTTAGTCCTGGTTCAGTCCTGGTTTAGTCCTTGTTCAGTCCTGGTTTAGTCCTTGTTTAGTCCTGGTCCGGTCCTGGTTTAGTCCTGGTTTGGCCCTGGTTTGGTCCAGTTTTGGTCCTGGTTCGGTCCAATTTTTGAGCACACTCTTAGTGTCTGTGCAGACTCGTACCTTTTATCGTGAGGGTCCAGGCTGCTGAAGGTCACTGTGTTGATTGGATAATGTCGTCTGAAGAACAGCCTGAAAAACAAAATGACTCAACTTTTAAATTATATCAAATATTATAAATTCAATTTTCTACACATACATCTATCTCATAATAAACACACCTGTGTCTTTGAGAGTAATTCTCTTAAAGCTACCATCTGAAAGTTTGTTTTTTTATTTTCACCGGTAGATGTCAGATGTGAAATCTGTTAGCCCCTCTCCCTTCCTCTTGCCTGCCCCCTTCCTCCTCTCACCTCTCTGCTCTTCTTCTATTAGACAGCAGTAATACAGATAACATCTAGTGATGATATGTGAGAATACACCTGGGGTGGGTCAGCCAGTGTGATTGCATGTGATGGTAGGTTTAACAGTAAGTGTAGTACTACTGCAGGAAGTAGTCTGATGTAGTGTAGTAGTAGCAGTAGTATTAATATTTTAATAGTAAAATGAGTACTATAGTTACCTGCGTTTGCTGTCTGTCAGAGTGATGCCCTGCGCAGACACTTTGAAGTGGACCACAGTTGCCACGGGACGCGGGATCAATGACAGAGTCACTTTGGTTGCCTTGGAAACTGCCTCCGGACCAGTCAGCGACTCAGTCTCCACAGAGTTCAAGTACAGCACATTACACGCTGAAAAAGGGACATGACATCAGTGATATATAGGACTGAACTGGGACTAAACCAGAACTAAAACTGGACTAAGCCGGGACTGAATGGGGACTAAACCAGGTCTAAAGTAGGTGTGACCCAGTCTAACTCGGTCTCTCTTTGCTCTGTACCTGCTCCTTGTCTAAGGAGACTGGCTGCGGTGCTGGTGCTGCTCACACTCTGCAGCTCCTGAAGCTCTCCCACCAGATCTGAAACAAACACAACAACAATAACAGCGACAACAAACACATCAACACCAACAAAAACAACAACATCAACAACATTATCAACAATGACAACAACAACAAACCCAACCACAACAATAACAACAACCTCCAAAACATCACCAAAAACAACATCAACAACAACAACAACATCAACAATGACAACAAACACAACAACAGCAACAAAATCAACAACATCATCAACAACGACAGCAAACACCGCAACATCAACACAACCACAACAGCAACAACAACAACCACAACAATATCAACAACAATATCAACAACAGCAACAACATCAACAACAACAAACACAACCACAACAACGGTAACAACATCAACAACAACATTATCAACCATGACAACAACAAACACAACCACAACAATAGCAACAACATCAACAACATCACCAAAAACAGCAACAACATCAACATTATCAACAACATAAACAATGACAACGACAAACAACACATCAACAACATCGACAAAAACAACAAAAACATCATCAACAACAACATTAATGACAACAACAACGTAACAAAAAAATAAAAAAATAAATGGTGGAACATTACAGGTAAAGCCATAACATTTCAATGCAACAAACAGTGGCAGACCTCCCATTACAAAAGTTGCACAGTGCTTCTTTAAAACTTGGCCTACCTTTTTCTGGGATGCGGAGGGCACAGGGCAGAGACACAGGGGTGATCGAGTGCTGGAATACCAGAGCAGACAGACTTCCTGAAATAAAAACAACAAAAACATCATAAAACTAAAGATAAAAGGAGCTATTAACCTCAAAACTACCACGTCATGACATCACAAGGTGGAACAGAGCATTTTGAGCTTTGGAGATGTCAACAGACTAATAAAAAAGTGTTACTCAAACATGTGTGAATGAAACAAAACACAACTTAGGGTCTGTTTATGAGGAAACAGCATTAGAAGATGGAGCTCACAGAGGTCAGAGGTCAGGGGTGAGTGTGATGCAGGACCTTTAAACCCTGTTTATTTGTAGAGTGATGTAAATGCTGTGGACAAACCGAAGTAGGCCTCGTTTTGGCAGCCTTTGATCTTGACTCCTCTGGGCCCCGTCTCGATCAGGAAGTGTCTGACCAGTTGCTCCAGAGCGTCCCCTGGTGGACAGTTAGGAGAAGTGAGAAGGGGGTAAATGTAATCAAGCTGTAAATGTAATCAATACATGTGAACTTTGACCTGACGTGGTTAAAAAATACAACTTTTATATATAGGTAGGTCCCCAAATTATGAGCAGTTTAACCCAGAGACAGAGGAGAATGAGTTAAGGACAGTAATACAGAAGTAGTAGCTCCAGGAGCAAAAGTACCAGTTGTAGTAGTAGTGGTAGGAGTAGTACGTAACAGTAAGTATAAGTAGTTAAGGATAGCAGTAAAGAAATAGTAGCACCAGGAGCAGAAGCAGCAGTAGTATTTGTAGTAGTAGTAGTTGCAGTAGTAGTAGTATTAAACTTGTAGTAGCCATAGTACCTTTATTCGTTGTGAGGTTGGCATTAGGGGGCGCTGTCTCCACTTTGAGGGCCAGTCCGTACGCACCCTGGAAGGAGTTACTGTCACGGATCAGGAAGGACCCCGGCTCCTTCTCCTTCAGCACCGCGATGGCTACAACACAGACAGTACACAACATGACACGAGACTCACACGAGAACCACCCTGGTCCCAGTCTCCCCCTGGTCCCAGCGTCACTCACCCTGGTCCCAGCGTCATTCACCCTGGTCTCAGTCTCACCCTTGTCCCAGTCTCCCCCTGGTCCCAATCTCACCCTGGTCTCAGTCTCACCCTTGTCCCAGTCTCATCCTGGTCCCAACCTCACCTTGGTCCCAGTCTCACGCCAGTCCCTGTCTCACCCTTGTCCCAGTCTCATTCTGCTCCCAGCCTCACCTTGGTCCCAGTCTCACGCCAGTCCCTGTCTCACCCTTGTCCCAGTCTCATTCTGCTCCCAGCTTCACCCTGGTCCCAGTCTCACTCAGCCCGGTCCCTGTGTCACCCTGGTCACAGCCTCACCCTGCTCCCAGTCTCACCCTGGTCCCAGCCTCACCCTGGTCCCAACATCACTCACCTTGGTCCCTGGAGATTCCCGGTTTGTACCAGAACTTAGAACTGTCCTGGACAAACTTTGCATTGACCCTGATGTCCCCCTCCACCTGAGCCGAGCCCCTCCTCTGCTCCCTGCTGCCCAGGAATGAGGCACTGAGGCTGGGGACAGGAGCCGAGGTTACCCTGGGGAGAGAACCAGAGAATAGAGCTCAGGAACTGCAGGGGGTTAATGTGGAGGATATTTGCATATGGAAAACACAACAGAACAAAACAATCTAAACAAAAACGATTAAAATGTAACTTAAATAATAGCTTTAGGCCTACAGTTTCAGTGTTTATTTGATTTTATTTTGAACGATCAGATTAAGGTCTGAAATAGACCAACTCTCAATTCTATTTGTTCTATTTTTTTTTTTTAACTTAAGGGTACCGATACATGCTGTAACTTTTCCAGGGGGAGTCTGCTACCTGCTTGTCTCCATAGAGACAATATTACTTTGCCAGAAATGTTCCACAGAATGGCATTAGACTTGATCATGTCATACAGTGTAATTTTACAAAGTTACAATAAGATATTTATTTACTGAAGTATAACATTAACATACTGATTTACCCACCTGTGCAGAGAGTCATGCCCGCTGGCAGCTCCTGACTGGCTGGCTCCTGATTGGCTGGCTCCTGATTGGCTGGCTCCTGATTGGCTGGCTCCTGATTGGCTGGCTCCTCTCTTCTTCTGGGGCAGAAGCGGCTGGGTGGGTATGGTGACCGCGGTGTACCCGGTGTAGGGCACATGCGGCACATTGAGGAGGGGGTAGTAGTACGACGCCAGGGGAAACGTGGGCGTGTTATACCCATCGGGGACAGGAGAGGGCGGCTTGGGCTCCATCAGATCTGGGGTTAGACTCTGGTCTGTGGAGAGGGAGGAGCGGAGTGGGGATGGTTCAGGGGAAGAGGGAGAGGAGAGGGAGGAGGTTGGGCTAGGGGACGTGTTCATGCTCACAAAATGGCCGCTGTCAGGTGGGTTTGGTAAAGCGGAGCCGTTGATCTGGACCTGGACTTGTAGTCCAGGTCCAGAGGCAGGGTCTGGGGTCCTGGATGGGTTTGGGGGGACATGGGAGCAGAGTACAGTGATGGTGTTGTTCAGGTTGGACTCTGGGCTCAGGGTGGACTCTAGGCTTTGGGCTGTGGTCAGGTCTGGAGTCACACTGAGGAGGACAACATTTGTTTAGGCCTAGGCCAGGTCATAGGCAGTGAGCTAAGAAAATACAGTCTGAAGTCCGGATTTAGACCTACTTCAGTCTTGGGTCAGTCATGGTTTAGCCCTGTTTCAGTCCTTTTTCAGCCCTGGTTCAGTCCCGGTTCAGTCCTGTTTAGTCCTGGTTCAATCCTGGTTCAGTTCTGGTTTAGACCTGGTTTAGGCCTGGTTTAGTCCTGGTTTAGTCCCAGTTCAGTCCCAGTTCAGTCCTGGTTCAGTCCTGGTTCAATCCTGCTTCAGCCCTGGATTAGTCCTAGTTCAGTCCTGGTTTAGTGCAAGTTCTGTCCTGGTTCAGCCCTGGTTTAGTCCTGGTTTAGTGCTGGTTTAGTCCTGGTTTAGTGCAAGTTCTGTCCTGGTTCAGCCCTGGTTTAGACCTGGTTTAGACCTGGTTTAGTCCTGATTCAGTCCTGGTTCAGTCCTGGTTCAGTCCTGATTTAGTCCTGGTTCAGTCCTGGTTTAGACCTGGCTTAGTCCTGGTTCAGTCCTGGTTCAGTCCTTGTTCAGTCCTGGTTCAGCCCTGGTTTAGACCTGGTTCAGCCCTGGTTTAGACCTGGTTTAGTCCTGGTTTAGTCCTGGTTCAGTCCTGGTTTAGACCTGGTTTAGTCCTGGTTCAGTCCTGGTTCAATCCTGGTTCAGTCCTGGTTCAGCCCTGGTTCAGCCCTGGTTTAGTCCTGGTTTAGTCCTGGTTTAGTCCTGGTTTAGTCCTGGTTCAGTCCTGGTTCAGTCATGGTTTAGACGTGGTTTAGTTCTCATATTCACTGTTAACATTCTTGACAGGCGAATTTTAGCAAGTTTATATGAGTTTATATACATTATAACCGAAAGTTACGTATATAACCACAGTTCTATGAATCCCTGATGACCGCCAAAGGCAGTGCTTCAAGCACTGAATGATCACTCTTGCACATGTGCAACAAATTCACCTATGACCTTCCGGTGACCCATGTGAAGCTATATAGTCATGTGACTCCAGAAGCACAGTCCCTTAACCTTTTTTCGAGGGCACGAGGATTCCGAGGGACAGAGACCTCTGGCGGTCTGGCGTAACTTTCGTTCTATTTCATCCCTTCTGACTGCCAGAGGCGGTGCTTCAAGCACTGGATGCTGTGTAGAAAGAGCTCGACCCTTACGTGGACCGGTATAACACAAACAGACTTCCCAACCGTTGCATACCTGCCATAACCTGTATGTAAGCCTCCAATGAGTGAACAGGGCATAAAGGTTCTGTGGTAGATTCCGTGCCAAACCTTGCCAACTGCAGTTGGGTATTACCTGTAGAAGATAACACCTAAGGGAGGAAAGAGACATTAGGCCAGAGAGTTAAACCTGAGCCATCAGCATGCCACCTACAGCAGGAGTCATTTGACAGACAGAGCCTGCAGTTCACCCACACGCTTACCAGAAGCCATGGTGAGGAGAAATGCAGTCTTAAACGACAGCCACTTAATGTCTGTCTGGACAATAGGTTCCAATGGATGAGCCCGCAGAATCTCCAGGACGAAAGATCCCATAAGCTACTGGCCGTGGGTGAAGCTGTCTGGCACCTTTCAACAAATGGGAAATGTTCTCATCACTTCCCACTGTGCTACCGTTCACGCCACTGTGGCAGCAAGATATTGCAGTCACATATACCTTTATTGTTGAAGGCAACATACCACGATCCAAAAGTTCCTGTAAAAACTCCAAGATAGCAGAAACTGGACAGCACACCGCATCTTGTCCATGTCTCCTGCACCATTCCTCAAATAGCTTCCACCTATTTGTGTACAACCGCCGCGTCGATGGTGCCCAGGCATTACAGATCGTATGTCCTATTCCTCCAGCATACTCCCAGACACAGAGCTGGAGCCGATTGGGATGGGGATGCAGTATCCGTCCCCCCAGCTGGGACAAGAGGTCCATCCTGGCGGGAAGGCGCATTGGAGAGCTGCAACAGAGTCTGTGCAGAAGCGGGAACCAAATCCTCGCTGGCCAGAATGGAGTAACCAGCAGAAGCTTGTGTCCCTCCGGCAGAACTCTCAGGAGTGTTGGATAAATCAGGGGAAAAACGCTTTTGTATCCGACCAGCAGGCATGTCGTTCCTTAATATACTCCGTAGAGGGGGGAACCAAAAAAGAAGACACAAAACCCTGTCGTCTATAAAAAATGCACTAGAAGCCGCCGGTGCCTCCAATTGTAAACCTGCACAAGCCACACATAAAGAAGGGGCAGCTGAGTCATTGTCACCTCCCTGACAGCAGGTGGAGTTGTGTGAGCTCAACTCTGATACGTCAGAGCACGCATCCAAACCGTCCCCAGTATGCGGGTCAGTGTCGTGGAAGTGCGTATCTGACACCACCACAGACAGGGCATCATCCTCGCAAACAGAAACCATCTCCCGTTGAGCAGTCTACTGGTCGCTATCCCGAGTCTGCATGGACTCAATGAGAGCTTTCATTCTAGTGAGCTATGAAGTAAGGCTGTCCACCTTCAAGGATAATTTTGCAGAGCAATCAGCACGCAGGGATCTGGGCATAATGCTGCAACTCATGCAAGCATTCTCTGTCAAACCTTCCCTAAGGGGGTCCATACCTAAACGTAAGGGGCATACATCATGTCCATCTTCAGGTTGAAGTGGGGTCATGCAAGCTCTACAGCACATGGACTCCATCAAACTGGCGCTACCCTGACCATGATATACTCTAATCACAGGTCATGGGACTCTGAGCAATAAGCTGCCACCAAAGAAAATGAGAAAACTATTGTGGTACAAAGCAGTATCCATGAGTAGCCACAACACACTCGACCTAACCGCGAGAAAAAAAAGGGACTGTGCTTCCAGAGTCACGTGACTATATAGCCTCACGTGGGTCACCGGAAGGTCACAGGTGAAATTGTTGTTGTTAAATCTCAACCTAAGCAGGCGCAAGAGTGATCATTCAGTGCTTGAAGCACTGCCTCTGGCGGTCAGTAGGGATGAAATAGAACTCACTTGTACTTTGTGCAGGTGGGCAGAGCCTGTATATTACACATATGTACATAGAGTCGTTATAGTTGTATATCTCCTGACCTGTGGTGGGTGGGACTGTTGCTGATTACTGTGTAGTCATGTTCAGACTCTGGAGACATCTGGTCCTCACGCTCGGCTCCAGTCGAGTCTGAGACAAAAAGGAAATACATGATAATGATTATGATGAGATTATGTTTTTTATTTTACATCTGTTAAGTTTTTTTTTAAGTCTCCAGGCATTATAAAAGTCCCTGGACCCTCCTGTGGCAGTTCTATTCTGAGCTTCTCTCTTCTGAACACAGCACCTTCTCCTGTGGAAAGTCCTGTCTACACAGACTCTGGAGCCTGAAGGGGAAAACACCCTGATCCAGAGCTAACCACTGAAGACATTTGTGGCACCTACTGAACTAATAGATCAGGTCAGACAGTAGCTTATCAGTTAAAGGTGAGTAAAGAACTGAACCCGGTGGTGAATGTTGGAGGTAAGGGATGCCGTCAGGCTGACGAAGAAGTCCGATTGAGCCTTGTTGGCTTGTGGGACTCCTGAGGGAGCCGACGAGTACCAGCAGGCCAAGCGTGCCATGGCTTGAGTGGTCGCGAGGCAAAAACTCGGGGTTGGGAGGAGTTTGGGGAGGCCATGAGGCGGGCTCATCCATCACCCTGTGGCCTCAGAGGTGGACCTGGCTGAAGTCACTGAGGTGGTGCTTTGTGGATCTGGAAAAGGCATTCGACCGTGTCCCTCGTGGTGTCTTTTGGGGGGGTGCTCTGGGAGTATGGGCTCCAGGGCCCTTTGCTAAGGGCTGTCCAGTCCCTGTATGACCGGAGCAGGAGCTGTGTTCACATTGGCGGCAGTAAGTCAGACCTGTTCCCAGTGCATGTTGGACTCCGCCAGGGCTGCCCTTTGTCACAGATTCTGTTCATCGTATTTATGGACAGAATGTCTAGACGCAGCCAAAGCCCGGTTCAGGGGCTGGAGGGGGTCCAGTTCAGGGACCAGACGGGGTCCGGTTTAGGGGCTGGAGGGGGTCCAGTTTGGGGATCACAGGATCTCATCTCTGCTGTTAGCAGATGATGTCCTGATGGCTTCATCGAGCCAGGACCTGCAGCAGGCACTGGGGCGATTTGAGCCGAGTGTGAAGCGGCTGGAATGAGAATCAGCTCCTCCAAATCCGAGGCCAAAGGGCCAAGGGTCTGGAGATTAGAATGAGATAGAAAAAAAGTAAAACAAAACCCAATGACCCCTCCTGTCTCACCTGTGCGCTGGTCAGAGGTGCCGGGGTGGTGCTGGTCAGAGGTCCCGGTGTGGTGCTGGTCAGAGGTCCCAGGGTGGTCGTGGGGTAGGGATGCTCTCTTTGGGGAGGGGATACCCGCAGGGAGGGGGGACCCTGACACATGCCCTCTGCTCCCAGGGCTGTCTGCGGTTCTCAAAATGGCCGCCGGCGCAGGAGGGCAGGAGAGACGTGGCTGGACACAAAGGGGCTGTCATAAGTCACATTTAAACAGGTCCATTTGAATGATGTCAGAGTACTACTAACCTACTACTACTACTACTACTACTACTACTACTACTACTACTACTACTACTACTACTACTAGTACTATGTCTACTACTACTACTGTATTTCTGAGATTAATGAAACTACAGTACTACATTATATGCTTTTTTATTTCATTATTGCTTTTTATTTCATTATTTATATATATATATATATATATATATATACATACATACATACATACATACATACATACATACATACATACACACACACACACACACACATACATATAGAGCGCAATGAGTAATTACCAACAACCAGTGTGGGTAATTGGGCAAGACCCTTCAAGCTATTGCCTACCTCATACAATGATGAGTGCGACTGAAACTTACGAGATGCCAGCTCAGACCTCGCCCGTCCCCGGTTCTGGGGAACCAGAGCACCTTGATGAGAGATGGGCTACTTGAACAAGACAGAGATGGGCGAAATGCTAGAACAAGGCTCTGTTGGATGCTACTACTCCAGTGACCAGAGTCAGAGGGGTTACATGAACAGGATGTGGGAAAAATGGTTACTTCGAAACCCACAGTCCAAGCTTACGGCTAAGCAACTAGTAACTCAGTGTTCCAACATCCACAAACGGCAACTGCTATCACAACTTGAGATTGACGAAGTACAACACAAAATATGCTATGGCAATAGGGAGCAAGGATGCCAGGTCAGAGGGGAGTTAACATTAACTCCCAAACTGGAGATTGGGTACGAAGGCCCAATAAGTATCACGCTGAGGGAGGCATCGACTGGCCTGAAAGGCCCGAATGAACACAAGGCAGTTCTGACGCCACCTACAGAGACTAAGTGAAGTACCATCTGAAAGTCTCCTAGAAGATGTGAATGCAGCATTGAGAGCGATCCTTACCTCAACCATCACAGAGACCAATGAGCTGATATACACTTCAGCAGCAGTGATCCTAGAGATGCTTGGCTATAAGAACAACTATGGGAGCCATAAGAAACAATACCCACCATGGAAACGTCAGTGAGCCAACTGTCAGAGGCTCAGAGATGTGCAGCAAAAAAATAAGTACAAGAACTGTACAAGAGGTATAGCCAGATGCCCATACCTGAAGCACTGGAAACTGCCAAACAAATATTCCAAGCCTTGGCCAGCCGCCTAATGAGGCACATATGAGATAATGAAGCCAGACAAATAAATGGTCTGTTTGCAACACAACTGGTGAAAGTGTGCGCTCAATAGCAGGGTAATAACACCAGCGCAGACCCACCAAGGCTGGACACCAAACAGTACTGGAAAGGTATATGGGAGAAGGAGGTATCACATAACAGCGATGCAAAGTGGCTGATGGCTCTGAGAGAAGACCACAGCAACCTCCCTCAACAGAATCCAGTTACCATCACAACGGCAGACATCCAGGAAAGCATCTCAGGTATGAAAAACTGGACTGCACCAGGCCCTGACATGATCCACGCCCACTGGCTAAAGAAGCTCACTGCTCTCCATGAGCGCCTGGCAGCACAAATTAACCAGTTGCTAATGGATGGGACTCACCCTGAATGGCTAACCAAAGGTCGTAAGGTCCTGATCCAGAAGGATCCCTCAAAGGGTACTGTCACATCCAACTATCTGCCAATAACCTGTCTCTCCACAACATGGAAGCTCATGTCAGGTATCATCGCGGCTTAGTGGGCTTAAGTGGACACATGGATGGAAATACATGAGCACAGCGCAGAAGGGTATCGGCAAAGATACCAGGGGAGCCAATCACCAGCTCCTGGTAGACCGAACAGTCGCCCGAGATTGCAGAACCCGTAAGACAAACCTCTGCACTGACTGGATTGATTACAAGAAAACCTACGACACAATGCCACACACATGGATCACTGAATGCCTGACGCTGTACAACCTCAACAGGACTCTAAGAGCCATAGTGTTCAGAAACATCTGTGCAGAGTACGGACTGGAAACCCCAAGATCAAGGTGGGAAACACCTCCAAAGGTGGTGGAGAATGATCGAGCCAAGATCCTGTGTGACTTCCAGATACAGACTGACAGAATGGTGATGGCAAACCAACCGGACATTGTGGTGGTAGATAAACAACAGAGCAAAGCATATATATATATATATATATATATATATATATATATATATATATATATATATATATATATATATATATATATATATATATATATATATATATATATATATATAAAAAACTAAAATATTTAAATAGCATAGCCACAACAACAACTACTACTACTACTACTATTATCATTACCATTACTGCACTACCAAAACTCTTGAAACTACTTTGACTACTACTATTTCTGAGATTGAGTCACGTACTACATTATATAATTTTTACTTCAGTAACTTTGAATAAATACTACTACTTCTACTGTTACTATTACTATGATTACTGCTAGTTGAGTTCTTGCCTGTAGAAGCTCTCCTTGGTTTTAATTCCTCTGAAATTAGAAACATATTTTTATATCTTTGCGTTTGCTGTGACGTGTTTGTGTTTGACTCACCTCCAGCTGAGGGGGAACGTGGTACTCGCCTCTGCCCTCCTCCCTCACATCGTTCTGGGACTGTGGACTGGTGAAGGCCTGGGTGAGTCCCGGAGCTCCACAGAGGAAGCTCCGCTGGTCTAAGGTCGGGCTCGGGCTCACCGTTGCTGGGCACGAGTGAAAGGCTTGTGGCTTATGGTACGACCAGAACTCCGCCTCCCTCTGCCATGAACTCTCCCACAGCTCCCTGATGAGAGAACAGGGAAGATTAATGTAACAGATGTTACTTTGTGTCAGATGCCCTCCCATCCTCATGTATCTCTGTGTTTATTAACATTTTAACCATTTGTAGTTTCTCAGTGATCAGATTAATTCAACGTCTCTACCTCTGTCTGGAGCCATGTGACCACTGCGAGCCCTCTGATTGGTCCGTGTGCATGGCGTGGAATGTCCTGATTGGTCCCCTGGAGGAGCAGTCTCTACAGGGGCAGAGTGGATGTGTGGACCCGATGATGAGCTCTCGATACGGGCCCGAGGTGAGGGTGGGCTGGGACAGGTGCGTTGATGGACTATGGCTCGGCAAGTACAGCTGGAAATCTGAACCAGAGCAGAGTCTGGACGAGTTATTCAAAATGTGATTGTGACGATGCTCAGTTTGCGGACACTGGAAACACGGCTGGTACATGCATGGCTGGTTCAGAGCCAGAGGAGCCAGGGGAGCCAGGGGAGCCAGAGGAGCGAGAGGAGACGGAGAGGGGTGTTGGATTTGTAGATCTGGGAGCTTGAGCGCAGTGTGACGATGGTATAGCTCTATCTGAGAAGTGGACAGCTGTGGAGCCGGAGGAGGAGAGGTGGATTTGGACACGAGCGCAGGCAGCGTTTGGCTCTTTGGTTTGTTCTTCACACAGTTACAACGGTTATGACAGTGTGAACTAACGAGGCACAGCTCTGTCTCACGTGGCGCGCTCTTATGGACATTTTGAGAACAGCAGGAGTGATCTTTTCTGGTTTCGGCATCGTCCAAAATGGCAGTCTCTCGATCCTTCGCCTTCTTCTCATCAAGGGGAGTCGATTGGTTCGGAGGGTCCGGTTCTTCGACTGGTATAGAGGGGAGTGGGCGGGGCACGCTGGGGGGTGACCTCACCGTCGGGCCATTTCTGAGAACCTCATTGTTGGAAGAGGATTTGGGGACGGAGCCAGGGCCGCGGCGTTTCCGGACCTGAGCGTAAAGGCTGCCGTCGAGAGGGCCGCGAGTGTGAGAGATGTCTGAAGAGAAACAAACAGAGAACTAAACCAGGACTAAACCAGGACTAGACCAGGACTAAAGCAGGACTATAACTGGACTAAACCAGGGCTGAACCAGGACTAAGTCAGGATTATAACTGGACTAAAGCAGGACTAAAGCAGGACTAAAGCAGGACTAAAACAGAACTAGGCCAGAACTAGACCAGAACTAAACCAGAAGTAAACCAGGACTATAACTGGACTAAACCAGGACTATACCAGGACTGAACCAGGACTAAACCAGAACTAGACCAGGACTATAACTGGACTAAACCAGGACTAAATCAGGACTAAACCAGGACCAAACCATGTCTAAACCAGGATTAAATCAGGACTATAACTGGACTAAACTAGCACTGAACCAGGACTAAACCAGGACTAATCCAGATCTAAACTAGGACTAGACCAGGACTAGACCAGGGCTAAACCAGGACTAAATCAAGTAATGTACTGTACGACTGTAGTATTAGAAGTAGCAGTAGTAGTATTAGTAGTATTAGTAGCATTAGTAGCATTAGTAGTATTAGTATTAGTAGTTGTATTAGCAATATCAGTATTAGTAGTATCAATAGTACTCACTCTCCACACTGTCTTCGTGGTGCAGGTTGAAGTTTTCATAAGAGTCCCATCTCATGACGGGGTCAGACACGTCACTGTTCACTCTCACACACGAGTCATTTTTACGACACTCGCGACCTCGACACAAACACAAACTTTAAAATAAGAACAAATACCAATATTAAAAGGTTTAACAGAGATGGGGAAAAACACCTTTGATTTTCTCTGGTCCGTTTGAGAAGAGAAACTCCACTGTTGCGTCGGCTGGAAACCTGCTGTCTGTGGAACAGAACAGAGGGTAAATTGAGATGAAATTAACATCAAATTAAAAATGTAAAGCTCCAACATCACAAACTGGCTCTGAGAGGTTTAAACCATGTTCTAATGCTCCTCCTAAAAAACAGACCTGGAGCTTTGTTTTGTTTCATTCACACATGTTTGAGTAATACTTCATCATTTGTCTGTCTACATCTCCAAAGCTCAAAATGCTGTGTTCCATCTTGTGATGTCATGAAGTGGTATTTTCCAAGTTAACAGCCTTTTACCTTTAGTTCAGTAGAGATTGACAATTTCAGGGCTGGAATGATCCAAATGATTATAGTGAAGGTGTGTGGAGTTTAAAAACACAATGGAGCACTGTATTACCACATGATGACATCACAAGGTGGAACAGAGTGTTTTCAGTGTGAGAGAAGAACCCAGCCTAAATATGCAGGGTTTGTGTGTTAAACATGTGTGAATGAAACAAGACACAATTCCAGGTCTGTTTGTGATGAGGAAACATTAGAAAAGAGATCAGTGTAAATGTATTAAAGCAGTGTCAGACAGTGAGAGTTATTCACAGGTTTAAAAGAACTCAGCACTTCACACACATGGACAAGAAGCATCTGTGATCTGAAAATGATCAAAGTGATGACAGTTATACAGACAGAAGCACTTTAACGTAGCAGACCTATACCAAGGCAATGCTCTTTACCTGCAATAAAGAGAGGTCGGACCAGAACTCAAACAGGGCATGGTCCAGGCTCCTAAACCACACTTGGAGTAGGAGCAGAAGTAGTGGTAGTAATAGTAGTAGTATGAGTTTATTTTACTTCTATGGGATATTAAAGAGGGGGTATTTACTTCTATGGGGTATTAATGAAGGGGTATTTACTTCTGTGGGGTATTAAAGAGGCGGTATTTACTTCTATGGGGCATTTATTTAACACATTTAGATCACCATGTTTCCTTTTATTGTTTTGAAAATGCTATATTCGCAATGTTTTATAAAATTCACTTTTGTTTTTGACTCTGAGTCTGCCTTCCCTTTGCTCTCTGTGCTAAGTAACGTCCCCTTCAGAGCACTATCACAACACAATCAACTACACTAATGAAACTACTGCACATCACATAAGGTTTGTCAAGTTGCTGTGTACAGTTTTGGAGGGTTACCCACTTGAGCATGCAAATCCCACAGAACATCCAGCAGATGACCTGGTAGAAGCAGGAGTAGAAGCAGAAGCAGCAGTATGAGTAGTAGTAGTACTGGTAGTACAGTAGTCCTCACCATTGCAGGCGTGGTCCAGGTCGGACTTCCTGAACCACAGCTGGGCTCCATGTACAGCGCAGGAGTGAAACTGCACTCTGAACACTTCTTCTCTCTCTGCAGTACTGCGTCTGTGGAAGCACTTCACCTATGTGCACACAGGGGGCGCTGTTCAGGCTAGGTTTTAACACAACTGCTGCATGTGATAACACACAGGGGGCGCTGTTCAGGCTAAGCTTCAACACAACCGCTGCTTGTGATCAACAAAACACTCACTTAACTATAAAATAAAACACATTTGTCAAATGTGGTCTTCTTTTGACTTCAAAATCAGCTCTTGAAGTCAAAAGAAGACCACTGTGCACTGTTTGTATCTAATTACAAAGAGTTTTACTGTCCAAGAATCAGGAAGTCCACGTTTGGATACTAGCTGTTGTTAGGTTTACTGTGAGAGTTGTGATGAGTGCTTATAAACTCATCATGGTATAAGGATTAGGATGTTCTGAATGCATAACGGAAGTGAGGAGTAACTTTAGACCAAACTGTTTTAAATGATCTCATTCTGTTTTTCATGTTTTTATATCTGCTACAGAGACTTCTGACATTTATGAAGCTGAAGAGAAGCAAAATGTGATAAAATGTGACTCATTGTAAAAAATAAATAAATGTGAGGTGAGGTTTGTTAAAGTGCAGCCCCTCACCATGATGTCTCCTTTGAGCAGCAGAGGTGTGTCCAGGCTCACACACAGAGTCCTCGACCTGGAGTTCTGGGGGTCACTGCACAGACACAAAACACAAGCAACATATGAGGTCCAGACCTCAGACCTCAAATTCCAAACCTTTAACACAGAACTCAGACTAACACTGGACTTTAAGAGAATGAGGCTGGGTCTGTATGTCCACACTCTCCTACAGGGAGGGAGTGAGGGTGAGGGGCTGTGGAGTGTGAGGAGCTGTGGAGGGAGTGAGTGTGAGGGTCTGTGGAGTGTGAGGAGCTGTGGAGTGAGTGAGTGAGGGTGAGGGTCTGTGGAGTGTGAGGAGCTGTGGAGTGAGTGAGGGTGAGGGTCTGTGGAGTGTGAGGAGCTGTGGAGGGAGTGAGGGTGAGGGGCTGTGGAGTGTGAGGAGCTGTGGAGTGAGTGAGTGAGGGTGAGGGTCTGTGGAGTGTGAGGAGCTGTGGAGGGAGTGAGGGTGAGGGGCTGTGGAGTGTGAGGAGCTGTGGAGGGAGTGAGTGTGAGGGTCTGTGGAGTGTGAGGAGCTGTGGAGTGAGTGAGTGAGGGTGAGGGTCTGTGGAGTGTGAGGAGCTGTGGAGGGAGTGAGGGTGAGGGGCTGTGGAGTGTGAGGAGCTGTGGAGTGAGTGAGGGTCTGTGGAGTGTGAGGAGCTGTGGAGGGAGTGAGGGTGAGGGTCTGTGGAGTGTGAAGAGCTGTGGAGTGAGTGAGTAAGTGAGTGAGGGTGAGGGGCTTATGTAAGAGCAAGGGCCTCACTAGAGCGCAGACGTGTGTACCAGCTGAAGACACTGATAGATCTTCACAAATGGATGGAAACCTGCAGAAAGAAAGGATCAGGGTAAGAAGAGGAGAAAGGACAGTTACTATAGTACTATACTACTGCACTACAAGTACAAGTACAAAACATAGTCACAGATACTAAAGTAGGAATAAAAAAGTATTAAGTTTTAAGTATTAGTAGTAGAAGTTAAAACTTCCCTTTTTAATTTTTTTTTTATTTTTACAAATTCTTTCTACATAATCTGTCTTGTTTTAACACAGGGGTGTCCCAGCTATGGCCTGAGAACCAGTTTATGTCGTACCTCAGGTCTGCTGCTAAACTGGTCCTGTTTTTATGAGTCAAAATGAAGTGATTCTTCCATTATAACCTCAATAACATCACAGTGTTATGAGATCTACAATTTATGTTTCCAGCGTTAGCAACCGATTTGATTGACAATGTTGCTAAGCGCCCGCTCCCTGCTAAACCTGCGGTGTGGGCGGGAACAGGCCCAACAGCCTTCTATAGCCTTGATCCGGATTGGCTCTTGGCTGTGGTGACATCACACTCAGTGTCACTTCTTTTTACCGTCTGCGGCTCAAGTTTAAATAGTTCAAGCCCAATAATTTAATGAACTCAGACAAAACACTCACTCTCTGTGTAAATTAAACACACGCAAAAAATGAGTTTAAATGACCAGAAAGAGGATTTTTGTGAATTTAATCTGCCTCATGTAAAAATATATCTGTGCTTTTGTAAGAACACGTAAACCTCAAACAAAGACACATTCAGAACTCTTTTACACAGAGACGGGATTGCTTTGTTCTGGTTCTGATTCTTGCTCTGGTTCTGGTCCTGGTTCTGTTCTTAGTTCTGGTTAAAAACAGATCTGACCTCCTCCAGGCTCAAAGTCCAGAAGAGATGGAATCACAATCTGCTGCAGGAACAAAGGACTAGTGTTCATCTGAATGTGACCCGAGAGCAGACCACCAAAGTAGTAGATATATCTGTGCATGGATAGAAGAGCGAGGAGGAGAGGAGGAGAGAGGGAGGAGAGGAGGAGAGGAGAGGAGGAGAGGAAGAGGAGAAGGGGAGGAGGGAGGAGAGAGAGAAAAAGAGTGCGGGGAGAGGAAATAGAGAAAGAGAAGAGAGGGGGATGGAGTAAAGGAGGAGAATGAGATCATGAGAGAGAATCAAACACTGATAAAGGTCCAAACACTCACACTTTGGTAACATCAAAAATAAAGTCTATAAAATGATATTATTATAATTTATAGTTTCTGTAGTGACCTGTATAGACTTGTAGTGACCTGTTCATGTGGGATTATAGTGTGGTCATGTACTGATCTGTAGTGACCTGTAGTGACCTGTAGTGACCTCTAGTGACCTGTAGTGACCTGTAGTGACCTCTAGTGACCTGTAGTGACCTGTAGTAACCTCTAGTGACCTGTAGTGACCTGTTCTGAGATGGCTGCAGAGAAGACGAGACTTTATCTTCACAAAACTTCCTCATGGCCAAAGTGGAGAGAGCCTGGTCCTCCCTGAAAACAAACACAACAGACATGACATTACAACACAAACACAACTCCAGCTCCACTGAGAATAAACACAAGAAAACCAACAATACAACACAAACACAACTCCAACTCCACTGAGAACAAACGCAAGACACTAACATTTAAATATTATAATCCTAAACATATAAACTCCAGCTCCGCTCTGATCAATCTCGACTGGACCGTGGCTGAGTTTTCACATTTGTCCTAAACATTCTAAAAACCAAGGATCTGGACTCACCCTGCAGAGATTCTGCTGTAGTGCATGTACGCCGCCACCATCACGCCACTCTTCCCCCGGTTTCCCTGGAAACAACAACAACGAGATTAATGAAGACGTGAACTCAAACAAGACTAAACCAGATCTAAACAGAGTCTGAATCCAAACTCTACCAGGACTAAACCAGGACTAAACTAGGACTAAACCAGGAGTAAACCAGGACTAAACCAGGACTAAACCAGGTCTAAATCTGGACCTTACCTTGCAGTGCAGTACTACCACATTCTGAGGGTCTTGGCACAGCCAGCTATCCATGGCTTTGCACACGGAACAGATCCGGTCTAGAGGCGGCGCGTGGAGGTCGGGCCAGCCAAAATCCTGCACCTGCACATGGGAGGGCATGTGGGTTAGACTGTGGAGGGTTTTTGAGACACCTACACTTTAACATAAAGAGCATAACACAGGTTTAGACTCACGTCACTGAAACATACTTCAAATTAAGATTATTATATTTAAAAATGAACCAAAGTCCAGTGTGAAATAAAACTGGAAAAGGAAGTGCGGAAATCACAGTGGACGTGTCACTGTGGACGTGTCACCGGAGCGTGTCCCGGTGGGTGTGTCACAGTGGGCGTGTACATCACAGCGGGCGTGTTATAGCGGGCGTGTACATCACAGTGGGTGTGTCACAGTGGGCGTGTCACAGTGGGCGTGCCACAGTGGGCGTGCCACAGTGGGCGTGTCACAGTGGGCGTGTCACAGTGGGCGTGTCACAGTGGGCGTGTCACAGTGGGCGTGTACGTCACAGTGGGCGTGTACGTCACAGTGGGTGTGTACATCACAGTTGGCATGTACATCACAGTGGGAGTGTACATCACAGTGGGCGTGTACGTCACAGTGGGTGTGTCACAGTGGGCTTGTAATCACAGTGGGTGTGTTATAGCGGGCGTGTACGTCACAGTGGGCGTGTCACTGTTCTTACTGTTCTTACCTTTGGGTGGAGTTTGCAGATGTCATGCCTTTTCTCTGATAAATTTAAAAGCTGAAAGATTAAATGAGGACAGATTTTTACACATTTTCTTCATAAAATTGTATATGTGTCGTTCATTCTCTGACCAGGAACTTGTCATGGTGCTTGTTCTTGAGCATCAGCGCCACCTCTTGGATGTTGTGGTGGTACTGCGGCTCGTCCAGCTCCGGGAAAAACACACAGATGATTCTCTCAGTGATGTAGGTCAGGTCAAAGTCATATCTGTGCTCCATCACCCGCTCCACACTCCTGCTCCTGTAGACAGAAAGGAGTGAATACTCTGCACCTCTGACCACATCCTCTGACCCTCAGACCCCCCTCCTCTGACACTCTCCCCTACTCCATCACCCGCTCCACACTCCTGCTTCTGCAGACAGAGGACTGTCAATACTCTGCACCCCCTGACCACATCCTCTGACCCTCAGACCCCCTCCTCTGACGCTCTGACCCCCTTCTCTGACCGTCTCCTCTGAGTGAAACCATCCTCCTAAGCCCTCTTCACCAAGTAAAGTAGTTTAAAGTGTCTGTACATGTCTTAACTGCCTTAAAAACAGAAAAAAACAGAAAAAGTTTTTTCCAGAGCTACTCCTGACTGGCCTTATGCATCAGAACATCCTCTTTATTCACCACACTTTTCACAACACCAGAGTACAGTTTTGTCACCACGGTAGTGGTGCGTTCAGACCAGGGCGTCAGGCCCGTCGAGCTTAAATGCAAAGTCTATGGTGGACATGTATCTTGGCCGCCCTGTGTTTAAGCGTCAGAATCTGGCGTTGATGCAGCACGTCTTGAGCGTTCAGGCGTCGGATGCTCTAATCGCGTGTCCAAGAGTTGAAAAAGCTGAACTTTTGTTCTTTGGCCGCACAGCGTCAGCCAATCAGAGATTACGCTCCAGTGACATAAGAACTTAATTTTCCCACAAAAGTAGAAAGCCATTAGCCACAACAAGCGGCTACTTAATTATGCTGGGCGCACCGGCACCACGGCAGAGCTGATCACATCTGTTGATGACTTCATGTAATAAATACACTAAAGCCACTCTCTCTGCTGGTCTGCAGCATTCACAAAGACACAAAACAAAATATCCAAAAGCACTCGCAGACCGCAACGGACGTGCATCTGAGGCATTTGTCCTCAAATGTAAAGGCGTCCAACTAGAGGCGTCCAACACGTTTTTGACGCCCCTGAGTGAGTAATGCTACTAATAGCATGTTAACAGCGCACCTATATTTCTTCGAGGTTAGCTGAGGTTAAAGGCTTTATACATAGATGCAGACACCACACAGTCTCATTTTGACCCTAAGAGCTGCTAAAACAAACTATCTATACAAACGTGACCTCATCTGAGTACAGCCCCTTTAACCTCTGACCTCATGTGAGTACAGCCCCTTCAACCTCTGACCTCATGCAAGTCCAGCCCTTTTAATCCCTCGGTTTGACTAAAGGTGCGTTCACACCGGGGCACCTCTAGTTGGGCGCTTCTAGTTGGGCGCCTCAAATTGGACAGTTCTAGTCGGGCCCCTCTAGTCGGGCGCCTCTAGTACGGCGAATGCTCAAGATGCGTTATCTGGCGCGTTAACGCCAGATTCACACTGCTCTGAGTCTAAAAAAACATCACAAAGCACCGGTTGGCCAAGACGCGTGTCCACCATAGACTTTGCATTTAAAGTCCCTTACACCCCTGATGCCCCTGATGCCCCTGAAGCCCTGACGCCCCAGGGTGAATGCACCATCAGACTCATCTGTGTTTAAAATACCTCGGGAGAGAGCCTCTTTTTTTCAGAGACAGAGATTTGCTGCTGGAGCCAAGCTGAAAACACAAACATAATGCAATATCACATTTAAAACACTGTATCATAATTAAAACATTTCATTTTAAAACATCATGATAATGGTCAGCGGCCTGTAGTCACTCACCTGGTCAAGAGCTGACAAGCAGGATGGCAACACCTGAAACAAGAACACATTTAAACCAACCTCAGAGCTGGAGTCTCTATGGTTCTCATCTCTGACACTGTGGATCATTATAATTTACACATTTAAATCACAATGTTCATCTAAAAACCCTCTTTGTTTAGCTTGTGCTGTTCCACATTAAATGTTGTACTTTGTGTTCTATTCCCACATGTCTTATATCTGTGTAATCCCTCAGTGCCTTGTAGGTTCATTGTGGTCCATGGTCCTGTTTGGTCCTGGTTTAGTCCTGGTTTAGTCCTGGTTTAGTCCTGGTTTAGTCCTGGTTTAGTCTTGGTTCAGTCCTGTTTCAGTCCTGGTTTAATGCTGCTTTAATCCTGGTTTAGTCCTGGTTTAGTCCAGTGGGGTCATAGTCGTCCATGGTCCTCTTTCACACTGAGGTGATTGACAGGTGATAGTGTGTGAAGCTTTAACCTTTGACCCCTCAGTTTGATTGACAGCTGGGTGTGAGGGGTCAGTAGGAGGTCAGGAGGAGGTCAGGGACACCAGACAACAACAAACCACATATCAGCTGTGTGAGAGTAAGGTCACATCAGTATAATGTCTTCATGGCACAGTGACGCCTCAGAACCAGCATGTCTCAGATTCAAACCTTGGTGAGTTTCTGGTTAAATACGTTGTGGGGAACTCGAGGAGAAATTTCAAAAAGAACTGATGAAAATTTGGTTTAATTTAGCAAAACTACTGTTGATATTAAAGGCACAGTGTGTAACTTTTCTGGTGGAAGGTCTGTCACCTGCCTGTGGTCGTCTGTGGGACAAACTCGAGCTGTGACGATTTCTGTTTTTACTTTGATATTTTGTGGATGCTGAATGGTGAATATGCAACTTTTTCTTTTATAATGCCTCGAGACTTCAAAATCCAAAGAAATAAGGTTAAAAGTGTTTAATTACATGTCTGCACTGAAACAGCAAAGCATCATAGTCTATGTACCGTAGTTCTCTGTGTTTAAACAAAGACAACAAAGAAAGATGTTGATGAGACTCATGATTCTTGTTTCTGGTCCTGATCCAAACACATCTCATTTATTTAAGTTCAGCTGTTTTTATTGTCATTCTCAGATTCTCTCTGGATTTTGAGAAGTTTTATTCCATTTTGTGGAATGTAAAAAAAAAAAAAAAAAAAAAAAAAAAATTATATATATATATATATATATATATATATATATATATATATATATATATATATATATATATATATATATATATATATATATATATATATATATATATATATATATATATATATATATATATATATATATATGCATTATGCATTAAAGCCAAAGGAACAACATTTCCATGGAAACAAACCTAATTATTCTCAAACAAACTTGATGTTCAGCTTTTCCTCTGAATATTTCATCACAACATAAACTGAGAGAGAGGATGTTAATGTAACACTGCACTGAATGCAGGGGCCTCAACACAGGGACCTCACACAAACTCGGTGGAGCAAAGGGACACTAATGTGACACTGAAACTAGAGACTCACAGGGACCTCAACACAGGGGCCTCAACACAGGGGCCTCAACAAAGGGGCCTCAACACAGGGGCCTCAACACAGGGACCTCAACACAGGAGCCTCAACACAGGGACCACAGGCTTGCACTCAACACAGGGACCTCAACACAGGGACCACAGGCTTGCACTCAACACAGGGACCTCAACACAGGGACCACAGGCTTGCACTCAACACAGGGACCTCAACACAGGGACCACAGGCTTGCACTCAACACAGGGAACTCACACAAACTCAGAGGAGCAAAGGGACGTTAATGTGACACTGGATCTAAAAACTCAGATCGGCACGGAACGCAGGGACCTCAACACAGGGACCTCGACACATAGACTTCAACACAGAGACCTCAACACGGGGACCTTAAGACAGAGGCCTCAGCTTCAACACACTGACCTCAGCCCTGAGAAAAAAAAAAAAACAGATGAGAGAAAGGCGGGACACTCCACAAACACAAAACATAACACAATATGGCTTCCCCTGACCAGAAGCACACACTGACCAGAACCACACCCCCAATAAGCCTTAGGAGTAGTAGTAGTTATAGCAGTAGTCGTTGTTGTTCTATTTATAGTAGTAGTAATCGTAGTAGTAGCAGCTCTTTTTGAGTTTAGATGGCTGCAGGACACAAACAGTTTTAGTAGTCGTAGTAGTAGTTGTTGTTTGTTTGGCTGCAGGACACAAACAGCAGGAGACAAAAAAAAAAGCCACAGATAGGAGCGTTTAAAGGGTCAAAGGTCACACACTAAAACATCACACACACGTGTATAAACACAAATGTATAAACACACACATGTATAAACTATAGGATTATATTTCACTTGGTTGTTTCCAATGTTTGGTCCTTTTTAATACATTTGTTCATTTGTTTAGTTAGCTTCAGTTAGCTTTAGTTAGCTTTAGTTAACTTTACTTAGTTTAGTTAACTTTAGTTAGCTTTAGCTAACTTTAGTTAACCTTATGTCATGATGTCAGTTTTCCCTGTCCTCCCGTGCTCTCTCCCCCTCCCCTACCTGTGTGTCTGGAGCTGGGTGGAGTGCCTGACTCCTCCCGTGCACACCTGGGGTGCATCAGCCTAATCACCACCACCTGCTGCTGAGTACAAGAAGGCTTGGCAGTCTACACTCGGTGCCAGACCGTCCGCGTGTAAAACATTCCTGCCTCCACTCGCCCAGCTCCTGCCGTCACGTTCCAGTCCCGGTCTCGTCTCCTGCTCGTCTCGTCTCCTGCTCGTCTCGTCTCCTGCTCGTCTCGTCTCCTGTCCGGTCCTGGTCTCTGGTTTGTCACCCGCTCCCCGCTCTGGTCTTCGTCTGCTCCGCCCGCCCTGGTACCGCACCTGCTTCTATCCCCGTCCTGGTCCTGTCCTGCCCGCCTCTACCTGCACCGCACCCGCCTGACCCGTCTCCCGCTCCCCGGTTCCTGTACCTGCTCTTGTGACCTGTTTAAAGACTGCATTTTCACCGCTGTAAATGAACACTGTTAAAACTGCTCTGGTCTGCATCCTTTGGTCCTATCCGCACCGTTACGACAGAACGGTCTGGCCACTATGGACCAAGCAGGCTCAGACCCGGACCAGACGCGCCGCCTCACGCACTCTCACCCCGAGGCGGTGCTGGGTCAGCATGAACAATCCATTCGAACTCTATTGGAGCTAAATCAGACATTGTCCCAGCAGGTGGCACAGCTTAACCACCAGGTGGCCGCGCTCCTCGTCACCCCGCCTGCTGCAGCTGGAGCGCCGCCACGCCTCCCGGAGCCGAGAGGCACGGATCCGGAGCCGTATGCTGGACAACCTCACCTCTGTCGCGGATTCCTGTTCCAGTGCGAGTTCATGTTCCAGCAATGCCCTTCTCGTTTCAGCTCGGGGGCCACCAAGATCCGGTATATATGTGGATTACTCCGGGGCAGAGCTCTCCAGTGGGCAGAGGCGCGCCTAATGAAGACGTCTGTGGATAGCCTGGATTTTAATGAATTTGTGTCCACGTTTAAGCTGGTGTTTGACCACCCGCACTACCAGGACAATGCTGCCTCCCGGTTATTGACTCTCAGCCAGGGCTCCAGGACGGTAGCGGATTATTCCATTGAATTCTGGACACATGCGGCGGAGCTGGACTGGACGGACAGCGCGCTGCGGGCTGTGTTTGTGCGGGGCCTGAACGAGACTTTGAAAGATGAATTGGTTTCCCGGGACGAACCCCCCGACCTGCGGAGCCTCATCTCCCTCACTCACCGTATTGACAACCGGCTACGGGCTCGTCGCCGAGAGAGACGCCGGTCACCGGTCCCGCCGGAGCCACGCGCTGCCCCGCCCCCGCCAGATGAGCCCATGCAACTCGACAGGACCCTTGTGTCGGCCGAGGAGCGTCAACGGAGGCGTCGCCTGGCCGGGGCTTGCCTCTACTGCGGTGAGCGCGGACATTATGTGGTCACTTGCCCAGTTCGGCCAAAAGGGGGGGCCCACCAGTAGCGCTGGGAGTACTGGTGGGCGAGCAACACATCCTGGACTCTACTAATAGACTGCGGCTCAGCGCCACCCTGTGCGTTCGCACAGAGACTTTATGCGTTTCCGCCCTTATCGACTCCGGGGCTGAGAAGGACTTTATTGATGCCCAAGTCGCGGAGCAGCTCGGGGTCTACCTGGAGCCCCTCGAACGCCCCTTAAATGCCCAGGGGCTCAATGGACGTTTTCTGGGGCACATCACCCACATCACAGAACCTGTCACCGTGATTCTGTCCGGCAACCACCAAGAGAACCGTCAGTTTCATGTCCTGTCCTCCTCCGCTTCTCCTCTGGTCCTTGGTTACCCCTGGCTACGCGCCCACAACCCTGTTTTCGATTGGGCCAGGGGCGGAGTTTCGGGCTGGAGTCCCGATTGCCACGCCAAGTGCCTTCGGTCCGCCCTCCCTCCGGCCGGGAGGTCCGTTCCTGTCGCCGATCCGTCCCCAGACACCCCCAATCTGTCCTCGGTGCCTGCTGAATATCACGACCTGGGGGAGGTTTTTAGCAAGAGCAAGGCCCTCTCTTTACCGCCCCACCGCCCATATGACTGCGCCATTGACCTCCTGCCGGGTGCCCCACTACCATCTAGCAGGCTATATAACCTGTCTAAACCTGAACGCGAGTCAATGGAGGACTATATCCGTGGGTCCCTTGCTGCCGGAATCATCCGCCCGTCCACTTCACCCGTGGGAGCGGGGTTCTTCTTTGTGGCCAAGAAGGACAAATCCCTGCGGCCTTGCATTGATTATCGGGGTCTGAACAATATAACTGTAAAGAATAAATACCCGCTACCCCTACTGGACTCGGCATTTACGCCCCTCCACGGTGCGACCATCTTTTCCAAGTTGGATTTGCGGAATGCGTACCACCTGGTGCGCATCAGGGAGGGAGACGAATGGAAGACGGCCTTCAAGACACCCCTGGGACATTTCGAATACTTGGTTATGCCCTTCGGTCTCACCAACGCCCCTGCCGTATTCCAAGCCCTCATCAATGATGTGCTCCGTGATTTCCTTAACCGATTCATCTTTGTTTACTTGGATGACATCTTGATTTTCTCGCGGTCCCTCCAGGAGCATCACCAGCACGTTCGCCAGGTTCTCCAGCGCCTCCTCGAGAACAAACTGTTCGTGAAAGCTGAGAAATGCGAGTTTCACGCAGAGGAGGTCAGCTTTTTGGGCTTCATTGTGGGGCGGGGCCAAGTAAGAGCTGATCCTGAAAAGATCCAGGCTGTCACTGAGTGGCCCATTCCTACCAACCGGAGACAGCTCCAGAGATTTATCGGCTTTGCCAATTTTTATAGACGTTTCATCCGGGATTTTAGTAGGGTTATCTCGCCCTTAACTAAACTCACCTCTCCTGCTTTGCAGTTTGCCTGGTCCCCTGAGGCGCAGACAGCCTTCGAGAAGCTTAAGAGACTATTTACCTCCGCTCCCATCCTGCACCAGCCCGACCCTTCACGGCAATTCATCGTGGAGGTCGACGCCTCCGACTCGGGAGTGGGGGCCGTGCTTTCGCAGAGGTTCGACCCCCACAACCGCCTCTGTCCCTGCGCCTTCTTTTCCCGGCGATTGTCCTCGGCCGAGGTCAATTATGACGTGGGGGATCGGGAGCTCCTTGCCGTAAAGCTGGCCTTGGAGGAGTGGCGCCACTGGCTCGAAGGGGCGGAGCAACCATTCATCGTCTGGACCGACCATAAAAACTTGGAGTACATCCAGTCCGCCAGGCGCCTCAATCCCCGTCAAGCTCGTTGGTCCCTCTTCTTCAGCCGCTTCAACTTTCTCCTCACCTACCGCCCCGGATCTCGGAACGTCAAACCAGATGCCCTCTCCCGCCAGTTCGCCCTGGAGGATAGCCCGGTCACCGCAGAAACAATTATCCCCTCCTCGTGTGTGGTGGCCGCGGTCCATTGGGAAATCGAGGACACCGTCCGAGAGGCCCAGACCAACGACCCCGACCCAGGTAACGGCCCTCCAGATAAACTGTTTGTTCCCGATTCTGTCCGGTCTCAGGTGCTCCAGTGGGTCCATGCCTCCCGTTTCGCCTGCCATCCTGGTGCCGGTCGCTCTCTCTCCCTCCTCAGGAGACGCTTCTGGTGGCCCACGATGGACACAGACACCCGGGCTTATGTCGCCGCCTGCCAGGTATGTGCTCGGGCCAAGGCCTCCCACTCACCCCCTTCTGGTCTCTTGCATCCTCTCCCAGTTCCTCGTCGCCCTTGGTCCCACATCGCCTTGGACTTCGTGACGGGCCTTCCCCCTTCCCAGGGGAACACGGTGGTTCTCACCATTGTGGACCGCTTCTCCAAGGCCGCCCATTTCGTTGCCCTGCCTAAGCTCCCCACAGCCAAAGAAACTGCCGACCAGCTGACCAGTCATGTCTTCCGACTCCACGGCATCCCGGTGGACATCGTGTCCGACAGAGGGACCCAATTCACCTCTCAGGTATGGCGGTCTTTCTGCGACAGTTTGGGGGCCACGGTCAGCCTCACGTCCGGGTTCCACCCACAATCTAATGGGCAGACGGAGCGGGCCAACCAAGACCTGGAGTCGGCTCTACGGTGCACAGCCTCCGCCAACCCCGCGACCTGGAGTACTCACCTGCCCTGGATAGAGTACGCTCACAACTCCCTCGTGAGTTCCGCCACTGGTATGTCCCCCTTCGAGGCATCGCTGGGATACCAACCCCCTCTCTTCCCCACGGAGGAGAGGGACCTCGCCGTCCCGTCTGTTCAGCGCCATCTCCAGCGCTGTCGCCGGATCTGGAAGAAGGCCAGGGCGGCCCTTCTTCGGGCTGGAGCGCGCACTAAGGCGACGGCCGATCGCCACCGTGTCCCGGCGCCCGTATACCAACCTGGCCAGATGGTTTGGCTCTCCGCCAAGACGATCCCGCTGAAGACGGACTCCCGTAAGCTGTCCCCCCGATTCCTGGGACCGTTTAAGATCATGAGGATCATAAATCCATCGGCGGTGCGCCTCCAGTTACCCCCGTCTCTCCGGATTCATCCGACCTTTCACGTCTCCCAGGTTAAACCAGTCCGGACCAGCGACCTGTGCCCTCCGGCCGATCCCCCACCGCCCGCCCGAGTCATTGACGGCCACCCGGCGTTCACCGTCCGCCGCCTGATTGACGTTCGTCGCCGTGGTAGGGGCCTCCAGTACCTCGTCGATTGGGAGGGTTACGGTCCGGAGGAGCGATCCTGGGTGCCCAGGGCACGCATTCTGGATCCCGACATGGTGAGAGACTTCCACCGCGCTCATCCTGACAAGCCTGGGGGTCCACCAGGAGGTGGACCTTAGGGGGGGGGTACTGTCATGATGTCAGTTTTCCCTGTCCTCCCGTGCTCTCTCCCCCTCCCCTACCTGTGTGTCTGGAGCTGGGTGGAGTGCCTGACTCCTCCCGTGCACACCTGGGGTGCATCAGCCTAATCACCACCACCTGCTGCTGAGTACAAGAAGGCTTGGCAGTCTACACTCGGTGCCAGACCGTCCGCGTGTAAAACATTCCTGCCTCCACTCGCCCAGCTCCTGCCGTCACGTTCCAGTCCCGGTCTCGTCTCCTGCTCGTCTCGTCTCCTGCTCGTCTCGTCTCCTGCTCGTCTCGTCTCCTGTCCGGTCCTGGTCTCTGGTTTGTCACCCGCTCCCCGCTCTGGTCTTCGTCTGCTCCGCCCGCCCTGGTACCGCACCTGCTTCTATCCCCGTCCTGGTCCTGTCCTGCCCGCCTCTACCTGCACCGCACCCGCCTGACCCGTCTCCCGCTCCCCGGTTCCTGTACCTGCTCTTGTGACCTGTTTAAAGACTGCATTTTCACCGCTGTAAATGAACACTGTTAAAACTGCTCTGGTCTGCATCCTTTGGTCCTATCCGCACCGTTACGACACCTTATTTAGCTTTAGATAGCTTTACTTAGCTTTAGTGAGCTTTAATTTAGCATTCCTAACGATGTCTGACCGGAGGCATCGAACGTCGGTCAGCACAGGAAGAGCGTGCTGTTTACACACTCCTCTGGACGTGCGTGTGTGCTAATGACAGACGAATAGTACAGAGAAAGACAGAGAGAAAGAGAGAGAGACGAGAAGAGAGAGAGATACAGGGGGAGGGGGTCTTGGCCCATCTGCTGCTGTTTGCCTTGATCAGAGGAGAGAGGAGATCTGGAGACGTGTCCCACTGCTGTTTAACCCAGAGACACTGAAGGACGAGTCAAATGCAGAAGATGGAGTTCCGTATAGGGGCAATAATCACCAAATGCACCAAGAATTTGGATCAGTGAGAGGCCACTCCTACTACTACTACTACTACTAGTACAACTACTACTTTTACAACTACTATTACAACTACTACTACTGTTAAAACACCAATAACACCCACACAGGCTAAACGTCTTTACAAACCTGAAAGACCAAAATTACCAACTAAATATCAGCAGCACCTCCTGCCTCTGTCTGCACAGGTGAGCCCAGGTCTGTTAAGAGCAGCCTCAGATAAGAGCAGCCGTGTGCATGTTCTCTCTGTGCTCAGAGGAGCCGTGTGCATGTTCTCTCTGTGCTCAGAGGAGCCGTGTGCATGTTCTCTCTGTGCTCAGAGGAGCCGTGTGCATGTTCTCTCTGTGCTCAGAGGAGCCGTGTGCATGTTCTCTCTGTGCTCAGAGGAGCCGTGTGCATGTTCTCTTTGTGCTCAGCTGTTCCTTTGTCTCACAAACACTTTATTCATAGACTGGACAAATGATGTTTCTAAATCAGGCTCTGAGTATCTCTACTGTCACTGCCTGCTCCTCTGCTCCTCTCTGCTCGTCTGCTCCTTTGGGTCTGCTCCTCTGACTCTGCTCCTCTCTGCTCCTCGTGGTCGTCTGCTCCTTCCTCACAGTGGAACATCTGTGTCCACAGTCAGCCTGATTCTCCCATAAAACCAACTCTCTGAGGAAATTAGATGTGATCAAAAGTCAACAGCATGTCACGTTTAATGATCCACATGTTTACAGCCAATCACACGCCAGGAACAGAGCCGAGAGCTCAGACTCAGAGCTCAAACACCAGGACCACTGCAAACTTACACTCGTCATGTCACCGGTTTCATGTGCATATAGAGGGTTTGTTTCATAATGTAGTAACTTTGTAGTAATTTGAGCAGCTTCACAATCAGACTAATGAACAGGTGAAGTGTCTTGCTCAAGGGCACAGTAACAGGCTTCAAACTCTATATAAAACTTAAAGCTCTGATAACTTTATTAAAGTAGTTTTGTTTTTACCAGTGTCGCTCAGACCGTAGTGAGACTCTCCATCTGCTTTTAGCAACGACAATGACAGCTGCTCTGGAATCACCCTGACCCCGGGATAAACCAGCACCGCTCTGATAGAGGGAATTAAACCCTCCATTTTAATATTAATAATTTGCACGACAAACCCCCAAAATACCAAACCCTCATACTGTCTGTCTCCTGCTGCAGATCTGAGTGTTATATAAAAGTGTTTGTATAATAAGTGTTTGTATAAAAAGTGGTTTTATAATTAACACTGACCAGCGTCCAACCAAGTCATTGCAAAAGGTGGATTTTTACATCCAATGCAACAGAAAACTTTCAAAGTCCTGATGCTAAAACACTTTAAGAATTACTCCACAAAGAAGCAGGTTTTTCACCAACATAAGTTATTTTCACATTCATTTAGCACTTTATATGAGGCTCAAAATAAAACTCATATCAAAATGATAGAAATAGAACAAATACAAAAATTAGATCATGTTTTACCTTCTGTGCTTTGCTCCTCTCTGCTCCTCCTGTCTGCTCCTCTCGTCTGCTCCTGCTTTCTCCTCTCTGCTCCTCTCTGCTCCTCCTGTCTGCTCCTGCCTGCTCCTCTCTGCTCCTCCTGTTTGCTCCTGCCTTCTCCTCTCTGCTCCTTCTGTCTGCTGCTGTCTGCTCCTCTCTGTTCCTCCTGTCTGCTCCTGCCTTCTCCTCTCTGCTCCTCCTGTCTGCTCCTCTCTGTTCCTCCTGTCTGCTCCTCTCTGTTCCTCCTGTTTGCTCCTCTCTGTTCCTCCTGTCTGCTCCTCTCTGTTCCTCCTGTCTGCTCCTCTCTGTTCCTCCTGTCTGCTCCTCTCTGTTCCTCCTGTCTGCTCCTCTCTGTTCCTCCTGTCTGCTCCTCTCTGTTCCTCCTGTCTGCTCCTCTCTGTTCCTCCTGTCTGCTCCTGTGTTCTCCTCTCTGCTCCTCTGACTCAGGTTGAATCACTCTCTCTCCACTGTAAAGAGCCCCGCCTCCTCTCCCTCCCGGCCCCAGACGCTTCCTCTTGGATCACTGCATACACACACTCATGCTGGGTTTCTATGCATCGTGGGGACATTGACTTACATTCATTTCCTGGATTCAAACATTCAAACCTAAACCCTAAAGCCTCACATTAAAGTCTCTGGACCTGATTTTTACTTTTTTAAAAACATGAAAAATAGAATGAGTTCATTTTAAACAGTTTGCAGTGATCCAAAGTTACTCCTCTCTGACCCTATGCATCAAAGCATTATAATTATTCATAATTATTCACCAGGATGAGTTTATAAGCACTTTTCACAACACTCAGAGACCAGAGCGGCGTTTGCAGTCATGGTAATGCCAACAATGACTAGCATAACAACAACCAGTACAGATATATTTATACCACATATCTGCACTGGGGCGGGACACATTTGAATCAAACACATGGGAGAAACTGGATCTTTAAGCTGTTTTAACACAGATCTGAACTTGTAATCGTGTAGTTAATTTAAAAATGAGGGATTTAAGCCACTGCCACTGAGCGAGCACGAGAACACTCCTGCAGGTTACAAAGGGCTGAGTCCACAATGTGAGAATATCCCTCCAGTTTAAAAAGCCATATTACACTGTTCTAATGTGTCCTCATCACACACACACCTCTGTTCCACCTTGTGATGTCATCATGTGGTAATACAGGAAGTGCTCCACTGTGTTTTTAAACTCCACACATCTTCACTAGAATCACTTGGATCATTTCAGTCCTACTGAACTAAAGGTAAAAGGAGCTAACTTGAGTTAACTTGAAAACTACCACTTCATGACATCACAAGGTGGAACAGAGCATTTTGAGCTTTGGAGATGTAACAGACTAATAATAAAGTGTTACTCAAACATGTGTGAATGAAACAAAACACAGCTCCAGGTCTGTTTTTGAGGATTATTCTGACTCATCTTGTTCTCTTGTTATTTTCTTATTTATTACAAATCTGATCCTGCATAATTTAGTCTCTCCCCCTCAATGAGCTCAAAACTCTCAGTCCCATTTTGTGCAATCCAAGCATCCATTCACCTTCAGTGCTCTGGTTTCAGGGTTCAAATCACCTTCACTTTCAACATCTGTATTTAGCCTCATGTGCTAATGCTAACGGCTACACTCACCAGAAGAGCCGACAAAAGCACTGAAATCTGAAATGACACTCCACTCACTCCCTCTCTCTCTCTGGATAAGTTTAGTCTCTCTCTGTCCCTCTCACCCTCCCTTCTTCTTTCTCTCAGTTCTCTCTGTTCTCTTTCTTTCCCCCTCCTTCTCTCTCTCTCTCTCTCTGTGTGTGAGACAGTCAGTTGTGGCTGAGGCCTATTAAGCCTCTGTTGTATTTTGTTTTATTTATGTTCTCCTCCCCCTCCACTCTCTCTCTCTATCCCCTCATCCTTCCCTCTTTCCCTCCTTACCCCACACTCTCTTTGCCTTCTCTCTCCTTCACTCGCACTTCTAGTATGTCCTCTTTCCCTCTGCCCCCCCAATCCCTCCCCCCTCTCTCTCCTCCATCTCTACACCCTCAGCCCCACACTCTCTCTCCCTCCTCCCTCACTCTCTGCCCTTGACTCGTCCACTCCTCCCTTGCCCCAACAATCTCTTCTCCCACTCGCTCTCCCCCTTCTCTCTCTTGCCCTATCTACACCCCTTTCTCCCTCTCTCTCTCCTCCTTCAACCCCCTCTCCCTCTCTCTGTATCTGTCTCTGAGGCTGATCACAGAGACACAAGAATTTACGGCACGAAACAACTCACTAAAAATAACCTCAACTCATCTGAGGTCCAAGAATCAAGTCCAGGACTAAACCAGGGCTATACTAGGACTAAACCAGGACTAAACCAGGACCAAACAATTACCAAACCAGGACTGAACCAGGACTAAACCAGGACTAAATCAGAACTAACCCAGGCCTAAACCAGGACTGAACCAGGACTATACCAGAACTAACTTAGAACTAACCAAGGACTAAACCAGGACTAAACCAGGACCAAACAATTACCAAACCAGGACTGAACCAGGACTATACCAGAACTAACCTAGAACTAACCAAGGACTAAACCAGGACTTAACTAGGACAATACCAGGACTAAACCAGGACTAAAACAGCACTAAACCAGGTCTAAACAAAGACTAAACCAGGACTAACCCAGGAGTAAACCAGGACTAAACCAGAACTAAACCAGGACTAAACCAGGACAAGACCAGGACCAAGAACAATTATGAACTTACTGGACACTGAGGGATTACACAGATATAAGACACATGGGAATAGAACACAAAGAACAACAATTACTGTGGAACAGCACAGTCTAAAGAAAGAGGGTTTTTATCATTATAGTATCGGTATCGAGTCTCAGTATCGATCTGGAGTATCAAGTGTCCGTACGGTGCCAGCGCTGGGATAGAGTCAGGTGGTCAGATATATCGGGCTGTGGCGTCCGGCGCCGCGTCCAGTCTGAGCCTGGACAGGGACCAGAGTAAAAATAGTTTCTTTGAGCAGATGCTGGGGAGGTATTTGTGTGTAAATATAAGTCCTACTCATGAGGAAACTGGAAGTGGGTTCAAGTTCAAAGTTCAAAGTGCGCTGGCAAAACGTGAGGCCACAGCGAGGTCAGAGGTCAAAGGTCACTGTACACAGAGCGGGTTTAACATAGACGTACAGTGAGGAGACATGGAGACACTATATCAAAGCTCCAGTTTAAACAGCTGGAAATGGTTCTTTAGTAGTTAACAGTCCTGCCTCACAACCAGAAGGTCCTGGGTTCAATTCCCGGACTGTGCCGCTCTCGTGTCTGAGCAGCTTCTCTGGTCTGTTTTTTAATATTAATCACATTCTTTATGATGTAATTTGTATCTTGATACTTTACAGCTGATGTCATCAACATTCCCTGGGGGTATGAAGCTAACTATAGGCACTGCTCTGTCTGAAGCTCTGTTACTCAAGTTAAATTTTAATCTAAGCTTTGTTTTATAAAGAACTGACTTATCTGAACTCTGAACTCCAACAGGTGAGCTGATTTGTGCTGTTAAACAAGTCACAAGCTAGCTAGCATTAGTTTGGATTTTTTCTTGAGTTTTCAGACTTAGATCTTAAATCTTGTGTTTGCTCATGTGTGCATTGTGTCTCCATGGTAGCTGCTGAACATTCCTCCATAAACATACATGTACAACACCCCCAGCATCAGATCACTGCAAAATATCAGACTTTTGGCAATGACAAATGTTGTCCATTCTTCAGTTGTCAAGGACCTCAAGGACCACCTGGAGGAGAATATGCATTAGGTCAGAAGGACCTCGCTGAGGGAGAATGTGCATTAGGTCAGAAGGACCTCGCTGAGGGAGAATGTGCATCGGGTCAGGAGGACCTTGTTGGAGGAGAATGTGCATCAGGTCAGGGGGACCTCGCTGGAGGAGAATGCGCATCAGGTAAAGAGGACCTCACAGCTCAGGAGGACTTCATTAGAGGAGAGTCTGCATCAGCTCAGGAGGACCTCACTGGAGGAGAATATGCATTGGGAGGACCTCGCTGGGGGAGAATGTTTATCATTTCAGGAGGACCTCATTGGGGGGGACATGTGCATCAGGTCAAGAGGACCGCACTGGGGGAGAATGTGCATCTGCTCAGGAGGACCTCACTGGTGGATAATGTGCATCAGGAGGACCTCGCTGGGGGAGAATGTCCTTGTGTCTTATGTTAATCAGGGAAACCTTACCCTGGAATCTAACCCAGAACCTTCTGGATGTGTGTCGGGAGAGCAGACCACTGTGCCACCGTTATGTCACAGTCGTGTCACAGTCGTGTCACAGTCGTGTCCGCTCAGACCTCCTCCTCCTCTTCATGTGGCTCTTTTGTTTGTGCTAATAGCTTTTCACTGTCACAATACATATCCACAATGCTAATGCTAGCATTTCTACTTCTCTTTATTCGTTTCAAATCAGGCGTTACAAATCCGGCAGGGTAAATCGTGCCTGGGGACCTGGCTCAGATCTGGGACACATGTAGGTCAGTACGCATGGATTACTGCAATACTGCAATACTGTACTGCTACTACTACTACTACTGCTGCCACCTCTGACTCACTGACACATATTTATAAGAGGAAGAGGAGGAGGAAGAGGAGAAGGGGGAGGAGGAAGAGGAGGGGGAGGGGCTTACCTTGGACTGACATGTCTTGTGCACTGCCACTTTACAATCTGAAGGAAAAAAAACTGAAATGAGTACATTGAATTCATATTCCTCTATTCTCTGATATGTTCTAATGTTTCCTCATTTTAAACAGGCCTGGAGTTGTATTTTGTTTCATTCACACATGTTTAACTCACAAACACTGCATATTTAGGCTGATTTATTCTCTCAAACTGAAAACAACTGTCATCATCGTGGTAATACAGGAAGGAGGGGGCACACCTGACAGTGACAGGTGCATTGGAGGAGGGGCACTGTCTCCCTCTTGGTTCACTTTATTAGTACAATGTTTGGGTCACCTGAGGGAGGTCAGAGGTCACCTGAGAGAGGTCAGAGGTCACCTGAGGGAGGTCAGAGGTTACCTGAGAAAGGTCAGCGATATCTGAGGGAGGTCAGAGGTCACATGAGGGAGGTCAGGTCATCTGAGAATGGTCAGAGGTACAGAAACGTTGTCCTAATAAAGTGAGCCCAGAGTGGACAGTGTGTGGGAGTTTCTTTCAGTGCATGAGTGTTTTTGATTTTGTCAGTGTAGATGGACCTCACCTGTGCACATGTTCCCGGTCCGTGTGATGTTCTTTCTGCACACATCACAGATTTGTCTCCTGAAGCTTGTCTCAGTGAAGCTGTGTTTCCCCGACGACGCCAACTGCAAAAGACAAACATGAGGCCAGTTTAACATCAACATGAAAACAGAACATTTAAATCAGAATTATGTGAACAACAACAATCAGGAACAAAAAATCTCAGGGTTTAGTGTGAAATACTGTGTAGATACTTGAGCAACAAAGCTTAAAACAGAGAAGTGCCTCCAGTTAACATCACACCCCCAAAGGATTTTGTTGACATCTGCTGCAAAGTATCAATAAATGTATATTTCAGAATAGACCATTTTTGAATATCAGATGCTTAACACCTCTCCACAGATCTGACCTGTAACCTGCTTGCTTTCATGGAGCTAGAGAAGTTTAATGCTGCACTGAGGGATATTCTGGTATGAGTGTCAATGTAATCTTTAAGTTATTAGCATAGTAGTAGTACCACAGACTTACACAACAGTAAGAAATTATTTTAAATGTTCCCTTTTTACAATAACAAAAACACATTTTAAAACCAGATGCCTTTTCACCTGAGCATCACCTTGCCACAGATCTGAGCTGTGAGCAGGTGTGGGTCTACAGGGGCTGCAGGTGCATAATGGCTCCTCTCCACAGATCTGACCTGGCTCATATTCACAGTGGTTTAAGTTGAGTTCCAGCCTCAGGACTCAATTGCTTATTATTGTTTTAAAAACCTCCACAAACTGTAAACTCATAAAGAATCATTAAAAAAAGTATTTTATAATGAACCAAGAGGAAATGGCCCTGGGTCTGACAGGATTACAAAAACACACACACACACACACACAACACAACACCCGCACACAAAAACACACACATACAAAACACGCACACAAAACACAACACATACACACATACAAACACATACAACACACACATATGAAAAACACTGTTTTTACTGTCAAACGCAGGAGTTTAATATGAATGAGCCAAGGACACACACTAGTGGACAAAGAGTGTTACTGCAGCACAGTCATGAACACAACAGCAGGAGGAGGGAGGGCATCTGACACAGAGATACAGGAGGATGGGAGGGCATCTGACACAGAGATACAGGAGGATGGGAGGGCATCTGACACAGAGATACAGGAGGATGGGAGGGCATCTGACACAGAGATACAGGAGGATGGGAAGGCATCTGACACATAAAATTTTGGGGTAAGGTTGGTGCAAAAGAAGAAAAGTTTGACCTAAAGTGGAAAGACGACTCCACCCGAGAGTTTAGAGCCAGAGACTGTGTCACCGAACAAAAATCTGACCATCAGCAGAGAAAGAGAATGGAGAAAGAGAGAAAGAGAAGAGAAAATCTGACCATCAGCAGAGAAAGAGAGAGGGAATGAGAGAAAGAGATGAAAGGGAGAGGAGAAAGGGAGAGGAGAAAGAGAGAGCGAAAAAATCTCACCATCAGCAGAGAAAGAGAGAGAGAGGAAAAAATGGAGAAATTACTTCATAGGGGACATTTAAACAGAAGAAAGAAACAAATAACTGTGAATTCTCTGCTCCTCTCCCCCGACCCTCTCCCCTCCTTTGCCTCTCCTCTGTTCCTTGTCCTCCTCTCTTCTCCTCCTCTCCTCTCCTGTGCTTCTCTCCTCTCTCCTCTTCTCTCCTCCTCTCTTCTCCTCTGCTCCTCCTCCTCTTATCCTCTGGGTGTGTGGGTCTCTGGGTTTATCAGATCATTTGAACAATGTGATTTTAAAATAAAGACACTGTTTGATTTAAACAGAAGGTCTGATGTTTACGATGTGAACCTGAACTTTACACAGGATAAATCACAACCTGCACTTCAGGAAACATACCGATAAACAGCACACACAATGTACGGGAGGGCATCTGACACACAGGGATACAGGAGGATGGGAGGCCATCTGACACACAAAAGTTTTCAGTTTTTTGTTCATAGGGGCCATTTTGAGGACTTTTGTCTTTTCATGTAAAGAATGTCACAAATAAGAAGTTAAATATGAGAGAAGACAGGAAACGACAAACAGAGAGGGCGGAGCTCCACAGACGCCCGGGGACAGAGGGAGGGCAGGGATGCGGACTCAGGGCCGGCAGAGTGTCCCAGGATGGAGGGGGGGTCGGGGGTAAAGGGACAGCAGCAGGTGGGGCCTCGTCTGGAACTATTTATAACAGCAGAGGATTGTGTCAGCACTTCAGAGGCTTTACGGCATTCTACAACGTGAACCAGGACTGAACCAACAACAAACACAAGATTCAATCTATTACTGAGCCAGAGATGACACCAGAGTGAACTTTCAAGACTCCATTTACTCGATACTTGATCCTAATACCATGATGATGAAACCTGCTTTCTTTAGACACTGTGCTGTTCCACAATAAATGTTGTACTTTTTGTTATATCCCCATTTGTCTTATATCAGTGTAATTCCTCAGTGTCTAGTAGGTTCCAAACACCACCACTAGGTCCATGGTCCTGTTTGGTCCTGGTTTAGTCCTGGTTTAGTCCATTTATATATACAATCTATGCTAGCAGGTTAGCTATGTCCATTTACATATACACAGTCGATGGGTTAAACTACAGGGAGTCTACAGTGTGGTGACGTCATGTGACTCTGCCTCTGCTTCTGGACACTGACCATCTTATTTCCGTTCATTGTTTTTCTCTTTCTTCAGCTGAAACTCTGTCATTCCTCCACATTTTCTCATGTGATCGCTCTGTATCTGTGCCGAGTCCAGTCCAGACCCTGATCACAGGTCTCTGAGGACCGGGCGGGCCACACAAAACAACACTATAGCCACAGTCTAACACGTTTAGACACATTCAGACAGATTCACACACACTCTGCTGCAGACCTCAGTGTGTCATGACGTCATCTCACTGTACTTAAGGCCCCTCGTGAATGAGTTTGGTTAAAGAAGCAGGAGCCACAGGGAGCCCCATTTTCACTTACACTTGCTGCTGTTTGTACTGTTTAAATTGACCTGTGTAGTTATTGTTTGTTTTGTTTGTATTGTTGTGTGTTTGAACAGGGCTCATGAAACAGGCTGGTCTGATTTTAAAGAAACCAGAGATGCAACAATACTGATACAGATATCAAATCTGCACCGATACTGAAAGATGAGCTGGATCAGGTATCTGTTCCATGATATCGGTGAAGCTAATCTTCTGATTGGGCTTTAACTGGATTTAATTATAATATTTACAGAATGAACGTCTCATCATGTTTGAAATTTGGCCATCCAAAGGTTCAGTCTGACACTAACAGAACACTACTGCTCTGTGTGTTTTAAGTGAACAGTGTTTTAAGAAATAAGAGCCATTTTATGTGCAGTGGTGTCCGTTCATATTGAGTATCAGTATCCGAACTGAAACCGCTGGATCAATACATCCCACAGACTGTATATATATACATGGACATAGCTAACCTGCTAGCATAGACTGTATATAATGGACATAGCTAACTTGCTAGCATAGACTGTATATAATGGAGATGGCTAACCTGCTAGCTGCCATGTTCCAAACAGGAAATGATCATGGGCTGATTTAGCTCCATCGACTCAACAGCCTCGCTTCTGATTGGCTTTTTGGTTGCAATGATACTTGCGGTTGGTATTCCAAGTATGGAACTCTGCTCCACACCGGCCCCTTTAACTGTTAGCCTGGATGAGCTTCATTTGGAGCTGAAGCTGTGGTGACGTCACATTTCACTCGATCTGTGGAGCAGCTCTAAAGATCAGTGTGACATCAAGAACAACACAAACCCAGAGTCAAACCAGAACCTTTTACCATAAAGGGCGAGTGCTGCATCTCTCTCTGTTCAACTCATACTTTACAGCTGATGTCGGCAACATTCCCTGGGGGGTGAAGCTAGCTGTCAGCACTGCTCTGTCTAAAGCTGTGACTCAAGTTAAACTTTAATTTGAGTTTTGTTTTAACACAATCTGACCATAAAGAACTGACTCATCTGAACTACACCAGGTGTGCTGTGTTCTTAAACAAGTCCCTCTCAAATAACAGTCACAAGCTAGCTAGCATTAGCATTAGCATTAGCATTAGCATTAGCATTAGCATTAGCATTAGCATTAGCTAACAGTTTTTCAGTGAGTCACTTTCACCTTTTTGTGTAAAATCAAAACTCCTAAACTGGACCATGAACGCTCAGATCAGGCTCCTGAAGTTGGCTGTTGGAATTTTCAGACTATTTAAAAACACATTTGACATATGTGTTTGCTCATGTGTACACTGCATCACCACGGTAACTGCTGCACATTCCTCCATAGACTTCAATACAGAACCCCCCAGTGTGATGGCAGTGCAGAGTATCAGCAGCAGCTCAGCAGACAGACACGAGACAGTAATCCACACCACTTCCTCTGGAGCCAAACTGGAATCAGGTCCAAAAATATCCACAACACACGACTCCAGAGATCTACAACAGAACTGCAGCTACAAACACTAAACCAAGACTAAACCAGGACTAAACCGGGACTAAACCAAGACTAAACCAGGACTAAACCGGGACTAAACCAGGACTAAAGCGGGACTAAAGCGGGACTAAAGCGGGACTAAACCGGGACTAAACCGAGACTAAACTGGGACTAAATCAAGAATAAACTAGGACTAAACCAGGTCTAAACCAGAACTAAACCAGGACTAAACCGGGACTAAACCAAGAATAAACTAGGACTAAACCAGGTCTAAACCAGGACTAAACCAGGACTAAACCAGGACTAAACTAGGACTAAACTAGGACTAAACCAGGACCATGGACCACTGTGTCCCTACTGGACACTGAGGGATTGCACAAATATAAGACAGATGGGAATAGAACATAAAGTACAACATTTAATGTGAAACAGCACAGAGTCTAAATAAAGAGGGTTTTTAATCATTGTCGTATCAGTATCGAGTATCGAGTCTATTCTTTAGTATCAAAATGGAGTTTGACATTTTAGTATCGCATAAACCAAAATGATAATTAAAAACAATACTTCTAAATATTTCTCCTCCTCCCTCTCTCCCTTTCCTCTCCCCCGCTCTCCTCCTCTCTCCCTGCTCCTCTCCTCTCTCTTCTCTGACTTGAGTCTCTGTGTAGCTCTCCTCTTCTCCTCCTCCTCCTCTCCCTCTATCCTTCTCTCTCTTCTCTATTTGTAGCTCTCCTCCTCTCCTTCCCTCTCTCTTTCTCTTGTGTATCTGTAAACCACATGTGAGCCTGTGGTATGTGCGTCGTGTCACTGTCGCCTTTCAAACTGAGTTTAAAGACACAGAGACAGAGGGATGAGAGGAGAGAGGGAGAGAGAAAGGAGAGATGGGGATGAGAGGAGAGAGAGGGAGAGAGGGATGAGGGGACAGAGGGAGAGAGAAAGGAGAGATGGGGATGAGAGGAGAGAGGGAGAGAGAAAGGAGAGATGGGGATGAGAGGAGAGAGAGGGAGAGAGGGATGAGAGGACAGAGGGGGGTGACAGGACAGAGGGAGAGGACAGAGGGAGAGGGGTATGAGAGAGAGAGGAGAGAGGGGGGGACAGAGGACAGAGGGAGAGGGGGATGAGAGGACAGAAGGAGAGAAAACAAGGAGAGGGGGATAAGAGGGAGAGGAGAGAGGGAGAGGACAGAGGGAGAGGGGGGTGAGAGGAGAGAGGGAGGAAGTGGGGGATGAGAGAAGAGAGGGAAAAGGGGATGAGAGGACAGGCTGAGAGGGGGATGAAAGGACAGAGAGAGAGGGGGATGAGAGAACAGAGGGAGAGGGGGATGAAAGGACAGAGTGAGAGAGGGATCAGAAGACAGAGGGAGAGCGGAATGAGAGGACAGAGGGAGAGGGGGATCAGAAGACAGAGGGAGAGTGGGATGAGAGGACAGAGGGAGAGGGGGATGACAGGACAGAGCGAGAGGGAGATGAGAGGACAAAGGGAGAGGGGGATGAGAGGACAGAGTGAAAGGGAGATGAGAGGATAAAGGGAAAGGGGGGTGAGAGGACAAAGGGAGAGGGGGATGAGAGGACAGAGGGAGAGGGGGATGAGAGGACAGAGGGAGAGGGGGATGAGAGGACAGAGGGAGAGGGGGATGAGAGGACAGAGTGAGAGGGGCATGAGAGGACAGAGGGAGAGGGGGATGAGTGGACAGAGGACAGATTGAGAGGGAGGTGAGAGGACAGAGGGAGAGGGGGATGAGTGGACAGAGGGAGAGGGGGATGAGAGGACAGAGTGAGAGGGGCATGAGAGGACAGAGTGAGAGGGGGATGAGAGGACAGAGGGAGAGGGGGATGAGAGGACAGAGTGAGAGGGGCATGAGAGGACAGAGGGAGAGGGGGATCAGAGGACAGAGTGAGAGGGGATCAGAAGACAGAGGGAGAGTGGAATGAGAGGACAGAGGGAGAGGGGGATGAGAGGATAAAGGGAAAGGGGGGTGAGAGGACAAAGGGAGAGGGGGATGAGAGGACAGAGTGAAAGGGAGATGAGAGGATAAAGGGAAAGGGGGGTGAGAGGACAAAGGGAGAGGGGGATGAGAGGACAGAGGGAGAGGGGGATGAGAGGACAGAGCGAGAGGGAGATGAGAGGACAAAGGGAGAGGGGGATGAGAGGACAGAGTGAAAGGGAGATGAGAGGATAAAGGGAAAGGGGGGTGAGAGGACAAAGGGAGAGGGGGATGAGAGGACAGAGGGAGAGGGGGATGAGAGGACAGAGGGAGAGGGGGATGAGAGGACAGAGGGAGAGGGGGATGAAAGGACAGAGTGAGAGGGGCATGAGAGGACAGAGGGAGAGGGGGATGAGTGGACAGAGGACAGATTGAGAGGGAGGTGAGAGGACAGAGGGAGAGGGGGATGAGTGGACAGAGGGAGAGGGGCATGAGAGGACAGAGTGAGAGGGGGATGAGAGGACAGAGGGAGAGGTTGATGAGAGGACAGAGTGAGAGGGGCATGAGAGGACAGAGGGAGAGGGGGATGAGTGGACAGAGGACAGATTGAGAGGGGGATGAGAGGACAGAGGCAGAGACACAGAGGGAGAGGGGAGTCAGAGGACAGAGGGAGAGGGGGATGAGAGGGGGATGAGAGGGGGATGAGAGGAGAGATACAGAGGTTGCACACTTCATTATAAATCTCATTCTTCACATTCTTTTGGCTCATGATTTATACAGTTTAATGAGTGAAGAGACTGAGCTGCAGAGTCAGACTCAGAGCTGGACTAACACTGAGTTAATCACGGAAACAACAAGAATTTAAAAAAGATAATGGTCAAACATCACACAACCCGTGACCTCTGACCCCTGTGAGATCCATGTTCTAATTCTCCTCCTCAATAACAGACCTAGAGTTGTGTTTTGTTTCATTCACACATGTTTGAGTAACACTTTATTATTAGTCTGTCTACATTTCCAAAGCTCAAAATGCTCTGTTCCACCTTGTGATGTCATGACGTGGTAGTTTTCAAGTTAACTCAAAATAAATATAAAGAGTTTGTGTGATAAAATTGTGTCAATGAAACAAAACTCAACTCCAGGTCTGTTTGTGATGAGGAAACATTAGACACAGGTCAGAGGTCAGTGGAATCTGGCCCTTTAATAATATTTAAAGCTGTTTTTCTAAATTGTCCTGTTTGATTATGTCACAGATAAAGTTAAGAAATATGAATAAGCACTTTGTGTGGTCATCTCCCACTGCCCCATGTGCCCTGGTCTCAGTCCCCTTCAGGTCTTGGTCTAGTGCCTGTCTAGTTCCGGTCATGTCCCGGTTTAGTCCTGGTTCAGTCCTGGTCTAGTTCTGGTCTAGTCCTAGTCTAGTCCTGATCTAGTCCTGGTTAAGTCCTGGTTTATTCCTGGTTTAGTCCTAGTTTAGTCCTAGTCTAGTCCTGGTCTAATCTCAATCTAGTCCCGGTGTAGTCCTGGTCTAATCCTGGTTTAGTCCTGGTTTAGTCCTGGTCTAGTCCTAATCTAGTCCTGGTTTAGTCGTGGTCTAGTCCTGATGTAGTCATGGTTTAGTCCTAGTTTAGTCATAGTCTAGTCCTGGTCTAGTCCCGGTCTAATCCCGGTCTATTCCCAGTTTAGTCCAGGACATCCTGGTTCAGTCCTGGTCTGTTTCTAGTCAGAGGTTAGAGGGCAGTGTGATCTGGCTCTTTAATAATATTTAAAGCAGTTTTTCTAAATTGTCCTATTTGATTATGTCACAGGTAAAGTAGAAATATAAACAAGCAGTTTGTGTGGTCATCTCCCACTGCCCATCTAGTGCCGATCTAGTTCCAGTCTAGTCCTGGTTTAGTCCTGGTTCAGTCCTGGTCTAGCCCTAGTTTAGTCCTGGTCTAGTCTTGACCTAGTCCTGGTCTGGTCCCGGTCTCGTCCTGGTTTAGTCTCTGGTTTAGTCCTGGTCTAGTTCTGGTTAAGTCCTGATTTAATTCTGGTTTAGTCCAGGTCTAATCCTGGTCTAGTCTTGGTTTAGTCCTGGTTTAGTCCTGGTTTGGTCCTGGTCTAGTCCTGGTTTCATCCTGGTTCAGTCCTGGTTCAGTCCTGGTCTAGTCCTGATCTAGTCCTAGTTCAGTCCTGGTTTGGTCCTGATCTAGTCCTGGTTTAGTCCTGGTCTAGTCCTGTTCTAGTCCTGGTTTAGTCCTGGTTTAGTCCTTGTCTAGTCCTGGTCTAGTCCTGGTTTAGTCCCGATTTAGTCCTGGTCTAGTCCTGATCTAGTCCTGGTTTAGTCCTGGTTTAGTCCTAGTCAAGTCCTGGTCTAGTCCCGGTTTAGTCCTGGTTTCATCCTGATTTCATCCTGGTTCAGTCCTGGTCTAGTCCTGGTCTAGTCCTGGTCTAGTCCTGGTCTAGTCCCGGTCTAGTCCCGGTTTAGTCCTGGTTTCATCCTGATTTCATCCTGGTTCAGTCCTGGTCTAGTCCTGGTCTAGTCCTGGTCTTGTCCCGGTTTAGTCCTGGTTTCATCCTGGTTTCATCCTGATTCAGTCCTGGTCTAGTTCTGGTCTAGTTCTTGTCTACTCCAGGTTTAGTTCTGGTTTAGTCCCAGTCTAGTCCTAGTCTAGTCCTGTACCTCGTTCAGCTCCAGGATCTCTGGGTGGACCTCAGACTTGGTTTTGATGGGACTTCCTCCAACCTCCTTGAGCTTCTGCATCTTCACGTTGCTATGGACACAGCCCATTGTCTCCTCCGCAAAGTTCCACAAAATAAAACAAAACTCTAGTCACTGGAGCGATGTTTGCCCCTCAGAGCCTCATGACCTGGTCTCCTGGAGCTGCATAAACCTCTTCACCAGATCTTCTGATGTTTTGTGACCTTGGCTTATTCAAAATCTACAAAAAAAAGGTTAAAAAAATGATTTAGTTACAATGACGTTACGTGAAAATCAATATACGGCTATAAAAGATGCACTATGTGACTTTTTCTGGAAGAGACAGACTGTCCTCCGTTGTCATAGCAACTAAGACATTCAAATGATTCAAATATTCTATCTTTTGAATGGGGACATGTCCTCCATGGGTTCTCACAAACAGGTCATCTATGGGTCTAACAAACAGGTCCTCTATGTCCTCACAAACAGGTCCTCTATGGTCCTCACAAACATGTCCTCTATGGGTCCTCACAGGTCCTCTATAGGTCTTCACAGACCGGTCCTCTATGGGTGGTCCTCACAAACATGTCCTCTATGGGTCCTCACAAACAGATCCTCTATGGTCCTCAGAGACAAGTCCTCTATGGGTCCTCACAGGTCCTCTATAGGTCCTCACAGACAGGTTCTCTATGTGTCCTCACAAGTCCTCTATGGGGCCTCACAGACAGGTTCTCTATGGGTCCTCATAGGTCCTGTATAGGTCCTCACAGACAAGTCCTCTATGGGTCCTCACAGGTCCTCTATAGGTCCTCACAAACAGGTTCTCTATGGGTCCTCACATGTCCTCTGTGGTCCTCACAGACAGGTCCTCTATGGGTCCTCACAGGTCTTCAAATAGGTCCTCACAAAGAGGTCCTCTATGGGCCCTCACATGTCCTCTATGGTCCTCACAGACAGGCACTCTATGGGTCCTCACAGGTCCTCTATAGGTCCTCATAAACAGGTCCTCTATGGGTCCTCACATGTCCTCTATGGGTCCTCACATGTCCTCTATAGGTCCTCACAGACAGGTCCTCTATGGGTCCTCACATGTCCTCTGTGGTCCTCAGAGACAGGCCCTCTATGGGTCCTCACAGGTCCTCTATAGGTTCTCACAAACAGGTCCTCTATGGGTCCTCACATGTCCTCTATGGTCCTCACAGACAGGCCCTCACAGAGTCCTTCAAATCAGCAAGGAATTGTCTGAAACCCATGAATCTTGTCCACAGAATGTTCCACAGAATGTTCCACAGTATGGCATTAAATGTATCTGTCTCAAGCAGGTGAAAGCACTAAGTCAAATTACAGGTCAGATCTGTGGAGAGGCGAGGATGCTCACAGTAAAAATGCACTAAATGTGATGCAGCAGGACTCGTGATGGGACTCAGTAAAAGTTGAAATTATTTTGTAGCTTAAACTCCGAATAAACAATGTCATGATTCAGGTTTCATCAGATCAAATAAACACATGCAAAGTCCAGTATTTCCAATTTAAGAGTCTAGTATTTCCCCTTTAAGAGTCAAGTATTTCCCCTTTAAGAGTCTAGTATTTCCCCTTTAAGAGTCAAGTATTTCCCCTTTAAGAGTCAAGTATTTTCCCTTGAGTACGTAGTAATTTTTTATACAACCAAATTATGAACGTACAAAACACACTGATAAAACTGCTCTTAAAAGTATTATTTCTTTAAAGGAGCACTATGGAACTTTTCTGGTAGAAGATCTGCTAACTGTTTCTATGGAGATTTTATTGCCTTTGCCTGGAATATTCCACAGGACGGTATTATCAATTTCCATGGAAACAGCAGGTGACGTCACTGTTCCAAATTCCAAACACTATAACAGCTGAAATAAATGCTTTCACAACAGCACTGTGTCTTTAAAGCTGCACCATGAAACTTTTCTGGTGGAGGAGGAGGTCTGCCACGTGCTTGTCTCTATGGCGATTTGAATGCCTTTGCCTGGAATGTCCACAGTATGACATCAAACATATCCATCTCCACAGAGACAAGCAGAAGATGCCAACAGGCCAAGTTACAGGTAAGATCTGTGAAGAGACGACCCGTCAGAATGCATGTTTTGCAGTTATTTTTGAGCAATAAAAACATCAGTAAATTAATAAATGGATATGTTTAATGCCATTCTGTGGAACATTCCAAACTCCGTGCGGCCAAGTGGTTCTATAAACAGTACAAGTACAATACAGGGGTAAGCTAGTCAAAACAAAGCCTAAATGTACATAGTTTTATCTCTTACAGATTCTTGATGAACAGCTCATGCAACAGCGCATGTACTCACAGTGTTACCGCCTCACGGTCTCATGGACTCACGGACGCACGGTCTCACAGTGTCACAGTCTCACAGTGTGACAGCCTCACGGTCTCACAGTGTCACAGTCTCACAGTGTGACAGCCTCACGGTCTCACAGTGTCACAGTCTCACAGCCTCGGAGTCTCACAGTGTCACAGCGTCGGAGCCTCTCAGCCTCAGTCTCTGATTAATCCTTCATAACTTCTCTGCTGGTTGTTTTCAGTGGGACTAAACTCCTCTCCACTGCTGCTATCATGTGGCCCTCTCTCTCACTCTCTCTCTCTCTCTTCTGTCACCCCCCCCTCCTCTCTGTCACCCCCCCCCCCCCCCCCAACGGTCACTCCGAGCTCTGGGGGAGAGCAGGCAGCTGTTTGGGGCAGGAAAAGTGCAGGCCCTGCCCCCTTTCCCTGAATCCTCTCTCTCCCCTCCTTCTCTCGCCTGGTCTCTCTCTCCTCCTTCACTCTTTCTCTTCATTCTCTCTCTCTTTCTCTCCTCTGCTCTTTGTGATCTACACTTCCTTCGTATGTGTCATCTCTCTGCAGACATATTTTGGATAGAGTTTCAGTGGTGACTTTTGGAGTTGGGTTTGGGACAGTGACTTTACTAGTACATTTACTAAACATTTAAGTTTTCTTGTCTCCACAGAGATGCTGTTACTTTGGTTGGAATGTTCCACAGCATGGCATTAAATAGAGATTTTTTTTTTTTTTTTATGCCATGCTGCGAAAACATTAAAGGTCCATGTTGAGCCCTGGTCTAATTTTGTCCTGATGTAAACCTTTAGCCCAAAATTCTGTGAGAATCCCTGGTCTGGTTTTGTCCTGGTTAAATCCTGGTCCAGTCCTGGTTCAGTCCCAGTCTAGTCCTTTCATTCTTGTACATCTTTCAAGTCTAACTCATGACTTGTGGACTTAGTTAAATGCACTGGGCCTAAACAAAGCTGATATATAGTCTAGTACTGTTAAATCCCCGGTTTAGTCCTGATCTTGTCCTGGTTTATTCCTGGTCTTGTCCTGGTTTAGTCCTTTGCGTTCCTGTATAAGTCTACAGTGGTCTAACTCCTGACTGGACTTGGTCACACGCACCGGGCACAGACAAAGATGAGCTGTGTGTTTATGGTCCTCGTCTGAACTTACAGTAGACGTCCTCACACGCACATATATATATATACATACGCACACACCCCCACACACACCCCCACACACCTATATACATACCCCCCCCCACACACATATATATATATATATATATATATATATATATATATATATATATATATATATATATATATATATATATATATATATATATATATATATATATATATATATATATATATATATATATATATATATATATATATATATATATATGCACACACACACAGAGAGCTGTATTTCCAGTGCTGAAGTGCAGATAAGAGTTTGAACTGAGTTTTGGGGAATAGTTTTCAAACAATCAGGTCTTTCTGGACGAGGCTCTGAGGCTCTGGAGCGCTCACACAAAGGAACCAGTGAAAACTCAACTGAGACTCAAACATAACTGGAGACAGAACATGAGCAGATACAGTTATGGGACAGTGAAAAAGTCTTAAATTATGTAATATTACAAATTCTTCAAATACTTGTGTTTAATGAGGCGTGTTTCATCCATTCATCCATCTTCTTCCTCTTATCCAGGGCCGGAGGCAGCAGTCTAAGCAGGGACTCCCAGACTTCCAATCACCCCAGACACATCCTCTAGCTCCTCTGGTGGGACCCCAAGGCATTCCCCGGCCAGCAGAGAGACACAGTCCCTCCAGCGTGTCCTGGGTCTTCTCCGGGGCCTCCTCCCGGTGGGACATAAACACCTACTTAGAGCGGTGTCCAGGAGGCATCCTGAACAGATGCCTGAGCCAACTCAGCTGCTCCTCTCGACATGGAGGAGCAGTGGCTCTACTGCGAGCCCATCCCGTCCTCACCCTATCCCTAAGGAAGCGCCCAGCCACCCTGCGGAAGAAAGTCATTTCGGCCGCTTGTATCCACAATCTTGTCTTTTCAGTCATTACCCAAAGCTGATGACCGTAGGTGAGGGTAGGAACGTAGATTGACCGGTGAATGGAGAGCTTTGCCTTTGGACTCAGCTCCTTCTTTACCACAGCAGACCGATACAGCGACCGCATCACTGCAGACGCTGCATCGATCCACCTGTCAATCTCACGCTCCATCCTTCCCTCACTCGTGAACAAGACCCCGAGATACTTGAACACCACCACTTGAGGCAAGGACTCTACACCCACCCGGAGAGGGCAAGCCACCTTATTTCCGGTGGAGAGCCATGGCCTTGGATTTAGAGGAGTTGAACTGGACATCCTCCAGCGCCTGAACTGCTCCCCCTCCAGCCCCTGAACCGGACTCCTTCTGGCCCCTTGCTGCACCTAGAAATTCTGTCAATAAAAACAATGTACAGAATCGGTGACAAAGGGCAGCCCTGGTGGAGTCCAACATGCACTGGGAACAGGTCTGACTTACTGCTGACAATGAGAACACAGCTCCTGCTCTGGTCATATAGGGACTGGACACGGTTGAATACCTTCTCTAAATGCACAAAACACACGTGAACTGTAGCAAACTCCCATGAACCGTCAAGCGCCTGATGGAGAGTGTAGAGCTGGTCCAGTGTTCTGTGACTGGGATGAAAACTGCACTGCTCCTCCTGAATCCAAGGTTTGTGAGATTCTCTGGGCCCTGGGAAAGATCTTACTGTGGAGACTGAGGAGTATGATTCCCCTGTAGTTGGAACACACCCTCCGCTCCCCCTTCTTAAACAGAGGGACTACCACGCCGGTCTGTCAGTCCAGAGGTACTGTCCACGACCGCCACTCGATGTTGCAGAGATGTGTAAGCCAAGACCCACAACATCCAGAGGCGTAAGACAGTAAGGACAGACCTCATCCTTCCCTAGAACCACAGAGAAGCTTGCCAACCACCTGAGTCCATCTCCGGGTCCCCCGTCTCTGCTTCCACCTCTGAAGATGTGGGATTGAGGAGACCCTCAATATATTCCTTCCACCGTCCGACAACACCCTCAGTTGAGGTCTGCAACCCTCCACCCACACTGTAAACAGTGTTGGTGAAGCACTGCTTCCTCCTCCTGAGGTGTTGGACGGTTTGCCAGAATCTCTTTGTAGCCGTCCAATAGTCTTCCTCCATGGCTTCCCCGAACTCCTCCCAACTCCAAGTTCATGCCTCAGTGACCGCACGAGCCACAGCACGCTTTGCCCGCTGGAACTCATCAGCTGCCTCAGGAGTCTCACAAGCCAACAAGGCTTGACAGGACTCCGTCTTCAACCTGACGGCATCCCATACTTGCCACTGCGACAAGCAACTTTATTACCACAGGTACACAGGTGCTCTACAGCTCTGCCCCTCTCTTCACCCAAGTGTCCAAAACACGTGGTCGAAGGTCAGATGACACAACAACAAAGTCAATCATCAACCTCCAATCTAGGGTGTCCTAGTACCATGTGCACTGATGGACACCCTTGTGCTTGAACATGGTGTTTGTTTTGCATTTTTTTCCAATAACAGAACACCACTCAGGTTCAGATCAGGGAGGCCACTCTTCCCGATCACGTTCCTCCATGTGTCACTGTTGTTGCCCGTGTGGGTGTTGAAGTCCCCAGTAAAACAACGGAACTCCCAGAGGGCTAGGTACTCTGCACTGCTGTTTGGCCTACAGGCTGACACATCAGTGAAAGACCTGTCCCCGACCCGAAGGCTCTTGTTACAGACGTGTCTCATGAGGCGTCTTCACTGTACTTGTGTGAGTGACCTGAGGCATCTTCACTGTGTTTGTGTAACCTGTGGAGCAGGAAGTAGGGCGTCTCTGAGCAGATGTCCCCAGGAGACACAGCTCTCTGCAGGGGGCAGGTCTGAAGAAACACTGGGAGACCACAACTGTGAATGCAGAGACAGCTAGAACCACACAACAGATGCCCGTTAAAGCTGCACTATGTCACTTTTCTGGTAGAGCATCTGCCGTCCGCTTGTCTCCATAGAGATATTATTTATCTGCCTGGAATGTTCCACAATATGGCATTAAAGAAGCAAGCAAGTTTTCACATAGTAATTGCCAAATAAAAACATCTATAATGAAATACATACAAAACCAATTACTTAAATGCTATACTGTGGAACTTTCCAAGCAAAGCAACACTATCTCCATGGAGACACACAAATGGCAGACCCCTCTTCCACATCCAGAAAAGTTACAGAGTGCACATTTAATGTTCACTTATGTACATGGAGACATAGGTGTCAGAACCTTTTGACCTCAAGGCTAAAAGATAAAAAATAGCTTGTTTGGTTTAGGCTGATCAGCCTAATGAGCACCAGAGCGATTAACAAGTCCAGAGAAATGATTTTATCTAAGGTACTCAAAATGGCACCGATCAGCAAGGCAACACTTTTAATTGGCCTCCTATGTGAAATAGAGAGTGGCACTTTGGTTCATTTATATTATTATACTGCATTTGTGTATGTTTTGTATCTACACCACGGTTGTGTTGTTGTTCAGCTCGTTGGAGCTTTGTCTGTTTTAAGTGCGCTCTACATATCAATCCGGTTGTTGGTTCTGTGTTGTATGTTCTGTTTAAAAAACTCCTTTCCTATATTTTGAAACGTTGAGTTTTAAAGCAGCTCTCACATTTTAAACCCGTGCCCCTCCTCAGAGCCGCTCCTCCAGTGACGATCCTCAAAGAAAACATTGACACTGAATGACTTTATTCAACAGAAAATCCTGTTTCAGAAAAGCTTCAGAAACATCCAGGTGTAAGCATTGGAAGACATCAACAAATCCACAGCAGTGACTCTCAACTGGACCAAAGCTAACAACACAAACTAGAATTATACTGATACTCTGCAGCTGGGGGTGTGACGCTAACTGGAAGCACTGCTCTGTCTGAAGCTGTTACTCAATTTAGACTTTAATCTGAGCTTTGTTTTAACACAATCTGACCATAAAGAGCTGATTTATCTGAACTCCAACAGGTGTGCTGATTTGTGCTGTTAAACAACCTACTCTCAAACAACATTACAGTCACAAGCTAGCTAGCATTAGCAGACCGTTTTTCAGTGAGTCACTCTCACCTTTTTGTGTAAAATCTCCTAAACACTCCTAAACAGGACCATGAATGCTCGGACTGACCACAGGGATTTTTTCTTGAGTTTTTAGGTGATCATAAAACGTTTGACGTTATTGCTAATATGTGCACTGTGGTCACACCATGGTAACAGCTGAGCATTCTACCACACACATACAGGCAGAACACCCCCAGTGTGACACCACTGCAAAGTATCATTTGATTTGTAGATTACAGCATCAGTTACTTTCAGATTAACACAGATTACTCCAGTTGGCCTTTGATTTGACTCAGGCCACGCTCCACAGGTTGAGACGCACTGCTGTCAGGACTTGTTTGGCTCATTATTAAAAGTGGGCAGGGTTTAGCCTGTATTATGCAAATCTGACTTATTTTTTAATTCTCTAGCAACTCATAATTTTGTTCCCTCATCTAAACCATATCTGGAGTCATGTTCATTATTCTCATATGTTTGAGTCATCTGCATCTCGGGGGCAGAGTTTTCAAAATAAAACTGACCAATTACAATCGCTCTTTGTCCAGTTTGAATCATATTAAAGGGCCCATGTTACTCGGTGTTGTGTTTCCTCATCACAGACATGAAGTTGTTTTGTTTCATTCACACATGTTTAACACATAAACCCTGCATATTTAGGCTGAGATCTTCTCTCAAACTGAAAACACTCTGTTCCACCTTGTGATGTCATGTGGTGATACAGGAAGTGCTCCACTGTGTTTTTAAACTCCATACACCTTCACTAGAATCATATGGATCATTTCAGACCTGGAATTGCCAATCTCTACTGAACTAAAGTTAAAAGGAGCTATTAACTTGAAAACTACCACTTCATGACATCACAAGGTGGAACAGAGCATTTTGAGCTTTGGAGATGTTGACAGACTAATAATAAAGGGTTACTCAAACATGTGTGAATGAAACAAAACAACTCCAGGTGTGTTTTTGAGGAGTGAACAGCATTAGAACAGGGGCTAAAGGTCACAGGGGTCAGTTTGTGTGACACAGGAGCTTTAACAGTTTTATTCTCAAATCAATTACATTTGCATTAAAGCAGCACCATGTGACTTTTCCGATGGAGACTGAAACTACTTTTCTCTATGGATGTTATCATTTGCCTAAAATGTTAAAATCTATCCCTACAGAGACAAGCAAATGACACTGCAAGGCCAAGTTACAGGTCAGATCTGTGAAGAGGCAATCACTTTTTTTTTTTTTTATGGAAAAAAGCACCATGATGACAAGCAGGTGGCAGATGCAGAAAAGTTCCATAGTGCACTTTAAAGTGTAAAACTGACTTGTATAGAACATTTTAAAGGTACTCTGGCGCCCTCTGCTGGTCTATTCTCCCTTTGCAAGTTCAAGTTGGTGTGTTTGTTATAGTTGGAAGAGAAACATTACAAGTTTATCCCCCTAAAAACTACAGTAATTATGATACAATTCAATCATAAATGCTTTTGAAAACTCTTAAAATGTAAAATGATCTATTAATTTTCCATTTTTTTGCAATAGAAAAGTTGGGCCATGTCACTCTTAAATTTGTGTATAATTTGCAGCTTTAAAGACAAACCAATTATAGTGAGCCAATTAAAATAAAAATGAAACAAAACACAACTCCAGGGATTTTTAGATGAAGAAACAGGTTTATGATGTGGCAGAAAGCTCAAAAAGTCAAATTTGCATATTACCCCCTTTAAAATCATGCCTAACGAAAAATATCAAACGGCGGCCTTGGATCCATACATGTACAAATTCATTCCCCCATGTTTTTATTTATTATTTATTACAATTATTTCCATGTTTCCTTGTTTTCAATAGGAGCTACTGCGGTTGCATTAAAACAGTCCAGTCTAGTGTCCGGTGCAGGAGGTGAGGGAGGGAAAGCCAAACTGATTTTTATTTTATCTGCGTCTCCGTGTCCTCTTCCTGAAGCTCGGTGGCCATTTTGTTTGTTGTGATTCATTTTCTTATTTTAAGGATTTATTCGTTGTCCTCTGCGTCTTCGCCTTGGTCTCCGTCCATTAGCAAAGCGGCGTATTTACTGGCTGAACTGAACTTCTGTGAGAAATAAAAGATAAAAACATGCAAATTATGAAGTTTCTCTATAGCACAAAACCGTAACTGATACAACGAGCTGTAAGCGTCAACACTGAACCACAGACTGTATAAAGATAAATTGAGTGTGACGTCACCCGCAGCGTTCAGCTCCAAATGAAGCTCATCAAGGCTAGCAGTTATAGGGGTGAATTTGTTGACCATAATTCTGTTTTATTGTCTATATTTACTTGAATGATATATCGCACCTCAAAATGTGTTCTCGTGATAAGCCTCAGTTGGTCCATATACTGTATATATAAATGGACATGGATAACCTGCTAGTCTCTCGAATCTGGCTCCAAGTCACTTTCTGTGTAAAAACTGTGTCCCCTCTCTCTGTAACTGCTGCTGTCAGACTCAGTCATTTTGGTCTTAAATATTCATATTAACCCACTCCACATGATCCTGGGGTTTTTATTTCACTTTCCCAGAGGTCGCTCCTGCTAGCGTTAGCAACAGGTTTGATTGACAGTGTTGCTAAGTGCCTGCTCCCTGCTAAACCAACAGCCTCGCTCTGGATTGGCTCTTTGGTTTCTATGATAATCATGGTCGGAATTCCAAATCTGGAACTTGGCTCCAAATCGGCCCCTATAACTGCTCTAGCCTCGATGAGCTTCGTTTGGAGCTGAACGCTGTGGGGGACGTCACACTCACTTTTTTATGCAGTCTGGTTAGATAAAATTAGTTCTCACATTGGCTTTTGTCACATAAATAAATATAAAAGAGCCAGTCTTTGGAGTGGCTGAACAAATCCAAAAGATTCAGATCCCATAAAAAAGCCAAACGTCCTATTACTTGTCTTGGTAAACTCCTGTTGTTGTTCCATCCCTAATAAAACTCACACATGTCAAACTTCAGATTAACCTGCAGGAGACTTACGGGAGTTGGGGTTTCTTCGTATTTCTTTGGCTCTGGAGCGGGTCTAGGGTCTCTCTCTCTTCGAGGTTCTTTTCTGTGTTGGTTTTTCAAACAGAGTTAAACAGAAACACATTTACATGAGTGATGTTGACTCTGTGGCCTGATCTGTCTGTGCCTCTCTGTGTCGAGGGTCTCTTCATGACTCTCTCCTCCCTGTGGCTCTGATGAATCTTATCTCACATAAATCTCACATAATTCTGAGTTTTTGAGGGTTTCTTTAGTTCCTGACCTGTCTGCCTCCCTCCTTCGGTCCTTGGGACCCTCTCCTCTGCCGGTCGCTGCCCCCGCGGAGCCCCCTCGAGCCCGTGGGACCCCCCTCCGCACGCCGTCAGCTTTGTTTTCATCTTAAACAGAAACCAGAGCAGTGAGGGGTCTGGAGTAAAGGTGCTCAGCTCGACTCAACATCCAATAAGCACGATTTAAAGCAGTCACATGATCAGCGTGTCTGCGATTCACTTTAGTGACTCAGGACTGGACTTAAAGGGACAGTATGACTTTCTGGAGGTGGCACGTCCCCTGCATGATTCCATGGAAATGGAGTTAAAACTAAGGATGCACTGACACAAGACTGGGATCAGAGATAAAGTTTTGATGGCTCAGATATGGCTTCTGTCGATATCGGTTCTGTCGATTTTTCATTTTGGTTGATAAACTGCTGTGATGAGATGTTTTATTGGACAGTGTTGTACTTTTCAAAGTCGTTCTGTAGTTACTTTAATAACAGTTACAAAACACACTGGGTTGTATTTAACCTGTTTCTGTTTCAGTCTCTGTATCCGTTGGTATCGGGGATCGACACATTTAACACCAAAACATCGTCATCAGTATCAGAAGAGAAAACGCTGGATCTGTGCATCCCTCATTAAAGCCAGACTTCGGAACATTCTCCAGGGAGATAGAATGGTTTTATGCCATACTGAGGAAGATTATAGTCAAAGAAACAACATTTCCATGGAAACAACCATGAGGTGGCTCCTCCAGACCAAATCAAAGTCAGGTTTGTGGAGATGCGAGCCTGCTCAGAGTAAGAATGCTTTTCAATGGGATAAACAACCAAAATGTCTATTTTGATCTAAAAAGTGACATACTGTGGCTTTAAAAACATGTGCCATTATTTGACAGTCTTGTATAGGTGAGATTTATGGTGATGATGTCGATGTGTGTTTTTCAACACATCGTCTTGGCTCAGGTTCAATGCTTAGATTAAGAATATGTCTCCCTTTTGTGGTAACAGAGGGAGATGTTGTCGGAGTGATGGGAGCACCTTTAGCCCAGAGAACTACACTCACACACTGCCACCTTCAGGTCACTACACTCCACTACACTACAGCAGCAGCAGCGGCAGCTTTATGGCGAGTTCAGATCAAAGCAGAGCTCCTCCTCAGAACAAATGTCTGAGGAGGAGCTCTGTAATGTGACATTTATGTCACACTGGAGACGAAGTTTGAAGCTATTTTGAAAGTGAAACCATCTTTGGTCTGAACACCCCTTTGAGCTTTAGGCGGCAGAGGCTCACACACGTCTTACCTTTCCCAGATCCTCGCTCATCTCCAGAGCTGTAGAAACAAACACACAAATTTAGAATCACATGTTTATTATTATTAAATCTTTTTAGATCACACCATTCACTCAACCAAAATGATTTCATGTTTATCCAAAGCAAATGATTTTGATTTAAAAACACTTGAAAAATATTCAAATGGAAAAAGGTGACGTAATCCATTTATGTAGGATCGACATTTCACATCAGCGACAGGTGGAAATATGTTTGTGTCTCTATAGTTCTCATCTCTGACCCTGTGGATCATTTTGTAATAATTTACACATTTTACATCACAATATTTATCTAAAACCACTTCAGTGTTAGAAAACTGGTCCCCAATGGGAGTTGACGTCGCTGTAAATGGCGATGCCCCCTATGCATAACTGCACATCACGCTAGGAAGAGTATTTTTAACTCTGAGAGGGTGGTACCTGATTTTGGGAGGGGTGTTGCCACTGGGGGAGACCGGCTGGCCTCTCTCTGCTTCACTGGTCCCAGTACCAGCTCCAGCGCTGCGTTTGGCCCAGGCGTTCTCTTTGGGAGGGGGCGCGGGCATCACTTTGAGGGGCTCTTTAGGGGCAGAGGTCGGAGGTCGCGGGGAGGTCGGGGAAGTGGGCTCTGGCTCCTGGTTAAATACCTCGTTCTCCCCTGAGCGCTCCTCTCTACACCCAGAGCCTGAGGGAGAATCGAGGGACAGACACAGGGTCAGAGGAGACGACAGACAAGCACATGGACATTTCAGAACATGTCTGTAGAGTCTAAACTACAGAGTCAGCAGCTTTACACAGAATAAGGCCCATAGAAAGAATATTTATTCTATTCATTTTCAGCTCCAGTCAAATGAAGCTCATCAAGGCTAGCAGTTATAGCGGCTAATTTGGAGCAGAGTTCCATATTAGGAATTCCGACTGCAAGTATCATAGCAACCAGAGAGCCAATCCAGAGGGAGATTGTTAAAGGTAACGCCCCTTCCCACTCACAACACTGGTTTAGCATGGAGCACAATCAAACCTGTTGGTAATACTAGCAGGAGCGACCTTGGGGGAAAGAATTTGCCTGATTTGTCTGTTATTCATGTTCATATGTTGATTTACAGACACAATAGTGAAATAAAAACCCCACGATCATCTAGAGCGGGTTAATACAAACATTTAAGACCAAAATGACGAGTCTGACCGCAGCAGTTACAGAGAGAGGGGACAGTTTTTACACAGGAAGTGAACTGGGGCCAGAGTCGATGGAGTTGGAAGTGCGCCCACGATAACTTCCTGTTTGGAATGTGATGGCTAGCAGGTTAGCTATGTCCATTTATATATACTGTGTATGGTCAGGTCCAGTAGATACAATTCTGTTGTAAACCCTTTCTGTTGCTTTAAGGGGCAGCGAGAAGTTTTATTATGAATCACAAAATGGATAGGTTTAGTTCTGAGAGTCTTAAAGTCTCTCTTACCTCTGCCTGAAGTACTTCCTGGTTGTGAGGATTCACTTCCTGTACGGGAGCGCTCAGTATGGGACTCTTCACTGCGCCAGCTCGGGTCCCTGGACACACGGGTCACGAGTTTAATGGGAGTTACAGAAATATTTAAAATACATGTCATCTGACACATAGGGAGGGCATCTGACACACATGGAGATTTCAGGGTAATACTTGTAGTAGTAGTAGTAGTAGTAAGTATTTGCTGTAGTTTTAATAGTACCTGTCTCAGTGGTTAGTACTTGTAGTATTTCGTAGTATTGCAGTACCATACCTGTCTCGGAGCTTCCTCTCCGGGGCCCGTCCTTTGTCCTCCTCCAGTTGTCTTTGTCGTCTCTCCTCTTGTTTCTTCAGTCGTTCTTCCACCTCACGCTCCTTCGCTGCGGTGTCGACCGGTTTGGCGTTTCCAAAGATGGAGGAGGACCTGGAGGGGGCGGGTGCCGGGGTGGGGGAGGTGCCCCCGCTCCCCTCCTCCTCTTTAGGAACGCTACGAGGCTTTAGGTTCAACTTAGGCCTCTGAGGAGGACCTGAGAGCGGAGAGAGGGGGGAGAGGAGGGAGAGGGGGAGGAAGGAGAGAGGTGAGAAAGAGACGTGAAAGAGAGGGGAGAGGAGGATGAAAAAGAGATGAAAGAAGGTGGGACATCACCATTGGCTCTCTTATAATGCTGCCACTTACTAAAAGTTAATCTGCATAACATCCCATTGTTTACATGTAGCCCTCTGCTAGGAGTTAAGAGCTACAAGCTAAGTGCTAGTGACTAACGCAGCATCTGTCCTGTCCTCACCTCTGTCCTCCCGGCGCTCCTCCCTCCTCTCGTACCGGTCATCTCCATAGCGTTCTCTTTCTCCGAATCGGTCGCTGCTACTGCGAGAGTCGTAATCATCGCGTCGAAAACTGCTGCCGAACGCTCGCCGCCCGCCGCCGCCTCCTCGGGAGTCATAACCTGAAACACCAGAGTCAAAGAGGGTTAAAAGACTTCGCAGTATGACCGGGATCTGAGATGGAGTGACGGGTTTGTTTTGTTTTTTAGAACAAGATCTGACTTTGGTCTTTGATGTTTGACAATAAAAGTATTTACTATTGAGGTGAGACTGTCCTCACAAGTCACAACATGAACGAGACATGTGCTTGGACCATAGACACAAAAAACACTTTTGAACCTATTATATACACTATAATACACTACTTAAAACAAACCTGTTTTTCTATTTAAATAATATTAAAGTCGCTTTACCAGATGTCCACATGAAAAGCAGAATACATTTTAAACAGTTTGGTCCGAAGTTACTCCTCACTGACCTTATGCATTCAGAATATCATAATGATTCACCACAATGAGTTTATAAACACTTTTCACAGCTTTCAGAGACCAGTGAAGAGTTTTGTCATCACGGTAAAGCTAAGAACTACTAGTATTCCTGGTTCTCAGACAATAAAACTGTTTATAATTGGATGTAGACAGCTCACAGAAGTCTAATTTTGAGCCCAAAACCTACGTCTATCTGCACTGGAGTGACACGTTTACTCCACTACGAGGACGAGTACAGCCCCCTTAGCACAGGTCAGTTCATGTCCAGCTTTAGTCTGACCTCCTCTGTCGTCGTAGCGATCGCGTCCTCCTCCGTACCGGTCCCGTCCTCCGTCATATCGGTCGTCACGGCGAGGCCCATCTCTGTAGCGATCCGACTCGTAACGGTCACGAGATCCTGAAACCAGAGCAGAAACAGGGCATCAAATAAACAAACTTATGAACAAAAAAAACATTCAAACTCATCATTACATTGGCTTAAACTCTAAAATATAAAACTGCCTATTTGAAAAGAGTATAGAGCTCGTCCTAATGGTATATCACTTTGTCTCCATGGAAAAGTCAAGATTAATGCTGTACTGTGCAACATCCTTGTTTTATGTGTATGTACTAGTGAACAGGGCATAGGACACCTGTAAAGTTCCACAGTGGAGCTTTAAAGGTTCCTCACCATAAGAATCCTCTCTCCGGGGGGGTGCGTCCTCCGTGTCTCCTGCTGGCCGAGCTCTCCAGTCTGAGTCTGTTTTGTCTGGGCCCATGTCCGACATCCTGCCCCCTCGGTCCCTGCCCCCCATCGGCCCATTGTCACGCTCTGGAATCACAAACATGAACATCAACGCACAGAATACAAGAGAACTGCTGGAAACACACAGAATACAGCTGCATCACTCGACATGGGAAACATAAAGGCGACCTGAGGCACATCCAGCCTGAAACAGACACAACACGAGGCTCATAGAAACAGAGAAAATATCTGTACCTTTGTCATTTGATTGGTCTGCGATATCCACTCGAATTCTCCTGTTTCCTAGATTCTGTTGGTATAGACAAAAATATAAATTAATTAACTGGCATTTTTATATTTATATTATAGACTGTGTAAAAAAGGCTGAGTGAGTGTGATGTCACCCACAGCTTCAGCTCCAAAGGAAGCTCATCAAGGCTAGCAGTTATAGGGGCCAATTTGGAGCAGAGTTCCACATTTGGTATTCTGACAAGTATCATAGCAACAAAAGAGCCAATCTGGAGCGAAGTGTTTGAAGGTAATGCCCCTTTCTGCCCACACCGCTGGTTTAACAGGGATCAGGAGCTTAGCAACACTGTCAATCAAATGTAAAGCTAACGCTAGCATGAGCGACCTTGGGGAAAGAAGGTGCCTGATTTGTCTGTTATTAATGTTCATATCTTGAGTTACAGACACAATAGTGAAATAAAACCACCAGGATCATGTAGAGTTATTACGAACATTTAAGACCAAAATGATGAGTCTGACAGCAGCAGTTACAGACAGAGGGGACAGTTTTTACACAGAAAGTGAATTGGAGCCAGAGTGCTGGAAGTGCACCCATGATCACTTCCTGTTTGGATCGCAGCAGTTAGCAAGTTAGCCATGTCCATTTATATAAACAGTTTATGATTTATATGGAATTGTTAAATGTGATGCCACTTCTGGGCATCAGCTGACTGAAAATAATGATGCAACTCACGGTAAAAGGATCACAGTCGTTTAACGTTAACACGGTTTAAGTGCAACAGAAAGAGTGCGAGGTTGAGGTGAGGAGCTAGGCTAAACTAGCATTAGCGCTGACGAGGGACAGCTGCTGAGATACCACTAGTAATCCTGTGTAATTATGAGACTGTTTACATCTCATACAGTTTGTAGTTAAACAAACGCTTTTGAAAGGTAATGGTCTCTTGTTTGATGAATAACAAACACAACACTGGTTTAGAGCCAAAAATCAGCTCTGAAGGTGCCAGAGGTGACGTCAGCCCAAAGAGCACTCACATCATTCATACAGAAAGTACAGACACTGGAGTGACACCCAAGTGTTTTGCCCAAGGACACAACAGCACACACTGGTGAGAACAGAGATCAGAACGCAAACTTTCAGCTCAGATTTAAAATGTTCTTTACAGTTTTACATCTTTAATAATGTTTGTGTGACATAACTCACCATTACAGCTCCTGTATCACACAAACTGACTCTTGTAGCGTTAATCCATGTTATAATTCTGTTTCCTCCTCAAAAACAGACCTGGAGTTGTGTTTCGTTTCATCCGTGCATGTTTGAGTAACTTTATTAGTCTGTCTATATCTACAAAGCTCAAAATGCTCTGTTCCACCTTGTGATGTCATGAAGTGGTACTTTTCAAGTTAACAGCTCCTTTTACCTTTAGTTCAGTAGAGATTCCAGGGCTGAAATGATCCAAATGAGTCTAGTGAAAGTGTATGAACTTTAAATATACAGTGGAGTGTTTTCAGTTTGAGAAAAGAACTCACCTAAATATTCAGGATTTTTGTGTTAAACATGTGTGAATGAAACAAAACACAGCTCCAGGTCGTTTTAAAACAAGAAAAACACAAAAGGCAGCACTGACTGACTGGGTACACAACAGACACAGCTCTACACACTGAGCAGTCACTCCCATTTACTTTTAACTTAACTCTTAACTGTGTAACTTTCCTGAAGGAGGGTTCACCATCTGCTTATCACCATGGAGATGTCACCACTCAACTGTTCCACAGTATGACTTTAAACGGTTGCAAGTGTTTTTGTTCATGCATTCTAACTGTGTGGGGCTCGCCTCTACACAGATCTGACCTGTAACTTGGCGGAATGGCGTCTACCCCTTTGTGCATGGATACAGACAAGTTTAATGTCATACTGTGGAACATTCCAGGAAAGCCAATCACATCTCCATGTAGACGAGCTGGTGTCACACCCTCAACCAGAAAAGTGACACAGTGGAGCTTTAACCCTGTCTGAATGTGAAATGACCTCTGACCTCTTCGTTGAGGCTCAGCGCTCTCATGAGTGACTCCACATCGTCAAACTCGGCGTAACCAAAACCCTTCAGACGATCTGGGTTTGACGGCTCCCGAGGCAGACGCACCGCACTGATCTGAGAGAGAAGAGACAAGAGAGGGAAGAGATAGAAGGGGAAAGAGACGGGATTAAAAGTGCTCTCTTCTGACCCTCTCCTCTGCTCATCTGACCCTCTGCATCCTTTCCTCTGGCTCCTCTGACCCTCTCCCTCTGGCTCCTCTGACTCTTCTGACCCTTTCCTACTTGTTGCTGTGTTGACTAAGATCATTAAATATTTTCAGAGCTTCACTGCGAGCAGAGGAACGTCACTGTGGAATGTGCCGTCAGTGTCGTTAACTTTAAGGCGTAAGATCAATATGATGAGTTTGTGGAGCTGATCCCAAACTAATAATGAGAAGGTGCAACATCTGTGGAGCAGAAGTTTGGGAACTTTTTCAAAAACAGTCAATCTTTCATAGAGTTATACAGAGTTATATACAGCGCTACATAGCATTATATAGAGTTTATATACAGGCCCCTGCACTGCTCTGAAATAATGACCTCACATCCTAGAACCGAAATCCAACCTATTCCTGGGTTTCAAATGATTCCTTCCTAATTTAAAGGTTTTTGTAAAAACCTTTCCCCTTCAAAAGATCAATTTTTTTTTTATTTGAATTGTGCTGTTGCCATAACAATGGAGGACCACTGTCATGCCAACCGATGTCTGGAAGTAAGGACGCACCAATACCAGTATATACTCGTACTCGCCAATGTGTTGCCGATACCACTGAGGATATCAGTGCGGCGCTTGTGTTTACAATAGTAGCATGCTAACGTGGCTAAGTGGTGCTACCGTTTCTTTGCTTGTGAATGCATTGGGGCTTACTGTTATCGACAAACAAATCTAGCAGCTGAACAGAGTGAGTTCAGAGGTTTTAAAGGAGCAAGAACATATGATGGATAATGGCAGTATCAGTATCGGTACTCGGTATCGAGAAGTACTCATACTGGTCTAAGTGGTATCGTGCGTCCCCGTTTGAAATCCTGTACTCACTGCCAGTCCGCGGAAGAAGTCCTTGATCGATTCCTCAGTGACGTCATACGGCAGGTTTCCGAGGAAGGCGGTGTAGGGCGGCGAGCGCGGCAGACGGGAGCGGTCGATGTTGGGCTCTCGGGCCGAGCGCGGCGCCGTTGGGAGGATGGAACGGTCGATCGGAGGTGCGCGGTACGAGTCCTCCTCTGTGTGCCATGATGTAGAGACTGAGGCAGATGAGAGAAAACATCACGAGACAAGCCAGGGGTCATTAAAAGGTCAAATATCACAAAACATGGACAAAGTGACGTTTAATCCATGTTCTAATGTTGTTCCCTCCTCAAAAACAGACCTGGAGTTGTGTTTTTGTGTTTGAGTAACGCTTCATTATTAGTCTGTCTACATCTCGAAAACTCAAAATACTTTGTTCCACCTTGTGATGTCATGAAGTGGCTTTTTTCAAGTTAACAGCTCCTTTTACTGGTAGTTCAGTAAAATGATCCAAGTGAAGGTGTATGAAGTTTAAAAACACAGTGGAGCACTTCCTGTATTACCACATGATGACATCACAAGGATGAACAGAGTATTTTCTGTTTGAGAGAAGAACTGCAGGGTTTGTGTGTCAATTATGTGTGAATGAAACAAAACACAACTCCAGGTCTGTTTGTGATGAGGAAACACTAGAGTGATGTGTGACTTATTTAAAGTTCTCGTCTAATGCAGGATGTTTCACTTTTACCAGTTTAGCAGCATTTTCTGGTTCATCCCCTCAGGTCAAACTGTCAAACTCCATTTTAGCTAAATTTGAGCTCCATTTCAGCTGTGTGTGTGAGGCTCACCATCTCCGTCCAGGTCATCGGTCTCATCGGCCCAGCTCGTGGTCTTGGTCGGGTAACTCGGCGCCGGAGCACTGCCGCCGCTGTCCTCAGCCAGAAAGTCAGTCAGAGTCAGGGTCTTCCCCTTCTTATTCTTTTTCTTAGCTGTAAACAGATACATAAATGACGACATGCGTGGAAATGTGCTCTCCTCTGCTCCTCTGACCCCCTTCCGCTAATTTTGGTTAGATACATTTTGGTGTCACGAACACTGAAAAACGGTGTGGAAATACTCCCATACTTGTAGCCGTCTCTCGGCTGCGCGGCTGGCAACAGGAATTTAACTACCAAACGAATCAAATCAAATGTCGTATTCTCTACAGCGTCTACGGCTATTACAACTGTGAAACTAACACGGCTCAGGACAGAAACACAGACTTGGAGATGGCGGTTTCTTGGTAAAACGACACGAGTGTGGGTCAGACTGAGATAAGAGCAGAGATTTACAACAGTGTTGACACAGGGAGTGGTCAGACCAACGGCTCAGGACACTGGGTCAAACAACAGGAGGGTGGGGCTATGTACGAGATAGGTGAATGTTCAGATCATCACAGTGAAGCTTTGGAGGCGTCGAGCTGCAGCTTTAATAAACAAAGTGTTTATGAGGGTGCGCTTCACATACGCCTGAATGTCTCACCTGTTCAACTTTGATACTGGAACTTACAACAGACAGTACTTCAAAAGCGCCGATCTAAACTCGGTTTTGATTAAACTGCAGCCTATTGTGATGTAACGCCTAATCAATAAATCGGGTAAAAACATAAAAACCTAAATCCCCTCTTGTCTCTGTCTCTCTCTCTTCCTGTTTTGATGGGAGAGACACAGGGTCTGTGCAGACGTCTGTCTCTCTCTTTCTGTCTGTCTCTCCGTCTCTGTCCCTCAGTCTCTCTCTCTCTTCCTGTTTTGATGGGAGAGAGACAGGGTCTGTGCAGCTGATGAAGGCTTTACTAAACTAAAGCCACACGTCAGAACATTCCTGTGCTCCACAAACAGAATAACGCCAAGTCACTGTTCCACTGTCCACAGGAGCGACAGGAGCATTAGGGGGAGAATGGTTTAAATGGGCACATCTGTGGTAAAGGTCAAAGGTTACACTTCAGAATGTTTCTGAGGTTCCATTTTGTGCAAAAAACTCCCACTGACCGGCTCAGATCGTCAGGGCCAAACGCACTTTTATGATAAAACTAATTTTACAAATTAACAAAACTTTTAGAATTTTTTGTCGGCGCAACAGCCAGGTTTCAGATGATTATATGAACTTCATATCTTGATTTACAGACATAATATTGAAATAAAAACTCCAGGATCATGTAGAGTGGGTTAATACAAACATTTAAGACCAAAATGACAAGTCTGACAGCAGCAGTTACAGAGAGAGGACATAGTTTTTACGCAGAAAGTGAATTGGAGCCAGAGCCAATGGAGCCGAAAGTGCGCCCATGATCACTTCCTGTTTGGAACCCGGCGGCTAGCAGGTTAGCTAGGCCTATTTAGACGAACAGTCTATGGGTTCAACATTTGTGAATTTACCTTTTGGATATTTCATGGCAGAGCACAATGTAATTAAGAAAAAAACTCTCTCCTGCCCCCATCTGGAGAACGACCTCATTAGATTATACAATCTGAAAAACTAACATCTTGGTATCAGCCAGTTTCTAAACCTGTGTCTCATCGTAGGGCTGTCCAAAACCGAAAATCAGATACTAATCGAACCTAAAACCAAAATAAAAACTAGACACTGATTTAAGTTTTTCAGTATCTAGAACTTTATCAACACAAGTTTAGACCCACAGGGAAACTTAATAGAATGTACTTTTCAGCTCAAAATAACAGTACCTCAAGTGTTTAACATCATTGTGTTATTGTGATCGGTTTCGTAATCAGTATCATATCAGTATCGAGTGCCCAGCCTCGTCCAAGCCTGTGAACTAGATGGAATATTTTGAGACTCAATATTTATCATGGGTCTTTTTCTTTGTAAAAGTGAGATTTTTCTTTTTTGTAATACCGTCAACCTGGAGCAGTGAAAAGTTGAATGAATCACTACTATGGCTTATTTTGCCGTTGCTACTGCAGCTCACGCCTTATGTTACAGTAGATTTAAAATGGGATTCTGCATCGTGTCAGTGGCATAAAGTTCAAGTTTCAATATTACCGGTACTGTTTATCTAAGTATTTCTCTGTAAAATGTGTTGACAGACCCAGCGTTGTCCTTTTAAATACTTTAGCATTGTGACAACACTGTTATAGACTTTAGAAATATTTTAGATGTGAGACAGGCCTCTGTTTAACTCCAGGCTCAAACGGTTCTGTTTATCTGTGCTCAAAGGATTTCATTCTACCTCATCTCCTTTAAATCTAATATCATGCTTTTAATGCATCCATCTGGTTCTGTAAAGATTTGAATCACTGTACTAACCTCCCTCTACAAACTGCACTAATGTCACGCTCCATCAAAACTAAGTCATAACCAGTGTCATCACCTCTTACACTGCAGAGAGTCATTAATAAAGACTGCCACCCCCCACAGTCTGATAACTGCTGGACACTGCCTTATATTTGTCCAACTCAGACACAGTTCATACTTAGTTCAACAGACCAAACAAACATGCGTGTTGGGTTCAGCGCAGTTAGCTCCTTGCCACATTGTCCGCCCGCATCTGACCATAGACTGTATATATAAATGTGTAAAAACTGTGTCCCCTCTCTCTGTAACTGCTTCTGTCAGACTTGTCATTTTGGTCTTAAATGTTCGTCTTAACCCACTGTACATGACCCTGAGGTTTTTATTTCACTATTGTGTCTGTAAATCAAGATATGAACATTAACAAAAGATAAATCACAGCCTCACTCCTGATTGGCTCTTTGGTTGCTATGATACTCGTGGTTGGAATTCCTAATATGCCACTCGACTCCAGATTGCCCCCTATAACCGCTTGCCTTGTTGAGCTTCATTTGACTGATGCTGAACACCGTGGGTGACGTCACACTCACTTAGTCTTTTAAACCATCTATGATCTGCCCAAAGCTGAAGAAGCCTCCTGGACGAGCTGCCACCTTCTTCAAAACTTTTTGTCCAGTGACAGAATTGCATTTTCCTGTGCTCCTTATCACAAATCCCTGAAGTCTAAAAAAAACCCCACTGGACTTTACTGATTTCACACAATGTGTTAAACTAAACTAAACATTAACTTATAAAAGAAGCTAAACTGGTAAAACTCAATGTTTATACATTATATACAGGCAATAGAGGACATTTATGATTGAATGAGATTAAATTATTCAAATAAAATTAATCTGAGCCACCATTACTTTAACAAACCTCAACACCGCAGTTCTGTAGATTATACAGAATGTTTACAAAAGCGTTTAAATGTTTGCTCCAGTGTCTTTTTTCACATGGATCATAACAGTAAGTATTCTGCCGTGTTTGTTTTTGTCCTCCTCTGCTTCCCCTCTGCTCCGCACTGGGCGAGTCAGCAGCTAAAGGGGAGTGGGGGAGTCGGTGAGTCGGTGCTCTCCTGGTTTGGTTTTAGGCCTCGTGCGCGCAGCCTCGAGCCGATCCAAGTGCGCCATCACCGAGCAGAGCTTTGGGACGCGGGGCGTCCGGAGCTTCGGATTCGGCCCAAAAAAGCCTCTTCTGGCCCAAAAGAGCCTCCTCCGGCCCGCGGAGGATCGGCTGGTTCTCGGGCAGCGGGGAAAGGGTAAAAGAGGCACCGGGAAACAGCCACAGCACACGTGGAGAGCGCCAGGCTGCGCGCTTCGGCCCCGGTGCTCTACACAAATCTGCGCCCGAGTCAAATGTGCTACTGTACACCATTTAACCACATGCAACAACACGAGGCTTCTACAGAGCCAGAGGAGTCAGCTTTAGGAGCATATGTGAAAACATTTAAGGTATTACACAATTTGAACAGTTTAGGTAGGATCATTGTTAGAAACGCACAGAGGCAGTTACAATCAACAAAGGCACTGTCATCCATTTACGTGTTTATAAATCGCGGGACACACGGCCTGTTCTGGAAGCAAGTGAGTGATTCATGACATATGTGAGGATAAGAAGGGTAAAAAACCCAAACAAAGCCAAAATACACCGCAAAAATGTGGAGCATGTGGCCAAACCGCTCGGGCGCACATCTCGTCATGACACCGGCTCAGCCCAGAGGCTTCAGGGAGAATGATACGGATGTGCCAGCTCCCTGCGCACTAAAAACACCGAGAAACAAGACGAATACAGGCCATAGGAGGCACGGAACCACACCGACACGAGAGAATCACACACACAGCACCACAAAGTCACTATTATGAGGAAACAAGAGCCAAACGTGGCTTTAAAGTGCGGTGCGCGTCGGAGCTTCGTTCATTCGCATTCGTCCCGAGTCGAGTCTTTAACGGACCAAAACAACCGATTACATCGCTTCATAAAACCGGGACAACGACGCCAGACGTTCAACAGAACCGTTAACAGCCCACAAAGTGAATTTCAAGCGCACAAACAGCGAAAATCCCGCTCAAATCTAGCTCCGCGCCGCACAGACGCGAGAGCCCCATAAACCTCACCTGACGCCGCCATGTTGAGAGCGAGCTCCGCGGAGGACCCGGATGTACACGTCAGAGGGAGGGAGCGCGCATCGACCAGCCGCATTCACGTGTCATGTTTACAGAATATTTTCAAAAAGAATATTTACACAAAATAATATTTAACAGAAGAATATTTACAAAGAGAATACTTACAAAAAGAGTATTTACAAAAAAGAATTTTAACCAAAAGAATATTTACAAAAAGAATATTAACCCCACAGAATAGTTCCCCAGCACAAAAACAGCTGTAGATCAAACTGTACACATCTACAGCCTGAGAGCTCTTGAGTTCAACTCTGAGTTCTAATCTGGACTTTCAGCCATTTTAGTAAAACATTTGGAGGTGTACTGAACAATTTACTCAACAAAACCAAAGATAAACAGAATAAAAATACTACAGAGTTCCCATCCAGACCTACACAACTCACTATACTGTAGAGCACATGTGTCAAACTCAAGGCCCAGAGGCCAAATGCGGCCCGCCATGTCATTTTATGTGGCCCGCGACAAGGTAAATTTAGATGTATGACTATCTTAAAATGTTAGTTTATCAGGATTTACGCAGTTTGACAGACATATTTTTTATATGTTTGCAAATTTGAGACAAACCATTTTGCTGATGTGGCCCTCGGTGAAATTGAGTTTGACACTGCTGCTGTAGAGCATCTCCATTTTTCTCCACCATTTTGTTCTTCTAGACAGAGAGACCAGGGCCTCTGTTTTGGTCCAGAATGAATCATTTTTTAATTGATGCCACATGATAAAATGTGACAAACTCTGAACACTGGTGGAAGAAGTACTCAGTGTTGTTACTTTAGAAATAGTAAAAATATCACATGAAACAATTTACTCAAGTAAAAGCATTTAAGTAAAAAAGACAAAAGTATTTCACAAAAGTGTTGTTCATTTAAAAATGTAGAGATAATGATTCAAAATGAGACAGATTTTTGGTCACAGGAACAAAACGAATTTACTTAATTTTTCTTCTGAATTGTGAGTATTTAATTTTGTTTTAGTCAGGATGTTTCCACGAACAAGGTAAAAATAACCCCTCAAATCATATGAAAATCCTTTTACTTTTCAGTCCAGTTAATCAATGTAGTAGAGTAAAAAGTACAGATACTGCTCTCAAATGTACTGAAGTAAAACTAAAACGTATATTATACATTATAAAATGTACTTAAATACAAATACCTAAAAACTCTAGTTATGTACAGTACTTTACTACTTGTATTTTAAATACAGTACTTTACTACTTGTACTTCATTAACTTCCACCACTGCTCAAGTCCACGGGCTCAGCTAGTCCATTTTTGTCAAGTCTTAAAATAGTGACTCAAGTCTGATTCCAGTCCCACGTCCGATAAGCAATACAAAAATGAGTATAAAAACCAGAGCCTCATGTTTGGCAGGTATTGATACTAAAACTAGTATCAAAACTACTCATGTTTCACAGGTATAGATACTAAAAAAGTCAAACTGACAGAAGTGAACCTTTCCTGAATCTTTAAAATGATCTGGAGCTGCATCAGAACAAGTGTAATTTTACAAAGTTTTGTGCCAAACAAAAAAGGATGAAACAAGGTCATAAAAAGTCATGAGGGGATGAGGAAACTTTTAATACAAGAACTCATGACTGTCTATGACTAAAAACTGAACAACAGAGATGAGGAGAGAGGAAGAGAGAGAGAGGGAGCAGACAGACAGGGAGGAGGAGGAGAGAGGGAGTGAGAGAGGAAGAGAGCGACAGGGAGGAGGAGAGAGGGAGAGAGAGAGAGGAAGAGAGAGGGAGCAGACAGACAGGGAGGAGGAGAGAGGGAGTGAGAGAGAGGAAGAGAGCGACAGGGAGGAGGAGAGAGGGAGCAGACAGACAGGGAGGAGGAGAGAGGGAGTGAGAGAGAGGAAGAGAGAGAGGGAGCAGACAGACAGGGAGGAGGAGAGAGGGAGTGAGAGAGGAAGAGAGAGGGAGGAGAGCGACAGGGAGGAGGAGAGAGGGAGTGAGAGAGATAAAGGGGGGAGGAGAGAGGGAGGAGAGGGAGTGAGAGGAGAGGAGAGAGAGGAAGGGAGGAGCAGTGAAAAAGAGAAGAAGAGAGGGAGGAGAGAAGGGGAAAAGAAGAGGAGGAAAATAACTTTTAAAACAAGATCTCATTATTGTTTATGTCTAAAAGCTGAAATGGGGAAGAAGAAAAAAAAAACTCTTGGTTATTTTGCTTCCCAAAAATTGAACATCTGAAGGACATTTAAAATGAAGCCACTGCAGCACTTTAATAATGTGGAGAGAAACATATTCACACCTGCTCCTGTTTTTAATGTTTAGACATTTATAATCACACCTGCTCCTGTTTTTAATGTTTTAAATGAACCTGTGCAGGTGTTTGTTTGGTTTTGTTTGTATCTCACTGGGCTCCTGTAGAAATAAAGATGGCGATGAGAACCAGCATTACAAAAATGCACTCAAATGTGTATATGTGAGATATATAAATATACAGCTGAAATAATAACATCGAGCTCAAATAACACCACATAAACTAATGGGATCATCCATCCATTTTCTTCCTCTTATGCCTTGGCAGCAGTCTAAGCAGGGACTCCCGGACTTCCCTCACCTTAGACACACCCTCCAGCTCTTCTGGTGGGACCCCAAGGCGTTCCCAGGCCAGCCGAGACACATTGTCCCTCCAGTGTAGTGGGTCTTCCCTGGGACCTTCTCCCGGTGGGACATGCACAGAACACCTCCCTAGGGAGGCATCCTGGAGACATCCTGAGCAGATGCCTGAGCCACCTCAGCTGCTCCGCTCGACATGTAGGAGCAGCGTCTCTACTCCAAGCTCCTCCGGTGTGACCGAGCTCCTCACCCTATCTCTAAGGGAGTGCCCAGCCACTCTGTGGAAGAAACCCATTTCGGCCGCTTGTATCCATGATCTTGTCCTTTCGGTCATTACCCAGAGCTCATGACCATAGGTGAGAGTAGAAATGTAGATTGACCGATAAATGGAGAGCTTTGCCTTTGGACTCAGCTCCTTCTTCACCACAATGGACCGATACAGCGACTGCATCACTGCAGACACTGCACCGATCCAACTGTCAATCTCACGCTCCATCCTTCCCTCACTCGTGAACAAGACCCCGAGATACTTGAACTCCTCCACTTGGGGCAGAGACTCACCACCCACCCGGAGAGGGCAAGCCACCTTTTTCCGGTTGAGAACCATGGCCTTGGATTTGGAGGAGCTGATTCTCATCCCAGCCGCTTCACACTTGGCTCAAACCATCCCAGCCACTGCGAGGACCTGCAGTCCTAGCTCGATGAAGCCATCAAAGACAACATCATTTGCAAACAGCAGTGATGAGATTCTGTGGCCCCTGAAGCGGACCCCCTCCGGCTCCTGAAGCGGACCCCTTCGGCCCCTGGCTATGCCTAGAAATTCTGTTGATAAATATAATGAACAAAACTTGTGACAAAGGGCAGCCCTGGCGCAGTCCAACATGCACCGGGAACAGGTCTGACTTACTGCTGGCAATGCAAACACAGCTACTGCTCCGGTCATACAGGGACTGGACAGCCCTTAGCAAACGGCCCCGGACCCCATGCTCCCGGAACACCCCCCAGAGGACACCACGAGGGACACGGTCGAATGCCTTCTCCAGATCCACAAAGGACATGTGACCTGGTCGGGAAAACTTCCATGAGCCCTTGAGGACCTGATGGAGAGTATACAGCTGGTCCAGTGTTCCACGACCAGGATGAAAGCCACACTGCTTCTCCTGAATCTGAGGTTCAACTATCGTATTCTCCTCTCCAGTCCCTGGAATAGACCTTATGGGGAAGACTGAAGAGTGTGATTCCCCTGTAATTGGAACACTCTCTCCGGTAAAGGGATCATGACTTATCCAAACTGTGGCATGGTTACGAGGTCACACTTAGACTTATGACCCAGTGTCCTCCAGTGAGACACATTAAACTGTCTGAATGTGACTGTGTCCTTCAATGTATGAAAGTTTGAACTATATGTTTTGGGGTCAGTATTTATGTTTCTTTGCTCCACCAGAAAAGTTTGTTTATTTTTATCTAAATGATCAGGTTTAAGTCAGAAAAGTTTGAAGAAATAAGGTGTCTGACTCACACTGACTTACAGATGCAAAAACGTGTCTCATTTTGCTGTTCATTTAACTCACCTCGTCCCATTACAAAAACATGTTTTGAAGCTCAATGTGTCGCTACGGAGAAATGCTGCCATAAACGATAATATTAAAACTACTTAATGTCAGTGATTAAGATTTAAATAAACAAAATAATCTCACTAAATCATTTAAATTCAAATCATTTTCATTAAAAGATACAAGATACTTCAAATAAACAACAAACTGAATCAATAATTAGCCATAAAAGAGACTCACCCTCCACAGCTCAAATCTTATTGTTTTTCAACAAAAATATTGTCGATTTAGAATAACTTTTGTGGTTTAAATCTGCTCTTGTTTTTTTGTGTCAGTGGCAGAAATGAGTTTCAATATTATCGTCTATATTGAACTTCAGAATGTGTGATCGTGACACGACCGAGGCAGATTGCTCCAGGACTCAGAATAAGAACCTAAGACTTTACATCCCAAAGTTTGGACCATAAACCATCACTGAGAACAGCTAAATGTTTAATCATGATGAGGTGGATGTAAACGTGTTATTACATAAATACACACACGTAAACATACACATGTAAATATACACATGTACATATACACATGTACATATACAGGTGTACATATACACATGTACATATACACGCGTACATATACACATGTACATATACACGCGTACATATACACATGTACATATACACGCGTACATATACACATGTACATATACACGTGTACATATACACATGTACATATACACGTGTACATATACACATGTACATATACACGCGTACATATACACGTGTACATATACACATGTACATATACACGTGTACATATACACATGTACATATACACATGTACATATACACGCGTACATATACACATGTACATATACACATGTACATATACACGCGTACATATACACATGTACATATACACATGTACATATACACATGTACATATACACGTGTACATATACACATGTACATATACACATGTACATATACACGCGTACATATACACATGTACATATACACGTGTACATATACACGCGTACATATACACATGTACATATACACATGTACATATACACGTGTACATATACACGTGTACATATACACATGTACATATACACGTGTACATATACACATGTACATATACACGCGTACATATACACATGTACATATACACATGTACATATACACATGTACATATACATATGTACATATACACGTGTACATATACACATGTACATATACACATGTACATATACACATGTACATATACACACGTAAACATACACATGTAAATATACACATGTAAATACGCACATACATATCTGTCTTCACTTGCATTGAGAATTCTGCTGTAGGTGCCACCTTCAGAAAGTTACATATTGAGTCTTTAATGTGCATATAACATGTCTGACTTATTTCGCTGGGATGGAAGCTGCTAAATATTTATCATCGTTTTACATCAGTTAAGCAACAATTTGAGAAAAATCAATTAAGAAGAAAAGAACAAACCTACAGGACATAGCTGTGCATTGTTGTTTACCACAGCACCTGGGACACGTGACGTAAGAGAGAATCACCTCCACATAATGACAGACGTGATAGTGCACCTAGTTAGTTTTAGTAAAAATACATGTTCATAAGTAGAGGCATAGTAACACCCACAGTATAATGTCATTATAATAATGGTAATTGGTCCTTTCATTCAACATGTCACATTACAAACACGTTCCTCTAGAGGGTGATGTTTCTTATTTTAGTCTTATCGCCTTAATGTCAAGTCACGTGACGCACTGGGAGCTGGATGTAACATCATCTCCAAATTCAAAGCTGCTCTGCTAAAAGGGAATATCCAGACTCAGTTAAAATTATTTGAATTCAGAAAAGTAATCTGGACTAGAGTAGATTTAACTTTCAATTTCTTTAGAATACATAACATTATTACAATATGGTAGGTTAGGTTTTTATTCTGCACTCTTCTGTTTTAATGTTAATTATTTGTAATTATTTATGTTTGGATTTCTGTGATTTTTTTAAATTTTTTTATGTCTTTCTTATTCTGTAAAGCACTTTGAATTACTGTTAAACTTGTCTTGCCAATATTTCACTGGTCTCATGACAGTTCTGACTCATTACAAGATCATTTATATAATAGAGCAAACGTACCATTGCGGTGACTAAGGAAATGTTAATACCCCATTGGTAAATAAATGGACAAGAAATAAAGTAATATAATGAAACAAATCAGAAACAAGTCTTAAAATGTACCACCATAGGCTGTATATGTATTTATCTTTAAACAGCCTACGGTACCACCACCTCCTACCTGGACTTTACCAAACCTAAAGACGAAACCAGGTCTAAACAAGGACTAACCCAGGTCTAGAACCAGATGAAATCAGGTCTAAAAGGAGATCTAAAACCACCAGACTAAACCAAGTCTAAAACCAGGTCTAAAACCAGGTCTAAAACCAAACTAAACCAGGTCTAAACCAGACTGAAACAGGTCTAAAACCAGGTTTAAAACAGACTAAGCCAGGTCTAAAACTAGACTAAACCAGGTCTAAAACCAGATGAAACCAGGTCTAAAACCAGACTGAAACAGGTCTAAAACCAGGTCTAAACCAGGCTAAGCCAGGTCTAAAACCAGACTAAACTAGGTCAAAAACCAGACTGAAACAGGTCTAAAACCAGGTCTAAAAACAGACTAAACCAGGCCTAAACCAAACTAAACCAGGTCTAAACCAGGACTAAACCAGGTCTAAACCAGGTCTAAAACCAGACTAAACTAGGTCTAAACCAGACTAAGTCAGGTCTAAAACCAGATGAAGCCAGGTCTAAAACCAAGTCTAAACCAGACTAAGTCAGGCCTAAAACCAGATTAAACCAGGTCTAAAATTAGACCCAGGGATAGTGTGCTAAATAATGAGAAACCCAAAGTTTCTAAAACAAATACTCTTCCAATCCTTCATAAAAAAATAAAAAAATAAAAAAACCCAAAACATCTGAACAACACCAACAACAACAACAACAACAACAACAACTACTACTACTACTACTACTACTACTACTACTACTACTACTACTACTACTACTACTACTACTACTACTACTACTACTACTACTACTACTACTACTACTAAAAACATCTGAAAAAGTCAAAACCACTGAAATTATCAAAAATGTCCTGAAATCACATTTGTGAGGTTTATGATTCTGAGATTCAAACTGGAGAATGTGAGATGCATTTGTAAAACCAGAGCTCAAGAATAAACACCCAGAGAACATGCAAACTCCACAGAGAGAGGTTTCATCCGGCCCAGGACTCAAACCTAGGACCTTGTGGCTGTGAGGCAGGTCTATGCCGCTGTCACACAATAAAAAGTACAGGAGACACACTGAGATGGACACATCTTTATTAGGGCAGAGTTTTGAACTGGAAGAGTTTCTAAAACGTTTTATTCTTGTGGCAGTTTGAGTTTTCTCTCTTTTCAGCTGGAAGCGGCCAGTTCCTCGAGAGCGTCCTGGAGTCTGCACAAAACAAAATATTATTAGGACACAATGAATTTCAGACAACGATGTGGATGGAGAGTAGAACCAAAACTAATGACAAACATCAGATGACACGTCACAGCTGTTTTTCCTTTTTAACACTAATATGTAAAGTTATATGTCGCAGTACTCTTACACAGTACTTATACAGTACTATATACAGTACTATTATACTGAACTCTTACGCAGTACTCTCGCACAGCCTGCCTCTTAGTAGTTGTAGTAGTATTTGTATTGTATCTGTAGCAGTAAAATACATTTGGTCTTAGTAAATATCACTATTCTGAGTAAACTAAAGCCTCATGACTTTTTCAAAAGTCCCTGATCTGTTTCTGCAGATGAACTCTCCACTGTGGGTGAGTCCAGCTCTTCTAAACAGAAACATCAGTACTGTAGCTCCATGTGTTAGTACTGTCCCCTCCGTCCAGCAGGTTCTCGTATATAGTAGTAGTACTCACTTTCATTTTTCATTTCATTTATTGGTTTATTAGGACAGTGTACAATTACATTAATCACAGTGGTAGATATGTTTGTATCAGATTGTAGCTCATAGCTAATTTCCATCTGTAGTAACTTAAAGTTCCCTCTGTCCAGCAGGTTCTTGTATATAGTAGTATTTGTGGTAGTACTCACTTGAAGTCCCCTCCGTCCAGCAGGTTCTTGTACATGGCGATCTCGGCCTCCAGTTTGACCTTGATGTTGAGCAGGGCCTGGTACTCCTGACTCTGTTGTTGGATGTTGGCTCTAAGTTGTGTGAGCTCCTCCTCCAGCCGCATGAGAATGATGTTGTACTTCTCCATCTCCATATTGGTCCTCATCTCCACATTCCTCAGAGTGTCCTCCAGAGATGCTTTCTGTGGAGGAACAGGACAGGGTTATAGAGAGGAGCTCGATCAGGTTTAAAGTGTCTCTACCTGTTTTTTCATGTAATAAATGTAGAGAAGGTTACTACTATGACTACAACTACTATTACTGCTGCTGCTACTACTGCTACTGTAAAAAAGTGAAATTTGCCCCAGTAAAGACATACTGTAAAAGCAGATAACTAGCCAGTTACAGGTGTTACTCACTAGACTCTGTTGTGAGGCCAGTTCTATCTCCAGCGTCTGTATCTGTCGGGTCAAATCGCTCTTCTCCATCTGTGCTCCCTGAAGAGCCTCTGTGTTCTGAGACACCTGGACCTGCACGTCTGCGATCTGCATACAAACATGAAAACAACATCAGCATCTGCCACAAGTGCAACTAAACACTTTATATTTAACATTATGTTTAAACTGTAAAGGTCACAGGTCCCTCAGGAAAATGAGTTTAAGTCTGAAGAGGCTAACCTGTAAAAATAAAAGACGATTAAAAGGCGAGAGAGCAAAGAAACACTGCAGCTTTTTTGGAGGTGGATGTTTCCGTAGGAATAGAAAGTTGAAGCTAGAAATCTTCAAATCATTTCATATTGTAACATGAAACTCACTCACAGAGGGAAGAGGAACCACAACTTTTACTCAAGTAAGAGTACTGTTACTTCAATAAAAACATTATTCAAGTAGCAGTAAAAATATGCTGCTAGAAAGGTACTCTGAAAAGTATAATTTTTTTTAAAAAAGTTACTCAAGAAAATGTAACTGAGGAATTGTACTTGAGTAAATGCACCTGAGTAAATGTACCTGAATAATTTTTTTTTTTAATTTATTTGATTTATCTTTATTTATACAGGGGGACCAAATGACCCCACTTGGGCTCTCTTTTTCATGGGTGCCCTGTTTAAAATACAACACAAACCGAAAAAACAATCAAAACAAATAAGTCCATAAAAAACATCAATAACAAGTGCAGGTGTGTGTATGAAAGTTTGTTATCAGATTATTAAATTGCAATTGTGTCACTAACATGTCCAGTTTTGCTTTTCCTTGGAGCATATTCCATTTTTGTGAAGCAAAACAGCTAAAAGTCCTCTTTCCCATCTCAGTTCTGGTGTGGCTCGTCCTTAACCTTATGCAGTCATGTGATCTGGTGTTAAATGTACCTGAGTAAATACACTTGATAAAATGTACCTGAGTAAATGCACTTGACAAAATGTACCTGAGTAAATGCACTTGAGTACGACCCAGCTCTGACTTTGGGTGCGTTAAGTTGAGTTTCTATAAATGTTTGTAGTAGAAATGAATCCATTGGTCTAACTACTTCCTCCTATTGATGAAACCAGAACTTCGGCTGTTACTACAGTTACAATGACTATGACTGGGTTGAGTAAATATACTGTCTGCTTCCTCTTCTTTAAATACTCCAGTGACCACATGCCCACCCCATCGCCATGGCGACAGTTACAGTCTCATGCTCTGACCTGGTTTTCGTGCCAGCGTTTGAGGTCCGCTGTGTTCTTCTGAGCCATCTTCTCGTAGTTGGCCCTCACTTCCTCCATGATCTGAGACAGGTCCTGACCTTTGGGAGCGTCCACGTCCACCTGGACTCCAGACTGAGAGATCTGGTTACGCAGCTCCATCACCTCCTGCAGATAGAAGGAAGGTAAAAAGTACAGAATTGGACCTTTTTGTAGTAAAACCTAAAGAAATTGATATAAAACAGCTGTTTGTGAGGTTGTGAACAGGTAGGCCTTAGTGCACTAAAGAATAGACCATTTGAATAAAACAGATATGAGCTGCTCATCTGAGAAATGGAGTAAAGAACAAAGATTATACATCATCATCAGCCTTTAGACCTGGTCTTGAGGACCTTTGCCTTGGCATTTCATGATTGGGAACTAAAAATAATGTCCAAAAAACAAAACAAAAAAACAAATGTTACCATAGGGAAAAAACTGGAGTAAAATTATAACACGGTTAAAAAAGTTCATTTTTCATAATATGTGTTGTTTAAAACTTGCACTTTAAAGATTGCACCTCTGCATCATCAGATTTTGAGTTCATAGCCCAGGTAAATGTAGTCCATTTAGTTTTGGGGCATATTTCTGTGTTTCAGATGACATCACAACATTCTAATGACCAAACATATTTAATACAGATGGAGGCAGCGAGAATGAATATTGTTAAAATGCATTTCTTTGTTGTAATACAAGAAGTCAACGGGACTAGTCACTATAGGAAATCATCAGGTTCAACATTTGTGAATTTACCTATTAGATATTTCATGGCAAAGTCCAATGTAATCACCAGGGTAAACTGACTCTTGCCCCGTCGACTATGTCAATGTCTGGTGTAACAGAGTAAACTCACGTTCTCGTGGTTTTTCTTGAGAAAGGCGAGCTCCTCCTTCACAGCCTCGATCTCGCTCTCGATGTTCATTCGGCTCATGTTTGTCTCATCGATGAGTTTCTTCAGTCCGGCGATGTCCGCTTCCACCGACTGACGGATCGTGGTCTCGTTATCGAACCTGCACAAAGAAATGAGGCCAATGAGCTACAAATACTTCAGATTCTTGTAGCTTTAATTAATGTTCTAATGCTGTTACCTCCTCAAAAACAGACATGGAGTTGTGTTTTGTTCCATCCACACATGTTAGTAGCACTTTATTATTAGTCTGTCTACATCTCCAAATCTCAAAATGCTCTGTTCCACCTTGTGATGTCATGAAGTGGTAGCTTTCAGGTCAACAGCTCCTTTTACCTTTGGTTCAGTAGAGATTGGTAATTTCACGGCTGAATTCATCCAAATGATTCTACTGAAGGTGTACGGAGTTTAAAAACACAGTGGAGCACTTCCTGTATTACCTTGTGACATCACAAGGTGGAACAGAGTGTTTGTGATGAAGAAACAACTTTATAACATAGATCAAAAACCGTGTAATATGGGCCCTTTAAAGGTGCACTATGGAGCTTTTATGATTTGCCACCAGCATGTCTCCATAGAGAGGATATTGCTTTGCTTGGAATATTCCACAGGATAACGTTAAACATGTGTATCTCCATGGAAACAAGCAGGTGATGCCACAAGGTCAAGTTACAAGTCAGATCTGTGGAGAGGCGAGCCTGCTCACAGTAGGAATGCATGTTTTTCAGTGTATATTTCTGAACAATATAAACCAACCCTTATAATTAAATAAATGGAAACCCACCTCAAAAGTTACACAGTGCAGCTTTATGTACTCTCAGAAGTAAAGTCCAAACTGATCCTGCTCAAACTCACTTTACTTTGAAGTCGTCTGCAGCAAGGCGAGCATTATCGATCTGCAGAACTATCCGGGCGTTCTCTGTTATTCTGTCAAAAATCTGAAAGAAAAAAATATAGAGAAGAATTCAGCCTAAATCTGCAGTTTGAGAGTAAAACATAAATAAAATAAAACACAGCTTCAGGTCTGAGGAAACTGTATCAGAACAGACCAGAAAACAGTGTCATATGGACCTTTAATGAATCCACTGAAAACTATAATTTTCACTGGACTGTATTTTCCAGCTCGTTTCATGGTCAGAACGATCACATCTGAGTCAGCTTTTCCCCATTCATTCATTTGGCAGAATATTTAACAGATGTGAAATCAAAAGCACATGATCTGAATCAGGCCTGAACTTATGTAACTCCACAGACAAGAGTCAGATTTCACATCACAGTCCAAACCCACACACTTCCACTCACACAGAGGAGGGGAAGAGGAGGCGAGGCGCAGAGGAGGAGAAGAGGAACAGAATAGGAGTAAAGGACCAGAGGAGGGGTAGTGGTGCAGAATTGCAGGGATAAAGGATAGGCAGAGGAACAGAGGAGGAGTGGAGGAGGAGCAGAGAGAGGAGGACACAAGCAGAGGAGAAACAGAGACAACTAAACGATTGGCAGAGAGGGAGAGAAAAGAGGAAGGATGATCCCAGGCCAAACTCTGGCTCAGTTTCCTCTTTGAGACTTTTCTTCTTCTGAGTCATAAATCAGTCTGCGAACACAGACCTTCAGGAAACTACTTATATGTGTCCTTTTATTTAATGTTAAGTTCATGCTGATACAACCAGAAGTTAATTAAAAATACACCTTTATATTGTGTCATTTTAAAATGTAACATAAGGGAGTTGAAAGTCAGTACAGTTACTCAGCTACTTCTACAACTATAAAATCTATTGTTTTTATGCATAAATGAGACACAGAGTTTGTTCATTTCACTCTAGGAAACTCAGCTCTGAATCATTTACAGCTTTTACTGATGTGGATCAAGTTAAAAGCCTCATTTTGTGCTGGAACTAATTCAACTACTGCTCCTAGACCTACTCATGCCCCCTCCTGCCCCCTGCTGCCCCCTGCTGCCCCCTGCTGCCCCCTGCTGCCCCCTGCTGCCCCCTGCTGCCCCCTGCTGCCCCCTGCTGCCCCCTGCTGCCCCCTGCAGTCACCACACATAATTCTGGTGTCTGTCTCGAAAGAATTTGACTTTTGACTCTTGGACAGAAAATCTTTGTTATCTTCTCACATCACAGACTGTTGCCTCTGTCTGTCTCAAACCCTCGTCATTCCCCAGACTGAGTCACAGAGCAGTCAAAAAACTCACAAACTTAAATGTGCCTTGGATATCTAAAACAAATGTTATGAAACTTTCTTTGCAAACTGTATTTAACTAAAGCTACAACTGATTAACAGACCGTTTCTGGCGAGTAAAATTATTTAAACATAGTCATGCTAATGTGCTAGCATAACTGACGCACATTTGGTAAATGACTCAAATTGGGAAATGACAACCCTTTCATTTAAACCTCTCTATGTCAGCTTGTGTGTGCCCCTGTGTGTGTTAGCTCACGTGCGTTGGCCTGTGTGTATTAGTTCAGTCTCTTTTGTGCTGTATAGTTGTGTGTCTTTCACATCTGTTTCACATTGGCTCCATTCTCCCCCCACTCTCTCTCTCACTCTCTTTCTCTCAGATTCTTTCGTGTCTCTCTCTCTCTTTCTCTTTCTCTCAGATTCTTTTGTGTCGTCCGGTTACATTCAGAGATTCTTGTGCCAGCCCAGTCATGGGGTGGTAGCCGGTTTGTATCTTTACACCTCTTTTTGCATTTAATAAAGTTTGTATTTAAAAATATGAGTGATATTTTGTTTACAAAAACTATAACAAAAATACTTAATTTCAAAATTTAGAGAGTACTAATAGTTGCAAATCTGCATCTGTCTCACTCCCTCCGTCACAAACCGTTTGGCACAACTGGACCTGAGTTATGTAACATTAGTATAAAGTTGCAGTATTTTGTGTATTTATAAGGATCTGGAAGCTTCTCATGAACAAAAGCAGAACATCTGTTTCCCATTGGGCCCATTCTTAGGTTCTCTCATTCTCACAGTCATGGGGCACTGGCCTGTTACTTTTAACAGAGTATGAAGTAAAAGCACCTCTACTTCAAATTAATATTCAAGTAGCAGTGTAAGCAGCCTACTCTTTAACCAAAGCATAGAGTTTGAATATTTACAGCTGATTTAAAGAGAAACGATGAGGGCTGTAGACCTGTAGTCTACTGGGTTGATGGCATCAGAGTCGACCACGTTCTGTATCATTTGACTAAAAGTTGTATAATTTTAAAGGATTTCTGTGGAGTACGTTGGGTGTGGGAGGAGTTGGCTTAGGTTTCATTAAGTGTGTTTTTACTTGGACTTTTTCCATTAATTCCCTTGAGTTTAATAGTTTAATGAGCTTTTGCTGCTAACTAGCTGTACCTCATTTTAGTTTAGTTAAATTATGTACTTTTATTACTACTACTACTGCAACAATAGAGCTATTATTACTACTATTTACTACTTTTTACTACTACTGCTAGAACCATCACAACTGACCACACCCCTGTCTGCTAACTCCGAGTCCTAGCACTACTGCATCTGCTGTTACATAAACTATTACACTGAAATACAGCCTGTGTACAGCCTGCAGGCTGTGTCTTGTTTAATTTGTATTTTAACGTGTTCTTTGCTTAAATCAGTCGACCCACACTGAAGGACAGTCTGTGTGAGTTTAGAGCTGTAAGCAGTGTGTCTTTTGTGGTGGTATTTTGCAGTGGGTGATTCAGAGGAAGTGCTGACCATGGCACAGATGGGTCATTATGGAGCCGCACCCTTCATTCTCTAAAGAAATCTGAGACACAAAACCTTACATTTTTAACTATGATGGATGGCATTGTTTGAGCCTTAAGAAAACCGTAAAAGTCTATTTAATGTACCTGTACTTTTATTTTATCAGTTTATATTTACTGTTATCATTCTTTGTCTGATGTTGCAATATTTTGCTAAAGCAAGTTCCTCGTTCCTCGATTTGGATAATGTACCGGATCATTTTGGTTGTTGCAGATTTACCTGCAGCTTGTGAACCTGATTTTAATACAGTGAAAGGAGGAAGTAGGTGTATAAGTCTAACTTGTTCCTAGGCGAGCTCTCACAAACCCTTTGGCACATCACTAGTACTCACGTGCATGAGTTTTTGAGGCACAAGAATGGCTTTAGAACAGCTTTAGAACAGCTTTAGAACAGCTTTAGAACAGCTTTAGAACAGCTTTAGAACGGCTTTAGAACATCTTTACAACAGCTTTAGAACATCTTTGGAACAGCTTTAGAACGCTTTAGAACAGCAGGGACAGGAAATTCCCTTCAGAACAGCTGCTCTGGGTCGGGTCACTTTCTAAATCCCACAAAAGAATGCAAAAAGTGTCTTGAGGAAACACTGATTTTACTTATTTAACCAGGAGTTGTATAAAACTATTTATTATATCTTTATGTGTTTATTACTTGTATTTTTTGCATTACATAAGAACTTGTAGATTGTAAAGTTACCAACAGAACTATCCTCACTAACTTCAACTCAAAATGTGAGCCAGAGTAAGGTCCATTTTTTAAGGCTTATTTTCCTTTTTAAATCACACCTTTTTAAAAGTGTCTCATGATGATAACGATTCAAATCCGATCACACAGAGAACAAAGACTAGAGAAGACTTCATCGCATATAATCAGCTTCAAACAGAGACCACATAATCTCTTTGACTTATCTGTCTGGTCCCATAGTACGAGTGATAATGATTAAAGAGAAATTGCACCACCAGCCACTCCACATTCAGACATCGTGGGTGAAGTGTCTTGCTCAACAACAGCAGTTTTCTGTCTAGAGCAGCACTACTAAACTGTGTGGTGTTTTAAGAGCACTGGACTTCCTAGTCATTTTGGTTAATTTTACTGCAAACTTGGTATATTAGTAGCCTTCCTCCCCCCCAACTCTCCTCACCCCTCCCCCTTAATCTCCCCTTTAGTCCTCCAGACCGTGCCCCTCCCCCTCACTCTCCCATTTAGTCCTTCAGACTCCACCCACTCTCCACTTTTGTCCTCCAGACCCCGCCCACTCTCCCATTTAGTCCTCCAGACCTCACCCACTCTCCACTTTTGTCCTCCAGACCCCGCCCACTCTCCACTTTAGTCCTACAGACCCCACCCCTCCCCCTCACTCTCCCATTTAGTCCTTCAGACCCCACCCACTGTCCCCTTTAGTCCTCCAGACCCCGCCCCTCCCCCCTCACTCTCCCATTTAGTCCTTCAGACCCCACCCGCTGTCCCCTTTAGTCCTCCAGACCCCGCCCCTCCTCCCCCCTCACTCTTCCCGTTAGTCCTCCAGGTTCTGTTCAGTATAGCCGCTCTATTTGAAATATGATTGCGGGCGGAGTTTAGGCGTTTAACCCCCCTTTAAGCCCCTCCTCTTCACTCACCTGTCTGCGTAGGTCTTCTATGATTGGCTCGTACTTGCTGTAGTCCCTCAGGTCAGGCAAGCCCTTCTCCAACGCCTGTCGGATTTGCACCTCCAGTTCCTTGTTGGCTCGTTCCAGGTTCCTCACAGTCTCCAGGTAGTTGGCCAAGCGGTCGTTCAGGTTCTGCATGGCTCCCTTCTCGTTACCCAGGATCGAACCACTGCTGCCGCCCGCTGCCATCCCACCAGCCCCCATGCCTCCACCCAGACCTGGAAGGACAACAACCAGGAAACATAAATACATTATTAAAACTACTGAAGAAAATACATTAAGAAAACATTTCCTCTTTTACTAAAACCGCTCATTTCACTGCCATTCAAACTGTCAAATGCACCAGACCAACTTTATCATGTGAAACAACCAAACTGTTAAAACTACACACACAGCAACATTTTACACATGAAACCAAGAAGACATTTTCTTATCTGCAGATAGCCTTCGATTCAAGCTGTTCTATGGAACCTTTCTGGTGAGGCGGTCTGTAATCTGCTCTTCTCAGTGGAGATTTTGGTTCTTGCTCTGTCTGAAATGTTCCACAGTATGGCATTAAACATATCTATTCTACATTAATTAATTTCTAGGCATTTTTTAATTCTGAAGAAAACCTTGGCGGACCCTCAACCGTAGAAATTACATAGTGTACCTTTAACCAAATAAAACAGCTTTCACAGTGTCACATCCACAGTCACAGTTTGTCCAAAAATGTGACCTACCTGCTCCCATTCCTGCTCCCATTCCTGCTCCCAGTCCTGCTCCCATGCCACTGCTGACTTTGTAGCTGGATGTTGCAGAGATCATGGGGGCTCCAGAGCGGAGCGAGGAGGCAGAGGACACTCGGGTGCCCTTTCCCCCAGCTCCTCCATAGATGCTGGCCGCCCTGTACTGTGGGGCAGACCTGGTGAACGCCATAGAGTTACTCCTGAAGTTGAGACTCATTTTTATGAACGGCACAGTAAGGATGTAATCTAATCTGGAGCAGAGGCAGCAGTCGCAGTGTGGCCAGACACAGCAGAGAGGAGCCACAGGGAGGAAACAGGGAACTTATAGAGAGTTTTGGACCAGCCCACTTCAGAGGAGCCCCACGGACCCCTCCCTCCTGCTCACAGCAACACGAGGCTGCTTTGAATATCACCAGGCAACATATGCAAAACACACATGAAACAATAAGATCTGCTGTTTAGGAGACGGCAACAGAACTTATATTTAATTTAAAATATAAAGCACCAAAGTATTTAAATGATTTAAACTAATCTCTACAGCACAGGCTGAAGTTGTACGCATCTAAACTTGTACTATTACAACTACTGCAAGTACTAGAGCTGGTACACGGGTATATTACTGCATTCACACTTTGAATATCATCTAGCAGCTTATACAAAATAAGAAACATGGCCCGTACCATTACTACAACTGATTAAAATGTGTGTGTATCAAACTGAACTATCTGCAGGTTCAAATCAAACCATAAAGACACGAGACTACAACAACTACTAAAGTACTACTAAATATACTACAGTTATTCTGTACCAGTACCTTAAATACTGAGTACTTTGAAGACTGTAGGCGCAGTGATTTATACATATATACAGGTATGCAGGTATACATACTCTCTGTGTGAGACAACAGCAGAATTTAGATGTATCACTTTACACAAAAACCTGCTTTTGTAACGTAAGATTATTTTCCCATTGAACTGAACAGTCCACGTATGGTACTACTATACCCCTACAGTAATACTACAAGAGTACTACAATTACTGCAAAAACTCCAGTAGTACTGCCATCTTCATGAGCTGACGGCTTCAGTGACTCCTCCTCTCTTTACACAGATGACATCTGACAGAGACAAAGTGGAGAGGTTAATTCAGCGGTTTGTTCATAATGTGGAGCATTATAAACATACATGAATTATAACTGACTCTTTAAAAATGTAGTCTGCCGTACTTCTAATGGTTCACTGCAATTACAACTGTAATTAACTGACAATAGAAGTGTAATATCGCGTCTGTGGCATCAATTCAAACATTTAAAAGTGAAATTCCTCTTGTGAGAGCTTTTAATTTAAATGGATTAAATTGTGCAAACGCGTTGTAATGTTTTTCACTGATCATTTTCTTACTCGAAGTTGTATTTTCTTTGATGCATGTCTGAGTAATCCTGCATTCTCCTGCATTTGAGGCTTGAGTACTCAGAATATGTGTGTGTGTGTGTGTGTGTGGGGGGGGGGGGGGGGGTGTGTGTGTGTGGGTGTGTGTGTGTGTGTGTGTGTGTATATATATATATATATATATATATATATATATATACACACACACACACACACACACACACATATTCTGAGTACTCAAGCCTCAACTTTTAGTTGAGTTTTCAACTATCTGCTGTTTAGTTTTCAACTATCTGCTGTAAGGCCTATTATCATATACAAATATGTCATTAAAAAATGTTCAAGTTTTTGCACAGCCATTCAAATGTAAATGTAAACATAAACAGCTGTAGTTTTCATTTGACCTACTTTAGAGATATTCATGGGTTTCAAATTATGGCATTGAGCTGAGGTGACAGTGACTGAGTTTGTTCTCTGATCTGAAGGTTGGTGGTTCGAATCCTGCTCTCAACATAAACATCATTGTTTAAGTGGCCAGCTGTACTGACCCATAGGTTGGCAGTGCTATTCATATGAAATAATGATCTATATGTGATGATTTAAGCTTAATTAAAACTGACAAAATGAGTCCTGATTGATTTTGATGTGATTTAACCCTGAAAACCTCCAGTGTGGTTGTGTTTGCTCTGGCTCTGATTTGACGTTACACAGTTTGAGCACAGCCCAGGAAGCAGGGCATGGCACAAACACAACATTACTCTGTTTTTTCCCTAAAAGGCAAAAGCAATTTCTGCATAGTTCAGAGTCTGTGGTGAGAGCAGCCCAAAACAAACTGCCCTTAAACTGACCACTCAAACACATGAAGCCTATAATCCAGTCAGAGGGAGACAGGTGATCATCCTAATGTCACCAGACACAGTTATAGTTATAGTATATACTAAGATTAAGTTTAAATGAAATACAACAAAGTATTACTTAAAGGTGCACTATGCAACTTTTCTGGTGGGGTAGCATCTTCGTGAAGACAGCAGATGGTGGACACTCCAGCAGAGAAATTTCCAGCTGATGTTATCAAGGCAAGGAAAGTTTATTTGCCTTTCCTTGCCTTGATTTATTTTTTACAATTTGTACACAAAGTAATTCAAAGTGCTTTACAGAATAAGAAAGACATTAAAATTACACAAATCAAAACATAAATAATCACAAATAATCATCATAAAATTTACATTAAAACAGAAGAGTGCAGAATAAAAACCTTTCAGTCACATAGCAAACAACTAAGTTAAATCTGTCAACTGGACAAATCGTTGTAGGAGTGAAGACGTTTTGCTGCTCATCCAAGCCGCTTCTTCAGTTCTGGTCAGAATACTGGTGGCCACTGCCTTTAAATCTATCTGAGGGGAGGGGCTAACCACACTGAAACTGTAAACAGCTACTGTCTCCAGTTTCATCTGAAACTACCCTATTCAGCCCTTAACGACCCTGCTATTGTTCTCATTGGTCTGAGGATGGAGTTATAGATGTGGGAGAGATGATGTCTCAGGCCCCCATTTCTGTTTAAGGAAGGATTGTCTTTCCTAACAAAAATAGCTTCTTTAATTCCTCTCTCAAACCATTTCTTTTCTCTGGCTAAGATCTGAACTTGAGTATGTTCAAAGGAGTGGTTAGTGGCTTTGAGATGGAGATGTACAGCGGACTGGGGTCCAGAGGAACTCTCCCACCGGTGTTGGTACATCCTCTTATGGAGCAGCTGTTTAGTTTCTCCAATGTAACGCTCACTGCACTCTTCACTACACTGAATGGAGCAGACCACATTACTTTGTTTATGGCTCGGGGTTTTGTCTTTAGGGTGAACCAATTTTTGCCTTAAAGTGTTTGTGGGTTTGAAAAAGACAGGAATCTCATACTGTCTGAAGATTCTCTGAAGTTTTTCAGACACACCCGCAGTGTAAGGGATGGTAACACCTCTCCTTCTAGATTCAAATTCCCTGTTGTCCTGTTTTTTAGCTCTCTTAGCTCTATTGAAGGCCCATTTTGGATATCCACAAGCAGAGAGGGCTTTCTCCACATGTTGCTCCTCCTTTACTTTTCCCTCTGTGTTTGTAGGCACCACTTGAGCTCTGTGGTGTAGTGTCCAGATCACTCCGAGTTTGTGCTGCAGTGGATGGTGTACCACACCAGTCTAAACTACTGGAGACAAATGCATGGATAAGTCTCTCTAAGTCTGGCTTTGACAGTATATACCTTTGATTTTTGCAATGTTTTTAGGTGGTAAAAAGCTGCAGATGTTATTGATTTGATGTGGCTGTTAAAGTTCAAGTCTGAATCCATTATTACCTCTAGATTTCTAGCCTGATTTGAAGGGAGAGAGAGAGAGAGAGGCTGGAGGTGACTGCTGACACTTTCTCATGTTTCTGTGGGCCAAAGATGACGACTTCAGTCTTGTCTGAGTTTAGCTGGAGAAAGTTGTTTTTCCTCCACACACTGATCTGTTGGATGCAGTGACAGAGTGAATCCACTGGTCCATATTCACCTGCTGCAGTGAGACATAGATCTGAGTGTCATCTGCATAGTTGTGGTAAGACACATTATTGTTGCGTATTAACTGGCCTAATGGCAGCATGTAAAGATTGAACAACAGGGGTCCCAGGATTGACCCCTGGGGCACCCCACAGGTCAGGGACATTTGATCTGAGACACATTTTCCAATTTCAACAAAGTATTCCCAGTTTTCTAGATAGGACTTGAACCAGTTTAGTGCTGTACCAGAGATGCCCTCACAGTCCTCTAGTCTCTGTAAGAGGATCCCATGATCCACAGTGTCAAAGGCAGCACTCAGATCTAACAGGATCAAGACTGAGACTTTGCCTGCATCAGTGTTCAGGTGGATTCCTTGGGGGATGAAGCTAACATTCCCTGGGGGATAACGTTAACTAGAGGCGCTACTCTGTCTGATGCTGTTACTCAAGTTCAACTTTAATCTGAGCTTTGTTTTTACACAATCTGATCATAAAGAGTTGACTTATCTGAACTCCAAGAGGTGATTTGTGCTGTTAAACAAGTCCCTCTCAAATAACATTACAGTCACAAGATAGCTCGCGTTAGCATTAGCCAACAGTTTTTCAGTGAATCACTCTCACCTTTTTGTGTAAACTCAACTCCTATACAGGACCATGAACACTCGTGTTGATCTCAGGCTCCTGGAAGTGTGTTGACAAAATTTTTCTGTATAGTTTTGTCGTCCTATAGAACTTATTTACTGTTAAGATTGGCCTCGTACAAAATAATACAACTTGAATGACGATGGCAGCACCCATGAAAACAACAGCAGCTGGACAAAAACAAAATAATGTATAAGGTCTGTCCTAACATGAGTCCTGTTCTTTCTTTTCATATCAGTATAAACTCTATAGTAACACAATATTGTAAGCAAGACTAATCTGAAAACAAAGCCGAGTACGTGGTGTGTCCTGATGGACACAGAAAGGATGACCTGGTTTCCCATCTCTGCATTTATCTCATTTCTCCTTGAATCTCATTGTGACATGAAACTAGAGACATTTACAAAAGGCTGTGAAATCCTACTCAGATTAAATCAGCTATACCATGTTCTACTGACAGTGTGAACTGGAGGGTCAGAGGAGGTCAGAGGAGAACGTGACTGATTACATGTAAATATAGATGACTGTATTGACAAAGTGATTAAGTTTACAGTAAACAGACGGACACTTTTCAGCTGAATAAGGTAACCACAGGGGGCTGAAGTGTGAGCCTTTGATAAACAGTTTTGATGAGGTTAAGTCACAAACAAGATTGAACTATACATAAAAGTGTGTCTTAAGTGACAACATTTACACCAGCTGCTGGTGTATGCCAGTATAAATGCTATAATCCTTAAATACGGGGTATTTACTTAACACATAACATGTTTCCTTTTATTGTTTTTAAAATGCTATATTCGCCCAAAACAATGTATTAAAATGTTTCATTAGTTGCAGTTTAGTTTTTGATGCTCCGAGCCTCCCGTCCCTTTGCTCTCTGTGCTAAGTCACTCCCCCTTCACAGCACTATCACAACACAATCAGCTGCACCACGAATGAAACTACTGCACATCACATCAGATTTGTCAAGTTGCTGTGTACAGTTTTGTATCATGTTTTTGTATATTTATGGAGAATTGTCATGTGGGAGCATGGGTGATGTAGACTTGTGGGTGGAGCCTCATACAGACTCGTACTGCTAACTGTAAGGAGGGATTGAGTAGGGCCCCGGAGTCTCTAGAATACTCAAACATGCATGGATGACATCTAACACCTTTTCAGACATGTTTTTGATGAGGAACAGTGTTAGAACATGGGAAAAAGTTCAAAAAGGTCGATTTGGCAGAAAAAAAATGAACAGGAAAAATTGTGAATTTTTTGGGAGATTCACTGTTTTTGAAACTTATGATCCACAAATATTTAACCATCATTACTTGTTTGGGGTCGGCTCCACAAATGCACCACATTAATGGCTTTAAGTCTATGAATAATGGCAATAAAGATATTGTGAACAAATCATTTGACTTTTGTTCATTTAAACTGACAGAAGACGCTGAACTTTGGGCCTTTCTTTGTTTCATGTGGATAGGCCCAGAGATTACACAGATATTAACCACAAACCAGGTCAAATTCCACCATAGAATTCTGACCTGTCTCCAGCTGTTTAAACTGTTTAAACTATGGACAGTTGTGATGTCATTTGAAGGCGGCCTAATGAATGTTTATAGGGGGATGTGCAGCAGCTGGAGTAAACCCCACCCGAGACACAGGGAGAACATGCAAACTCAGGGCTGACCCAGCATCAGCACAGACTTAGGCTTTTGTTTTTAAGGTTTCAAGATTTTCACCTTCAACATTGCACAAGAAGTTTAGAATAGCTCTTAATGCAGGTAGTTCTAACAACAAACACTAAAATGAAGAGTTAGGCAAGGAAGGATTGAGAAAAGCCCTGTGTCCATAAAACATGTTGACAGCTTGGTCTCATGAGAAGAGCACACAGGAGAACTCCTCATTTATCTTTTGGACAATGAGCCTGTGCCAGACGCCGACAGGAGCAAGATTATGTGGATTTATAAGAAATACCAGAGGAAAAATCCACAATGTTCAAACTGCACCAGAAAATCTTTATCTTAAAATAGACACTTGACCTGCAAACATCTCATCTGAACACGTCTCAGCTGAGCACTACAGGAACAGAGTTTCAAAACGCAGATCTTTGCACTGCTACTATCAGCTTCTTGTGTCTTTGCAAAAAAGTCCAGGTTCCACTCCCCCAGGGCGACAAAAGCTCCTTTGTTCCAGCAGCTCCCTGAATAAGTGATATTATTATATTTATCTGATTTACACCCTTTATGTTTGTTCTCTTGTTTTTAATTTATTGTGTCTAATGGGGTTTCAGTTCTTTTAACTTGCAATACGCTCTGACTCACTGCCAAACAAAAGGTACCTGTTGGGACCAATAAGGAACCTTGAACCTTGAAAAAGAACTGAAAAATAATAGTGTTGATGTGATAAGCTGCCTAACATTAACCTGTTTGATACACAGAGAACATTAACAATAAGACAACTTCCACTTTCTGCAAAACAGACCAATTACTTTACAATTGATGTCTCATAGAGTTAATCTGATAATGTGATGTATGGGCTCCCGTCTCTGTAGCATGTATGCTAGCACAGCCTTTAGGCGCAGCCCTACCCCAGAGTGAAGTGGTGTATGGGGAATAACACAGAGCTTCATATAACAGAGGAGACACCCAAAAAGCTTTTCTTTACCTGCTCGTTTGAGTTCAGATTTCACTCTTTCTCACAGTTTACACAATCACTATTCATTATACTTAAACACTATTGTTTATGGGCTAAGTCTTTTGGGAAGGATAAGCTGCAGAGAGGGAAAAGGGCAGTAAAACTATAAAAGTTGGCCTGGGACAAAAAGGGAACTGAATTGGTTGGGCATGACTCATAACACATGATGAGCAGTTTGTGTTTGTGTGTGTTCAACCGTTTCTTTAAAAAGTCACATGAACAAAACAAGATTATCAAAGTGGAAAAGGGTCATTATTGAGTAACGTGGAGAGAGACAGTCGTAAATCATATTCTAATGCTTTAATATTGGTTTAATGCCAGGGTAAAGCTAAGATAAATCAGAACTATTAAAGAGGGGTGGGTGGATTGGCTGTTGCCATGTAAACACACACAGGAAGTTCACTAACACAAACCACACCATCATTGCAAACCTTGCATTGGTTTATCAGAGTTGGAAGAAAATGAGCATAAAGGAAAATGTAATGCACAAAACCATCCTAAAAGATTCATAGACCATAGAGCTGTGGTCCATAGAGCTGTGGTCCATAGAGCTGTGGTCCATAGGGCTGAGGTCCATAGGGCTGAGGTCGAATAAAGAGGTTCTTGTTGGACTACAGATGTAATGGAGGCAAACAGGCCTGTCCTGATAATCACTGTATAGACCAGGGGTGGGCAAACTTTTTGACACACGGGCCACAATGGGGTCTAAAATTTGACAGAGGGGCCGGGCCAGGATATATATATTTATATATTACATTAGAGATTTGGCCTGTAACATGTAGCAAAGCATGAATATGCAAGGCACATTGTTCAAATTGTTTTCCAAATGCAATAATTAAAATAATAATTATTTTATTCAATTTCAGTTAAATAAACACAGCAGAAAAACTCCCATTCAGTTTTATCAAGTGCCAAAAGATCAACAACTTGTTCAAAAGGTAAATTTAGCAAGGTTTACCCTTAGCTATTTTAATATAATTTGTACACATTTGACAGGCCGGATTAATAAGCTCAAAGAGCCGTGTGGCCCCTGGGCCATCGTTTGCCCATGTCTGTAAGATTTTTGTAAGATTAATGAATTTTTACATGATTCCTCAAAAATAAAGAATAAAGAAAAAGAAAAGAAAGAACTGGAGTTTTTTTTCTATATGATAAGATTTGAGCTGTAGAATGTTGAAATAATAACTTGTCTGACTTTAGTTCTGATTTAGAATAGTTTTTGTGGATTAAATCTGCCCTTAGGTTTTTGTGTCAGTGGCATAAATTAGTTTCAGTATTATTGTTTATCATTTATATTTACTTCAGCGGTATATCAAACTTCAGAATGTGTTATGGTGACGGGCCTAGTGGCAAAATCTCTCAAAACTATTCTGTATCTCTGTGTATCTGACCTAAACTGCACTCACAAGACTACACCTGCAGGGGGAGCTCATGCAAAACTAATATTTAAGCAGAAAAGGGTACTAGGAAACAGTGTATTTATATAAAGAGATTAAACTTCTGAGTTATGAGTTTAATCTGAGATTTTACAAATAAATATAAAAAATACCAGTACTCTGGCTCACTCACACCTCCTTCCTGCTTTTATTCCACATAAATCTTTTCTAATCTAAATAAAATGGACATGATGCTGACTCACAATATGGATCATCTTAACTTCTGTTAAAGCTTTTGTCCCTTAAAGAACATCTGAATTAAAGCAACAGTTCTATGCAGAAAAGCAGATGATGGACCCTCCAACAGAAAAGTTACATATAGCACCTTTAAACACTCTCATAGGGGGAACTGTAGCTAGATGTAAACTTAAGATAAAGTGCTGTTAAAATTATAAAACTACTGCTACAGTCACCCATTATATTTCCATAAACATATTTGCATAGTTTTAGAGAACTCAGTTGAACTGCCCTTCCCACTGTCTGCTGCACTCTTATTGGTTTGGCAAAACAACTCAGAGTGGGAAAGGAGGCGGGCTCTGGGACAGTTGCTGAAAATGCAACAAGTACTTGTGCTATAAACCAACTCTGCCACAAAATTTTAACTAGATTTTAATGCTAAGATTTAAGACTAAGGAATAGATCCGATACTCGATACTGATAATTAAAAAACTCTTTATTTACACTAGAGTAGAATGTGATGTTCCACATTAAATGTTGTACTGTGTGTTCTATTCCCATGTGTCTTATATCTGTTTAATCCCTCAGTGTCCAGTAGGTTCATAGTGGTCCTATTTGGTCCTGGTTTAGTCCTGGTTCAGTCCTGGTTCAGTCCTGGTTTAGGCTCATTTCTGTCAATGGGACTTTTTTAGTATCGATACTTGTTCAAATGAGTATGTAGTTTTGATATTAGTTTCAGTATCAATCCGTATCTGACTCGTTGCTTTTAACAGCCCTAATATATTATGTTTAGGTTCGTTACTTGCATCGTTTGAGTTGATTGGTGGTTTTCTGACACAGTTTCCATGTTTTTGTCTCTTCCGTGTAGTTGCCCTAAGTCTTTTTTTCTTCTTTTATGGCGGTTGCTCAGTGCAGATGTCATTGACTGAAATGATTCAGCTCTGTGGCATTTCTCTGCAGCATTGGTTAAACAAATGAAACTAGGAAGTGTTTGGCAGGCTCTGCAGTTGTCATGGAAACAAACAACAGGAAGTACAAAAACAATGAGAATTACTTATCTCGTGATAAAAACTGGACATGTTTATTTATGCCTTCAGAACGGCCTAGGAGACCACCCTCTGGCATCATCCTGGACACTTTTGTCGGAGGTTTACATAAAGCCACAGTATGTAACTGTTTTCTCCAAAATAGACTAAAATAAAATCATGTTTGTTCATTGTGGGTGTTTTTACTGCACTGAAAAGCATAGAAAAGCATGTGTCCTTACTCTGAGCGGACTTTTATCTCCACAAAATAGACACTTATTTGACCTGAAAGAGGCCTCCACCTGCACCTCCATGATTATAATATTTCACAGTATGGCATTAAACTGATCTATCTCCATTTACAATGCTCTGAAGTATGGTTTTAACTTTCTATTTCCATGGAATCACAGAGTTGACTTACCACCCCCAGAAACTTATAAACTATGGGAGGAGCAGTGTAGTTCCTCTGGTGACCAGGAGATAGAGGCGTCTCACACTTATTTGTTGTCTGCACATTTTCCCCCTGCGCACTTTAAGCCACACTTTCACTTTTACATTAGTTGAATAATGCTTATTATTTTTAATTAAAACATCAAAAAACAAAAAACAACAACAAAGCAGCCCTACCTGGGAGTAAAAGTGTGCGGTCTCTGTTAAGACAATCATAAGAACTTTGTGTTATCCAAGTTTAAACTACAATAGTTATTTATTATCATCATCATCATCATCATCATCATCATCATCATCATCATCATCATCATCATCATCATCATCATCATCATCATCATCATCATCATCATTATTGAGCTATGTGATCAAGGGATTGATAGAAAGATAGAACGTTGGTTTTGCTGCCGTGGAAAATGTGGCGTCCATCTTGTGAGTGGGACAGGAGTAAAATTCCGACTGAAAATGATGTAATACAGGGCCAGAAAATCCATTGATTAAAGTGTTTAAATGGACATGTAATGATGTATGTGTACTAGTAACACAGGACTCTGTCTCTGGCAGGGCTTTTGTCTCTAAATTATGAAAACAAATATTCCCTCTAAAAACATTGCACTGGTCTGTATTTTATGCAGAATTGTTTGTTTCTCTAGTTCCTCCTTTATGTCTCATTGTAAGTTATTCTGCAATATTAGTTGCCCATCTGTTCGATGTTACACTCTCCAGTTACAGTGTGATTAGTGCATGAGCCTGAATCATAGTTTTTCCATATTACTCATCTCTTTTGCTGCATCACTGGTTGTAATGTGTTCCGGATTTACAGCTTTGCCCAGAGCAGAGGTCACACGTCAGGTTGTGGTGAAATGTTTCAACTCCAGGGCATTTTCTCTGCAGGGTGTCATGTCCAAAACTGGCCCCAAAACATCTGACACAGACACTTCAAACGAGCAGTAGTTAGCTGGACGCCCAACTAAGGAAATGATGACCATGTTAGAGATTATTAATTATTACAGAGAAGACTAAGTGCAGGAGGTGAATGGGGTCAATGCCCAGTCCAACCACAGCCATAGCCCCAGAAAACCTCCACCTTTACTCTTAATTCTGAGGCAAATCATGGCTTAACTAAAATAAAGCTACACTAAGAGTTTGGTTTAAAACATACTGCAGTAGCTTTAAACAGACTGCAGTAGCTTTAAAGGTGCACCATGAAACTTTTCTGGGGGAGGGTGTGCCAACTGCCTTTATGGAGATGATACTGCTTGTATGTATCTCTCACATTTATTCAGTTAAAGGGGTTTTTATTGCTCAAAAACACCCTGAGAAACATGCATTGCTAAAAGCCTTTAAATGAGCCTCTATATAACCTCTCCATAGATCTGACTGGTAACTTCTGGTGGTATCTGGTATCTTCTGATGTCTCCACGGAGATAGATAGGTTTAATGACATAATACAAAACATTCTATTTCCATGAAGACAACCAGATTGGGTCCATCTTTAATCTCTAATACACTTTAGTCTTTTTACTGACGTGTGTGGAACAGGTGTCTGCAGTACAACTTTTCAGCCACTGGAGGGCAACGTCCATACAGCCCCAGAGCCAATTAAGTTCCCCAAAGATGGCAAGGTTCCACATATTAAGATGATTTGAAAGGGAACATGGAGGGACATGAGGTAGAAATGAACAAATCTGTGAGCAGGGCTAAAGCAGGACACAAGTTTACAACTGTTCAGACTGATAGGACACTGGGCTGGGCTAGACTCTCCTTATGACAAAGTCCAGTTTTCAAAGAATGCTTTTGTGTTTAAACACTTTACTACACATTCAAATTCTGTTAAAGGCAAATAAAACTGCCCTCTTTGTTCACACTGCTCCATTCATAAATGTGCTCTATGAACCCTGTATCTGACCCTCTCCTCTGCATCCTCTGCTCCATCTGACCCTCTCCTCTGCTCCATCTGACCCTCTCCTCTGCTCCATCTGACCCATTCCTCTGCTCCATCTGACCCATTCCTCTGCATCCTCTGCTCCGTCTGACCCTCTCCTCTGCTCCATCTGACCCTCTCCTCTGTTCCATCTGACCCTCTCCTCTGCATCCTCTGCTCTATCTGACCCTCTCTGCATCCTCTGCTCTATCTGACGCTTTCCTTAAGAAGCAATGAAATTCAATAAATTCCATTAAAGGTGCACTGTGTAACTTTTCTGGTGGGGATCTCATCTCTGTGGAGATGCTATTGCTTTGCAGGGGATGTTTAACAGTATGACATTAACCTTGTCTATCTTGAATGTATTCAATCACAAGAGCTAAAGTGTCCTTTATTTTTCTATTAAGAGTAATTCTCTGCATTTTACTCGTCCTTCAACCTCGTGTCACTGGAGCAGCCTGTAAGGACCAGTGCCGCGCCCGCAGACCCATCTCTTGATCAGGAGCAGTGGGCCGCTGCAGTGGGCCGCTGCAGTGGGCCGCTGCAGTGCACCCGCAGACCCATCTCCTGATCTTGAGCTTGGTTGTTTTACCTTTTGTGCAACTTTTGGGAGAAACTGGTATGCCCCGAAGAAACCCACCCAGACACAGAACATGCAAACTGCTAACTACTGCTGCTCACTGTTCCAACAAACACATGTTTTTTTATTTTGAGTTAGCTTGCCTCCGCATAGATCTGTAACTTCATCTGGTGGCGGTACCTGCTTGTCTCCATGGAGATGGATACGTTTAAGGCTATACAGAGGAACATTACAGACAATGCAATAAGACTTTCATGCAGACAACTGGGTGGTGGACCCTTAACTTTTTTTATAATACAAAAATAGGACATGATTTACACTGATATAATCCGTGAAGAATCCCATTCAGGATCCTGGAAAACAGCCAGCTCCTTATAAAGACCTGCCTCTGGCTCCTCACTCCTGCTCTAACTCCATGTAACACTTTGGGACGTTGTGAAATAGTTTCCTTTCGTTGCTAATTGTGATGCTGTCTCCGCCCTGCGTCCTCTTCAGCACATTCCCCACCTCCACAGTAATATCACATCTTTACACAAACCAGCGCCGCACCGGGCTCCTAAGGGGCTTCAGGTCACCACAAGACCTCTGAAGCTCTGAAGTTTGGTCACACACAAAAAATCAACAACTTTTCATGTTTGAAGAGGAAAAAAGCTTATTGAAAGTATGCTAACAGAGAGAAATGGTCTGACGATGATGTAATGATGTGTTACTAAACTTGGCTCAGAATGTAAAACAATTTGATGGATTATTTCTTGTAAAAGCAATAAACTGTTTAATCAATCCTTTTTTAAATCTCTTTTGGTGAAGCAGCTGGTTGGTCCTATGTAAATCATTCACCCACTGTGTCTGAATCTGATTAAAAGTCACTAGTTTTATGATGGAACTCAAAAGACTCTCAACGGGCTCTGGTGTCTGGGGTTCTTGGGTTCCAGTCAGTTTGTTCATGTGTTTCCTGCTCAGGTGCAGTACCAGGCACCACCAAAAGAACAAAGCAGCTATTCTTTATTATGCTAAATTGAACTGGTTATGTCCTAGCGCTATAACGATACTAACATTTCAAACTCGACTTTGATACCAGGGAAGCCACTCAATACTCGATACCCACACAATGCCACAACAGAATGTCATTTTCATACACAAAATAATAGTACTTTGATTATCTTAGCACGGAGTCTTATATTTGCTCTGATAAAGCTCAAAACTGATCAGGAAAGCTCAAATTCTGTGCTGTTAATGTGATTTTTTTTCAGTATCGATTCCTAGGCCTGTCACAATAATCACTAGAACTATGAAATCTGGAACTATAGATTTTGGGGTCACTATTTCTCATCTTTGTAAAAAATTGGGGATTTGAGGTGACAACATTTGAGCTGTAAAAGGTTGAATAAGTCACTTCTATGGCAGATTGATCGATAATAATTATATGTTGTGGCTCAGGGCTTTTAATCACATGTCTATTAAAAAATGCTTCTCTGGCGTTATCTTGATTTTTGTTATTGAGTCAGTGGCTAAAAGTATTTTCAGTATTATCATTTACCACAGTATTTCTCTGTACCAATATATCAAAATACCAGCTCAAAAGAGTGACAAGCCTATCGATACCTGCTCAAATAAGGATCTAGTTTTGATATTTGTTTCGGTAGCATCTGATTTTTGATACTTTTGACCTCACTGGACTTTTGTTAATATAAATTCCTATAGGGACAATGTCTTGGTTGGGATCAGCGTGGCTCTAGTTTTGTTGGGTTCTCTTCTTCTTCTTCTTCTTCTTCTTCTTGAGTAACATTATGTTTGGTACGTGCGAGTGTCCATTGGATGATGTAATGAAATGACCAAATCTGGAGCGGTGAGCGTAAGGCTGACTCCAGGTTTAACACAGAAAGCTCTTTGTGAAAAATGACATCACTGTTATGAGATCAACCAAGCAACAGCAGCACACAGGATCAACACAGAAATCTACTCTTACTCACCTGGAGTTTGAATACTACTGCAGGACATTTAAACTGGTGCGGCATGACAAAACTGCTCAAACTAATGGGTAGATTACAGAATGTTAGTTTTTTTTTTTTTTACTGTATTATAACTAGGAGTGTAAACAGAAGCTGCAGTATCAAAACAAATCAGACACAAAGCAATAATAAAAGTAGATACTCATTTTTGGCAGGTATCGATACTGGAAAAGTCTCATTGACAGGACAGATATGAACCTTTCCTGAAGCTTTAGGATGATCATGAGCTGTATCAGAACAAGTATAACACCACATCGACTAGTACCCACATACACATAGGAATATACAAGAAAGTACTACCATTTAATGTTGAAAATCACAGTATAGTGTCTAAAGAAAGAGGATCGGTAATGAGAAGTAAGTCTTAGTATAGAAATTGAGTTTGAAATGTTAGTATCGTGACAACACTAAAATGAAGCACGTTTAGCCTGTGAAAGTAGTCTACTATTATACTTCACACACATCTTCTTTTTCAGCTGTTTGGTGGCAGTAGTGCACGTGAAACACAGAATAGTAACTTGAAGTAGTAGTAGTTACATTAGTATTTGTTGCCGTAGTATAGATACTCATTTCAATATTAGGGTAGGCTTTTTTGAGTTTTCAATTCATCCGTTTGTGTTCTGCTGGGTTTAACTAACAAGGCAGTGATGAGTCTGAAAGTAAAAATGCACCATGGATTTAAACGACAAATTTTCAGGACCCTGTGATCAATACGAGCGCTGATAGTCACACTTACTTTTTGTTGAAAATCAAACACGATGCCAACTGAAAACTGTTGGCCAAAGCTCGCTTGTGACTGCAGTGTGTAATTTTAGAGAGCACAAATTAACTCACTTGTTCTTTATTGACTGTGTTAAAACAGACGTCAGGTTAAGGTCTGGCTTGTGTAACAGAGCTTCAGACAGAGCAGTGCCTTTAGTTAGCTTCAGCACCCAATGTTGATGACATTACTTGAGACATCAGCAGTGCTTTTTTATATGCCCCTCGACAGCAGTGACAAACACAGAGACACTTGGCCTCTCCAGTTACTATTCATTACAGACAAATAACACACTGCAGCTCTACATAATTCCACAGTATTACCTGGATTCAGAATGTTGAGTAAGAGCAGAACTGGAGAACTTCTCTCTGTACATGGAAACACTGGTTTGGTGAGAGGAGGGGGAGCAGGGGGTTTGGGGTTCTAGGGCACAAAGCAAACACTAACTCCTCTGTTCAGAAACCAGCAAACACATCACAGTTTCCACATGTTTTTGTTCAATATTTGAGAGTCTCTTGTGAAATGATAAGGATCTTTACTCTCTGTGCTGTTACAATAGGCCCTATATCTGTCCCAGGGCACAGTACTGCAGTAGTGTTTCTGTAGGAGTGCGGGGCGGGGCAGGGTCAGATTAGCAGAAAAGACACAGTTTGTTTGCTCTACACGGCTGATACTGAAGGAATGTCCATCAATAATGTCAATGTGTGAGTACATGCAGAGTACACGCAGAGTACACACAGAGTACACGCAGAGTACACACAGAGTACACGCAGAGTACACGCAGAGTACACGCAGAGTACACATGGAGTACACGCAGAGTACACACAGAGTACATACAGAGTACACGCAGAGTACACGCAGAGTACACACAGAGTACACGCAGAGTACACGCAGAGTACACATGGAGTACACACAGAGTACACGCAGAGTACACACAGAGTACACACAGAGTACATGCAGAGTACACACAGAGTACACACAGAGTACACGCAGAGTACACACAGAGTACATACAGAGTACACGCAGAGTACACGCAGAGTACACACAGAGTACATACAGAGTACACGCAGAGTACACGCGGAGTACACACAGAGTACACGCAGAGTACACGCAGAGTACACACAGAGTACACGCGGAGTACACACAGAGTACACACAGAGTACACGCGGAGTACACACGGAGTACACGCAGAGTACACGCAGAGTACACACAGAGTACACGCAGAGTACACGCGGAGTACACACGGAGTACACGCGGAGTACACGCGGAGTACACACGGAGTACACGCAGAGTACACACAGAGTACACGCAGAGTACACACGGAGTACACGCGGAGTACACGCAGAGTACACGCAGAGTACACACAGAGTACACACAGAGTACACGCAGAGTACACGCAGAGTACACACAGAGTACACGCAGAGTACACACAGAGTACATGCACAATACATGCAAAGCACATGCAAAATACATGTATAACACATGCACAATACATTCAGAGAACACACAGAGTACATACATAATACAGAGAGTACACAGAGGGTACACGCATGCATGTATGTGCATGCGTGTGTATGTGTGTGTACATGTATGTGTGTGTGTATGTGTGTGTACATGTAGGTGTGTGTATGTGTGTGTACATGTGTGTGTGTACATGTATGTGTGTGTATGTGTGTGCGCCATGTACTGCACCACAGGGGACATATGTTACTCTGTGATGTGTGACTCTGATGCTTCATGACTTTAGGTATGACATGTACTTTCTGAACATCAAAAACTTCAGTTTTTCAGTTTAATGTCTGAGTATTTTATGTGATTTCTACATTTTTCAAGCAATGACAAGGTACTGACTCTGAGCCAAGTTTGGTTATGTAGCACACAGGCTTTTGTATCATTTTTATTATGTATTAACTGATTTGGTGTTGGGTTAAAGATAATGTCTCATAAATCTCCTATTAAATTTAGATTGAGTCAGATAAAAATAGCTGTTTCTTTGTTTGAATTGGCTCTTGACCCAAAAACATGCACAATTGGCAGTCCTCCAGCTAGGTCCAGACCAAGACAAGGTCACGATATGGAGATGCAGTAGCTCAAGTAGCTCCAGCCCCAGCGACTCTGGGGGAGGGTCAAATAAATGTCCCTCACAAGGTATTAATTAATTAATTAGTTAATTATAGGGGTAGGTGTCAAGAGCAGTTGCTTCAGCCTAAACCTTTTGGGTTCCGTATGTTACTATAAAACGGCAATGTATATATGTAATGTATAATGTAATATTCACAGACTGTATATATAAATGGACATAGCTAACCTGCCAACCACCACGTTCCTAAACAGGAAGTGATCACGGGCGCACTTCTGGCGCCATCGACTCTGGCTCCAATTCACTTTCTGTGTAAAAAAAACTTTAAACTTTTAAACTTTATTAACAGATGAATTAGGTGCCAACTTTCACTTGTTAGCATTAGCAACAGGTTTGATTGACAGTGTTGCAAAGTGCCTCCTCCTAAACCAGTGGTGTGGGCGGGAAGGGGCGTTACCTTCAACCACCTCACTCATGATTGGCTCTTTGGTTGCTATGATACTTACTGTAAAAATTCCAGATACGGAAATCAAATCCAGATTAGCCGCTAACTGCTAGCTGCAATGAGCTTCATTTGACTGGAGCCGAACGCTGTAGGTGACGTCACACTCACTTAGTCCATTTTTTACACAATCTATGACAGTGGTCACAACCTTTAACACCCAAAGAGTCATTTGGACCCGGTTTCCACAGAAACAAACAAAGCTTATGAAATCCATGAAGTGCTACAGAGACTTCTGCTCCTGAACTTCTGCACAGCGTCTGCATCAGAGCTGTACGAAGTCACATTCATCTTCACGCAGGACTGTAAGCTGTCATCTGTGAGGCGTGATCGCGGTTTGTTTTTAACATAGTTCGACAAATGTGATGCTTACTTTGAGCGACAAAAAATGATAAAATATAATTTTATTTTAATATTTCAAGATCACAGTAATCTTACAATTTAACCTATAGTTAACTAAAACAAAAACAAACACAAATAAAATACACTTGAATAAAATACTTCATTTTCTAAAGGCACGCGGATCTGCAGTATAAGGATGAAAGAGCCATGAGGAGCCGCAGTATAAGGATGAAAGAGCCATGAGGAGCCGCAGTATAAGGATGAAAGAGCCATGAGGAGCCAAAGCATAAAGATGAAAGAGCCATGAGGAGCCGCAGTATAAAGATGAAAGAGCCATGAGGAGCCAAAGCATAAGGATGAAAGAGCCATGAGGAGCCGCAGCATAAGGATGAAAGAGCCATGAGGAGCCACAGTTTAAGGATGAAAGAGCCATGAGGAGCCGCAGTATAAAGATGAAAGAGCCATGAGGAGCCGCAGTATAAAGATGAAAGAGCCATGAGGAGCCAAAGCATAAGGATGAAAGAGCCATGAGGAGCCGCAGCATAAGGATGAAAGAGCCATGAGGAGCCACAGTTTAAGGATGAAAGAGCCATGAGGAGCCGCAGTATAAAGATGAAAGAGCCATGAGGAGCCGCAGTATAAGGATGAAAGAGCCGCATGCGGCCCCAGAGCCGTGAGTTCCTGACCCCAGTATAGTAATACTGCCTAAATAAAATACAGTATACCTGATCCATCTCCACAATTGCCGAGACAGACTCTACAGAAATCTGCATAGGCATACAGTAAATCAAAAAAGATGTACCAAAAACACACATGCAGTTTATGTTTGGAAGGAAATCCCATTGTAGGAACAGAAAATGTATTGTATTCATGCATTAGTGTTGTGCCGTTGAGCCCTTTCTGTATCTGCAGTAAATGCCTTTCCCAGTTTAGTTGTTCTGATGGTTCAGTGTTTAGTGATGCCACAGCCCTGAGACTCTCCACACACAGTAATATGTCACATCTGTGAGAACGCACTAAACCACAGAGCGAACCCACTTTCATTATGAACAGGGTCCTACTTTCTCTGCCATTTAAAATACTCCAAACTGTTCGCTCCAAAGGTGCAGTGCTCATATTAGTGGAGTCTGATAATTAACTGACACATTGCTTTATAAATAAATCTAGTTAACGAGTTTGGTGATTGTTTGGCAGGAGGTCAGGGGTGCGGCTGAAGGTCAAGTTGGTCAGTGTTTGTGATGGGTGGAGTTTAAAGGTTGGGTGACCTGTTCTGTAAAAGATTCTCTTCTGCATTTGACCCATCAGTGGGTGTCTACACTGATACAGCATGTTGCTATTTGCTTGAGGTGATCAAGTCCAGTCTGGACAAGGGAGGGGTGGTTGGGGCTATTTTTTTGGATCTCCGTAAGGCATTTGACACCGTTAACCATTCAGTGCTGCTGACAAAAATGCAAAATTTCAAACTCTCAGGAAACACTGTCAGTTGGTTTCAATCGTACTTGGCAGATCGTCACCAGTGTGTAAGAATAAATGACAAAACCTCTCCATTTGCTACTTGCTTAGCAGGCGTGCCCCAAGGGTCCATTCTGGGGCCGTTGCTCTTCAGCTTGTACATCAACGACCTACCTTCTATTTGTAACGATGTAGAAATCGTGATGTACGCTGATGACACAGTATTCCTTACACACGGTCCCGATGCAAATTCTGTTGCAGCTAAGGTATCTGTGGCAATGGTAAAAGCAATAGAGTGGTTTAACAAATCTTTCCTTACTCTGAATACTGAGAAAACTGTTACAATGTACTTCTCAAACAAACAAAGTAATGTCCAAATATTTATGTGAACAGTTGCATGATTAAAAATGTCGAGGAAGTTAAATACCATATCATATTAGACCCTACCCTTAATTTTAAAAAACATATTAAGAAGGTTTGTAATGTCTTGAAATTCAACATCACTAACTTCCAATACATTAGAAGCTCATTATCATTAGAAACTGCAAAATCTTATCTCAATGCTATGATTATATCTCACATTTTGTATTGTATTTCCTCATGGTCTCAAGTCAAAATAACAGTACTAAATCCTCTTAGATCATTGCATAATCAGGCGTTGAAAATCCTCGATAAAAAGCCCAGACGTTACCATCATTGCTACATATTGGACAAATTTAAAATATTAAGCTTTGACAACTTGATCAGGTACTCTGATATTCGCCTGGTACATAAAATCTTGCATGACGCTGCCCCACCCCCACTAAAGACCTATGTACAGCCTCGCTCTCAACTAACAAGTAGAGTTTTAAGGTCCGTGTCTAGGGGTGACTGCAATGTTCCTACAAGAAAGTCCATTTTCTCTCAATCTGCCTTCTCTTTTAAAGCCATCAAGGAATGGAACGGGCTTCCAGAAAATCTTAAGAACATAGCAGATTATCACAGCTTTTCATGGGCTGTTAAAAACTGGCTTCTTGACCATCAGTCCTCCCCACACTAACAATACCAGACGGGTATTCGGCCATCAGATGTTACCCTCGTGGGCATCATCTGATGGCCACTAGATTACCAGATCATGAGTGTCATAGTATTGTCCTAGTGTCATATTACTGTCTTGTTTACATTTATAATACCAATAAGGTACAGAGCTATCAGATGCTACCCTCGTGGGTATCATCTGATAGCGACTACACTGTATTTATTCTGATATTTGTTGCATTTTCTTCTCTATGTCTTGCACTTTAATAACGTGTAGCTTGCACTATGTATTGAAAATTTTGCACACTTGTCTTTTGTATTGCACTTTTTATATGTGAATTGTTTTTTAATGTTTGTGACACCAAGGACTACGGATGGAAATTAGCATTTTGCTAAATCTGGTGCAGCCATCTTTTTAATGTATCTGCACACTGTCCTTCAAATAAATAAATAAATAAACACACTGGTACCTTCTTTAAAGCTCAAATACCTGACTTTTTTCTCATAAATCAGTCAAATCTGTCATATTGTAAAAACATGACTTTACGATCAGATGGGTAAACACGGCCTTCACGGTTAGTACAAACTGGAGCTATGAGCCCTGTGTATCACTATATGACGCTTAGGGATGAGAGCTGATTGGTTGTGCAAGGCTGGTCCACCCGGCTTAACTTTTCTGTCTGAAAACACTGTGCTATCGTTGTGCTATTGGGCAAATATTGTGTGCATATAAATACTAAAGATGTGCCAAGAAGTTTGTGAGAGCTAGTGACCGTTTAGGTAGATTTAAATATACCCTTAAATAAATAGTTTGAAAATCAGGTAGTCCAGCCTCACTTTGGCCAAATCTAGAGGATAAACACATATTGTCTCAGTGAGATTGCAGAAAATTGGTTCTTCCTGGACACACCCACTCTGACAAACATGACATTTACGCTTCCAGCTTAGGCCGTTTCATCAAACAGATGATAAAATAATAATCTGACTAACTCTGACTCATATCCTATGCATCTACAATGCATTTCACTGCTCACTCATTTACTAGATTAAAAACTTAGAAAAAGAACATTTTGTACAAAACTCCAAGCTACAGCAGGGCTGTCTTTTTCCAGTGCTGAAATGCTCTGTGCCAGTTTGGTCACTTTAACAATGGGGTGATGGATATGTGTGGATACGGTCAACACAAGGAAACACTGAGTAAGACTCACGGTGCTATGGAGGCTTGCTGTGCAGGCAGCAGTTTGGAACAAGTCCATTCAGTGGCAGACAGCAGTGCTCCACTTAAATGCTTTAGGTACTGGCACATACATGTCTTATATAAGTACACTCCCACTAGCAAAACTATTAGCTGTAATGGGAAATATAAATTATATACTGGAGAAGTAGAAATACTAGTGGCAGTAGTAGTGATAAGAGCGGGCTGCACGCTGCTATCAGCTTCTGAAATGACAACATTAGTGGCAGTAGCAGCAGTAGTGGAAGTTGCATTTTCAAAAAACTGCAACTTCTTAAAATAACAGAACTAGCTGGATTTGAAGCAGTCACACTAATAATAATTATAGTAAAAGTGATAGTAGCAGTACTTTAAGTAGAAATTGTAGCATCAGAAGCAGTAATACTGGCTGTAATAGTAGTAGTAGTAGTAGTAGTAATAGTATAGTAGCAGTATTTGTACTAATAAAAGTACTACCAGTAGTCCAGTAGTAGTACAATGCTTGTCTGTGAATGTCCTAGTGGAATGGCACAATGTGCAGCTCTGTTATGTAATCACAGTCCTCCCTCTCTGACAAAGTCAAGTAAATCTGTAGCTCAACATATTTCCTCCTTCATCCATATGCCTTCGACCCCCAGCCCCTCTGTAAAAAAGGGCAGCCTCTAACCAAGCCCCCTGCAGCTACAGCCAATCAGCATCCAGCTCTGCCTCTCCCTTGTCATTATAAAACCCAGGGTGTTCTTCTGTCCAGGATCCTGCCTCTCTGTCTCTCTCTCTCCACTGGGAAACATGTCTGTCCAAGCTGTGAAGACCACCACCTTCTCCACACGCGCTTCATCCAGGGCCCCCTCCCAGAGCTTTAGCAGCCGGTCATTCTCTGGCTATGGGGGTAACGTCAGCAGAGTGGTCCCCAGGCAGAGCTACGCTGTACGGAGCTCATATGGAGGTGGCATGGGTGGAGCGGCAGGTGTGGGGGGGTTTAAGGTAGTTGGGGGGTATGCAGCAGGGGGGAAGGGAGCTGTAGGTGGAGGGGCAGTGGAGTTTGGGTATGTGGGGTTTGGAGGTGGCATGGGAGGGGGCATGATGCAAGAGATCCAACATGCGCCCATCACGGCGGTCACAGTGAACAAGAGCCTCCTCACACCCCTAAACCTGGAGATCGACCCCACCATCCAAGCAGTCCGCACCCAAGAGAAGGAGCAAATCAAGACCCTCAACAACCGCTTTGCAACTTTCATCGATAAAGTGAGTATAAAGAAAAATAAAGGAACTAGATACGAAAGTCCACAAACCAAAATGTAATCAGAAATGTGCCATAACGTTGGGCAAGCAAAATGTAAAGGTACACTGTGTAACTTCTCATGGTTTGGGGTCTGCCACCTGCATTTTCCATTTATTTAATTACATGTGTTATACAATTGACACACTTTAAAAACAAGATGTATTCTGACTGTGAGGGGCATTGCCTCTCCACAGATCTGACCTGGTGTTATCACTTGTTTGTCTTCATGTAAATAGATCAGTTTAATGTGACCCATTCTTGGCAAAAATAATAATATCTCCATGGAGTCAAACAGGTGGCAGAAACGTTCCAAAGTGCAGCTTTAAGTAAACAGGTTGTCAAATCTAACTGAACATTAATTTGAACTCAAGACTCAACCATCACTAAACCTATAACCACACCAACACATTTGTAAATGATGGGAGGGCGCAAGAGTGTTTTGCTTAAAGGTACAGTCCAGTGGTAGTAGAGGTGGTGATTGAACTGACAACCTGGTGGTTAGTGGCAGGAGATGAGCAGGTAGTACCACAGGCCACATGTGTACAGATTAGTGTGTGTACTGTAAACAGTATGATTAAGACAGAGCTGTTTTCAAAGTGTGTCAGGAGTCTGGAGGGAGAGGGGTGTGGTCAAGCTGAACATTACGTCAGTCTTATGTAATGTTGAAGTGAACACTGACAATGGAAAAAAAAAGTTTATTAATAAGACTAGAGATATTCTCAAAGGAAAAGTCACACCTAGATTTGAACCGCTGATTTAAAATTATTCTGATCTAAATATTGTGCCTGGCAGGATATGACCACAGAATGTTCCAAAACAGCTCAAGGTGACACAGACCTGGCTCTGTCCTTCACCAAATCCTTGTGTATTAAACAAAGGCCCTTCCTCCCCTGTAGCACAGATGTGCTGTTTTGAGTTAGCGTCCTCTCTTTCTCTCTCTTTTTCTGCCCCTCTCTTTATTTCTATCTTTCTCCCTCTGTCTCTCTCGTTATCTCTTTTTCCCACTCTCCATCCTCCTCTCCCTCTTTATCTCTCCCTCCTCTCCCACTCTTTATATTTCTCACTCTGTCTCTCTTACTCCCTCTCTCTTTCTTTATCTTCATCCTCTTCTCTCTCTTTCTCCCTCTCTTTATCTCTCTCTCATTATATTTCTCATTCTTGATCTCTCCCTGTCTTTTTCTCTATTTCTCCCCCTCTCGCTTAATCTCTCACTCCCTTGTTCTCTCCTTCCCTGCATCTCTCTTTCTCCCTCCCTCCCACTGTCTCTCTTTTCCTCTTTCCCTCCCCTCTCTCCCTCCCTCCCTCCCTCTCTCTCTCTCATAGATGACTAGAGTGTTGAGATAAGGTGGATGAGTGGAGGTCCGGAGGAGCAGGGTGCAGCTCTTTGTAGTGACCCTCATTCTTTCTCTCCCTCTGTCTCTCTTTATCTCTCTTTCCCTCTCTCTCTCTCTCTTATGGATGACTAGAGTGTCGAGATAAGTTGGATGAGTGGAGGTCTGGAGGAGCAGGGTGCAGCTCGTTGTAATATCCCTCATTCTTTCTCTCCTTCTGTCTCTCTTTATCTCTCCCTCTTTCTTTCTCTCTCCCTCCCTCTTTCTCTCTCTCACTTGTGGATGACTAGAGTGTTGAGATAAGGTGGATGAGTGGAGGTCTGAAGGAGCAGGGTGCAGCTCTTTATAGTAACCCTCATTCTTTCTCTCCCTCTGTCTCTCTTTATCTCTCCTTCCCTCTCTCTCTCTCTTATGGATGACTAGAGTGTTGAGATAAGGTGGATGAGTGGAGGTCTGGAGGAGCAGGGTGCAGCTCGTTGTAGTAATATCCTGCACAAAGAGCATTTCTAAAGCCTAAAGCCTGTTTTTATAGAGAAAGATCATTTTGCTGGAATAACTTGAATATACAGTTTCTGCCGGGGCTGAAGCTACGTCCAACAATAACAACTGTTCTAACAGCACAATTACTCTTAAAACTAAAGTACACTATGGAACCTTTCTGTTGGGGGTCCATCACCTTCTTGATTCCGTGCAATGTTTTTGCCTGAAACATTCCACACAAGTTCAAGCAAAACGATGGCACTTTGGCTTAAATGCTATGTATAAAAAGTTCTTTTTGAACAAAGTTAGATTTAATAACATCTCCACAAACAGGTGACAGACCCACCTCCAGAAAAGTTACACAGAGGCTCAGACTTTATGAGACTTTACAAACCCTAGGATTTTACTAGAGACTTGTACATCCACCAGAGGACTGAGCAATTCAACAGTGATTAAGTGATTAAGTTTTATCTTCTATCAAAAAGGACTGGATCATGACCTGGGCCTGTCTCAAACCAACACTACATATTGTGTAAATTATAACAGTTTGGATCCAATCACAGTCACTAGAGCAGTAGCAGCAGAGGAGTGCTGATAGTAACAGCAGAAGTGTAGGAACTAGATGTTTCTACTGTGTTCAGAAGTATCAGCACTACTACTGCTAGTACTTTTTCATCACAGGTCATTTCTTAGTACATCCACTCACTCACAGACCAGTGAATGTAATAAAATTGCTGAGCCCCACCCCTCACATACCTGAGCAGGTGTGGGTCCTGTTTGCAGAAGGACGGTCTTCTAAATGTCAGGAGTTCTCAGGTGTGGGCGGTGGGAGAGGGGTCATAATCACACATGAGCAATAACAAGAACTTGCTTTAAGTGGAAACACCACATCAGAGTTTAACACAGATCAGTAACGCATGAGGCAACTGACCATCCATCTGACCGTCCACCTGACCGTCCATCTCATACGACGTCCCTATTGTTTAAATGTGTTTTCTGATCACATCTATCTTCATCTGCAAATATGTAACTGCCAAACAATAGGACTGAAAATCAATCACATTCTACAGAACCTCCTCTTTACCCTTTTCACACCTACACTACTACCTTCTTGTCTTCTTTCACTACATGCATGGATCTCTTTGGTCTTCCTCTAGGCCTCCTGTTTCCTGGAGCTCTGACCTCTCCATGTGAATATAAAGTGACGATGTCATCACTCGTACTTATGTCAGGGTCAGAGTTCAAGCCTCCTTCACTGATTCTCCGGGGTTTTGTACTGTTTTTGTTTCAATTTAAACTGCACAAAAACAGTGAGGCCTGGTCATCATTTGGAGATCATTTTCAATCTGAAATGATCAAATGATGTGGCACAATTTGGGCCTAATGGTGCAGAGGAAGGAGAGTGAATATACTCTTCCTCCTCTGAACCACATACCCACTCTCTTTAGTACCATATATCCACTCTCCTGCTCTGTAACCGAATCATCTCAGTCCAAACACATGTGATCATATCCACAAACCAGGAGAAGCCCAAAAGTTGCAGTCCTTAACCTGTGCATTATTGTTATGAATAAACTGAAAAGAAACAGTTGTGCTCCTGTTTTCTCACCCTTTTCAAACTCATCAATTTAATTTTTTACTTCCAGGTGAGGTTTTTGGAGCAGCAGAACAAGATGCTGGAGACCAAATGGAAACTTCTCCAGGAACAGACCACCACTCACTCAAACATAGACTCCATGTTTGAGGCCTACATCACCAACCTGAGGAAACAGCTGGACGGCCTAGGCCACGAGAAGGTCAAACTGGAGTCCGATCTGCACCACATGGCAGGGCTCGTGGAAGACTACAAAAATAAGTATGACCAATACGATAAGTAAATGTGCTACAGGAGGCAGAAGTGAGGTCACTGATTTAGGTGATTGCTGTCGTTTTAGATATGAAGAAGAAATCAACAAACGTAACGACTGCGAGAACACCTTTGTGCTGGTGAAGAAGGTAACGTCTCAGTGTGCTATAACATCAGATGATCCGTCACAGCTACAGCTACAACAGCTACTCCTGCCAGTCAAAGCATGTAGTCTGGAGCTGATGCAAGAAACTGAAGTATTCTTCTGTGTTATATGCATAAACGGCTTAAAGAGGGAGTAAATCAGTTTTTAGCGCTTCAAAAACACGCTTGAAGAGGATCCAAATGTCATCGATCTCTCCCGAGCCCTATTCGGACCCTCCTTAGACCTACAAGCCTATGTAACCTATGCTCCCACAGGACAATTCTCCATAAATATATAAAAACATGATACAAAACTGAAGGGGGAGTGACTTAGCACAAAGAGCCAAAGAAGGGGGGTGATTCAAAACAAAAGCTAATACAGAATTTTCAAGACACTGAAATACTTCTTCTTTAATATCTCATACAAGAAAATGCCCCCTTTTAATACCCCATAGAAGTAAATACCCTCTCTTTAATACCCCATAGAAGTAAATACCCCCCTTTAATACCCCATAGAAGTAAATACCCTCTCTTTAATACCCCATAGAATACCCCCCTTTTAATACCCCATAGAAGTAAATACCCTCTCTTTAATACCCCATAGAATACCCCCCTTTAATACCCCATAGAAGTAAATACCCCTCCTTAATACCGCATAGAAGTAAAAAAAAACAACTTTAATACCCCATAGAAGCAAATACCCTCTTTAATACCCCATAGAATAGCCCCATTTAATACCCCATAGAATACCCCCCTTTAATACCCCATAGAAGTAAAATACCCCCCTTTAATACCCCATAGAAGTAAAATACCCCCTCTTTAATACCCTATAGAAGTAAAATACCCCCTCTTTAATACCCTATAGAAGTAAAATACTCTTAGTGCTTCAGATTCACAGTAACTCACCATTAGTCCCATGTGTTCCCACTTTATAACTCTCTCCTGCATAACAGTATTTTTTTTACTGTGGAGTTTTGTTATTGTTGTAAACATTAAAAGATAGTTAATGGTGAAAATATTTATTTTCCTGCAGGACACAGATGCGGCCTACATGGTCAAAGTGGAGCTGGAGGCCAAACTGGATGCTCTGAGTGACGAAATCGACTTCCTCAGACAGATCTACGACACTGTAAGAACACTTCAGGATGGGATTTGAATCATTTTATTATTACTGTCATGGTGAAACGTGTATTTGTAGGAGATCAGTGAGCTCCAGGGACAGATCAAAGACACGTCCGTCATCGTGGAGATGGACAACAGCCGTAACCTGGACATGGACGCCATCGTGGCAGAGGTCAGAGCTCAGTATGAAGACATCGCCAACAGGAGCAGAGCTGAAGCAGAGATGTGGTACCAGTCCAAGGTAAAGTACAGTAAAGAAACCACACCTCTTAGCCACACCTGTCCTCATCAGCCAATCACAGAAGAGCAGCTAAGTACATTCAGTCCTGAGACATGAAGACAAACTGGAAGGAGCCTGGTTTAGTTCTAGTGGAGCTGCTATAATCTACTGAGTCTAAAAATAGCATGGCTGTGTTTATAAAGACAAAAGAGGACACTTTAAGAGTTTCCTGCTTTTAATCTGTGTGAATCTGTCAGGAAGTGACCTGTCTGAGGCAGAGAACTGGACATATTTTGGTCACATTATCACTATATTTTAATGTATGCACAAGTTAATGTGTACTGTGTAAAGGCATTTAACTGTAACTACACCCCTCGTGGTGGTGAAGTTGCAGTAAAGCTGCAGGTTGCATTAACATATGCCCCTGAAAATGACTGAACACTTACTGTTAATGCAGGATAACAAGTCCACCTTAAATGCTGTAAAATTTAAGATAACTTATAAACTTATAAGCCAGTGCTTTTGGATGTAGATGTTATGCAGAGACTTGTTAATTGTCATCTGTGTGTTTTTTATGGAAACTCTTGAGTCAGAAATTAAGTATGTGTGATTCATACTTTAGGCCATGATTTGCCCCTATTTAGTATTCCCTATCTTTAGTTGTTGCTCATAAAAGTTCCTACTTAAAATACTGTGTGTGTTTGTTATAGTTTGAAGAGATGCAGCAGTCTGCGGGGAAATACGGAGATGACGTGAAATCGACCAAAGCCGAGATCGCAGACATGAACAGGAGGATCATGAGGCTCCAGTCTGAGATCGAGATGGCAAAACAACAGGTGAAATGATGCTCATAAGACTCTAGATGTGATGAGGTCATACTGCCACACGGGGGCCAGAGTCACTTTTCTCTATTAATTACATTGTACCTTGCCCTGAAATGTCTAAAAGGTAAATTCACAAATGTTGAATCATTTCTGTAAGTGACTAGACCCCGAGCTCAAAGTATTACAACACAAATCTGCAAGTGAACAAGATTCACTTTAGCTGCTCAATCTGTAGTAAATATTATTAGCGTAAAGAATGTTGTGATGTCATGTGAAACCCATAAACTGAACAGAGACATTAAGTAGAGTAAATGGACCAATACACAATAGTTAAAAATAGTGGACCTTGTACCACTGCTACTACAACTCTTACAAATATTTTTTTCTGATGCCAAACACTGACACACCCACATTCTGCACTGAAGCTCAGTTAATACTTCAAAATCTTTAATAACAATGGTTACTTTAACTACTACAACTGCTTTTATTCCAAAAACAACAACAACAACTACAACTACTACTACAACTACTACTACTACAACTACAACTACTACTACTACTACTACTACTACTACTACTACTACTACTACTACTACTACTACTACACTGGCTATGTTTACATGCAAACCACAGTCATATTATCACAGGATTATAATCAGATTTCTGGACCTTTACAAAGATTTAAATGACATGCAAACTGCAGACTCTGATGTGAGTGATCAGAGGGAGAATTATTAGACATTATTATTAGACACATTAGGATCCTGAGGGAAATTCAGGTTTAGCTGCAGCAAAATTAGGAGGTCTGGTCAGGGCAGCTAAAAGTGTCCCTCATGTCATTTTAATAGTTTATATTTAAAAAAAATCTGATAATAATCTGATTTGATTGAGCACATATGTAACCACAGCCACTGTGTCTCTTCCCCTTCAGAGAGCCAACCTGGAGGCACAGATTGCAGAAGCAGAGGAGCGTGGTGAGTTAGCAGTAAAAGACGCTAAACTGAGGATCCGAGAGCTGGAGGAGGCTCTGCAGAGAGCCAAGCAGGACATGGCCAACCAGGTCAGACAGTACCAGGAGCTCATGAACGTCAAACTGGCCCTGGATATTGAGATCGCCACCTACAGGAAGCTGCTGGAAGGAGAGGAGAGCAGGTGAGGAAGAGTGATTTGTGATGGCGACCAAAACAAAACTAAACATTCAATGTTCTTGTTTTTTCTTAACAGATTAGCCACAGGAATCAAGACCAACATCTCCAAGCAGACATGTAAGTCACATGTGTCACATTTGAAAGAGACATGTAAGTCACGTGTCATGTTTCAAAATGACATTTTAGTCTCTATTTGCACCACTGATTAATCCAAACCATTATAGCATTTGGTGTAATGATAAAACAAAGAAAAAACGATTGTAGTAAAGTAACATATGAACAACAAGACCAATTACGGTATCACAGTGACACAATATTTAGAACTAGAATGTAATTTTCATACAGTAGTACTAGTATAGTAGTACTTTCTTTATGTTGAAATGAGGTCTTATAGTTCTAGTTCTGATAAAGCTCAAAGTGACACTAAAACTGTCCAGGAAAGCTCAAGTTTTGTCCCGTTAATGTGATTTTTGCAGTATCAATTCTTGCTCAAATTAGTATCTAGTTTTGATATTAGTTTTAGTATCAATAGTATCAGATTTTTACACCTTTGACAACCCCACGTGCATTTACCTTTACACAGCTGTGAACTACGCCTACGGCCTGGAGAGCTCACGCACGCCCTCCTATGTGGCCTGTTCCTTTGGGGGGATGAAGGCTAGCATTAGCCCTGTCATCTGTCCAGAGGCTCCCACTGTGAAAAGTACCACAGTGACCAAAACCGAGACCGTGATGGTCAAGACCGAGGACGGAACGCCGCCGCAAAAAGAGGCAACGCCACCGCAAAAAGAGGAGGAGCCACAGGCACCACAGGAAGCAAAAGAGGTCAAACAGGAAGAAGCCATTGAGGAGAAGCAGGAGCAGAAGCAGGAGAAGGTGGAGGCTGAACCAGCGGCTGAATGAACCTGAGAATAAACGCACTATATTATCTTACACTGAGAATTCAACAAAGTACTTTTCTGCTGGTCTGGGCCTTAAACAGGTTCATAGAGTAAACACGAGTTTGAGGTTATTGCAGAACTCAGTAACTCATCTCATTTTTCCCTGTCCATTTAAGAGCACACAAAACTTTTAGGTGCAGGGTTGCTTCACCTGGATTGTTCCACAGTATGGCATTAAACTTATCTATCTATATGGAGAAACGCAGGTAACGTGGAGAAGACATTTTTTGAGGTATTTGTTAAAAAACAAAAGCACATGGATGTTAATAAATATTTGATGTTAAAATGTTATTGTGGAAGACTCCAGGCAATGCAAGAATGTTTCCATGGTGACAGATCCTCTACCAGAAAAGTTACATAGTGCACCTTTAACTAGAATCTATATAAAGTTTCAACCATTTGGTTCTTCTGCTGTGACAAAGCTAAATCTGTACTCTAAATCTTCGCTGTCTGAATAACTGATGTACAAAGAGATCTGGGTCAATGGGACTTCCATGGGAGATTCTAAAATAACCCTGCACTGTACATATTTGTCCAGAAGGTGGCGCCGTTGCATGTCTTGTCCCTGCTTTCCTAGACACTGAAACTGCTCCTGCTGAAGTGTATCTGCTAAATAAACATCATTCACAAAGTTTTGAAGTTTTTACAGGACATTTTTGTACTTGTTACAGTTTGACTTACTTTACTACTAACTGGTTTGAGCACCACTAACCGTAGTAAAAGTTGTAGAAAAAGTTGGTGGTATCAGTGAGCAGTAGTTTTAAAAAGCATTGTGTAGTTGTAGTTGTAATAGTTCCGTCACTAGTAAAATAGAAATACTTGTTAAGTAAGTCATAGTGATAACAGTGAAAGTAGCAGCAGAAGTACTTGTAGAAGTATTGAAATAGAAAGGTAGTAGCACTAATACAGGAGTACAAGAAGCAGTAGTATAAAAATGAGAATGTAATAAGTAGTAGTAGCAGGAGCAGTAGTAGCAGTAGTAGTAGTACGATTTGAATAAGAATTGTATTTATTTATCAAGGACAATGCACAAAAGACATTAACCTTATGCAAATAAACAGGCTGATGTCCACATCGAGAGGAGCAGCTGAGGTGGCTCGGGTGTCTGTTCAGGATGCCTCCTGGATGCCTCCCTGGGGAGGTGTTCATGTCCCAATGGGAGGAGGCCCAAGGGAAGACCCAGGACATGCTGGAGGGACTATGTCTCTCGGCTGGCCGGGGAACGCCTTGGGGTTCCACCAGAGGAGCTGGAGGACGTGTCTGGGGTGAGGGAAGTCTGGGAGACTTGCTTAGACTGCTGCCCCCACGACCTGGACCGGGATAAGAGGAAGAAAATGGATAGATGCAGGTTGATGTCACAATTACAATAAAAAAAATATGTATTGATGAAATAGTTCATCATAATTTGAACAGCAGGAATTTAACTAAGAATCTAACAGTGACAGCAGCAGAACATGTAGTACATGTAGTACAGTAGGAATACTTTACTACAATTAAATTAATTACAATTAAAACATTCCCAGTGTCAAACCACAGTCTCTCACACACATACAAACACACACACCTACATGCAGACACACACACACATAAATATGCGCGCGCGCGCACACCCCCCCCCACACACACACACCCACACACACACACACACACACCCCTGCACACATATGCGCACACACCCCCACATACCTACATAAATACACACACACACACACACACACACACATTTGTACATTCACTCATCTTATTTGCAGCTCTAATGGAAGTATTATAGTATAGTAGTACATAGTGCTTTTTGTACATGCCTTTATAACTTTAATAATAAAACAGCCTGTGTAGTGTTTAATATTGAATATTCTCAGGTCATTTCCAGCGTTTTCTCTCTGAGGTCTCTGCAGCTCACACAGGTCTGAACTTGAGTCTGAATCATGAGCCTAACCCAGGATTTAAAACTAAAAAGCTTCTGACTTTTACTCGAAAAATCACAAACAAAAGAGTACGTAATGTGATTCCCACAAGAGCAACTTTTATTCATCCTTTACCTACAACATCTGCGCCGCTACCGCTGTTATTACTGATACATTCTTACAGTTAAATTCACATGGTTCAAACCTTGTGCTCTGGAGGTGGTCTAACTCCCAGTCTAAGCAATAAATACTGCTGCTGTCCTAATGCAAAACAAGAAGGATTAAACCTATATCATAAAAGTCTATCAAATAATAAAAATCTGTAAATATAAAAAATAGTTTCTCAAGATCACATGATGAAACCCGGGTGTTAACCGACTTCATATTCAACATACTTGTCATTTCTGTTGAGAGTCGAGATCTGAATAGGCGTATCTGTTCAATCATAAAACTCAATCATGTAAATATGTTCTTCAGTTGAAGAGCTGAATGGAGCAACAACAACACCAGGTCTCAGTATAGACGACTTTCACTAAAGGACGAAAAGACTTGGTTCAGTCTCAAACCCTGAGGTTCGGTCTCAAACCATGGGGTTTGCATACTGCTCTCCACAAACGGCTACTTAAATATATTCTCAAGAATGCTCCATATTAGTTGTAAATTATCTGGCTGCTAGGTTTAGATCATACAGTACTTGGAGTATACAACTGTGCCATTATTTCACTAAAAGACAAACAGGTCCTGCCCAATGCAGTATAATTACGGTATCTTTGACTGAAACATGCTCAAACCTGCTCCAGTAAAACTCCTGATGAGCCAATGAAGAGAAACAAAGCAGCTCCTCCTGTCTCTATCCTCCATACACAGTTTTATGAGTATTAAATACTTTTATCATAGCAAGATTTAGTTTTCTGACATTTTGCCAAAATAAACAGAAGAGCTCTGATGGCACATGTAGAAGTAACTGTAGGAATAAAAGTAGTGATTGTAGTAACAGTAGTAATTATTTCTACTAGAAAATTTGGCTGTGTTGTAGCGATATAATTTGACTATTATCTCCACCTTGTTAAACATTCCATGAATGCATTGTGTATATAAAATGGGAGTGTTCTTCTGGCATCTTGCATTAATGGGGTGGGACCAAAAAAGTAGGTTGCAGAATTAATATCCTGGGTCATTTTTATATGAATCTCATCTACAGCCTGAAAATTGCATGTAATTACATTTTAAATTAGATGTAGAGTATTGTAGTATAAAGTATAAAGTATCGTAGTAAAAAATAACCTGCCCTGTGGTGGGAGTGTGCTGAGAACATATAAATGAAAGTGTGAGTCAGTCGTCAATGTGACTAACTGAACACTTTGACCCGGTCCATAAAAGGAGCCAGAGTCCTACCACCCTGAGAAAAGTAACGTTTACTGTCTGGCAATACTGTGTACAAACTACTACTTTTTATACTATTTATACTATCTCTTTAAGACCAGTACTACTACTGTTACTACTGCAATGCCCACTGCCGGGGGGACCGTCAACAGCAGCCTACTACTATTATAACTGACACTAATGCTACTACAAAAATAGCTATTTGACTTTATGGCTTGATACCAACTTTGCTTCTAATACTAACTGATACTGAGCCCATGTCCTTCTGCTCTTAGTAAATAGTAGTAACACATTTGACACTCTGCAAACACAGATGCTGGTGTAGCTTACATAACACGAGGTAGTACTTGTTCTTGTGAATAGAACACATAGAATGGCACACATTCTGTTCTCTATAGCTGAGGGAGGGGCCATGGATGTCAGCGGAGCTTCAGACCAGCCAAACTTCTTTCATTACCAACATTTTCACCTGCGCCTCACCCAGTAACTCACATTTGCATCTGAAACGCTCCTCTGTCACTGGTGAAGTCATGCGAATCAAACACGCTCAGTACAAAGGAACGATTCTTTTACATTTAGTACAGAAATAACAGTGGAAGTTACATTGATAGTTTTTAAGGTTCTACAGTGAACGGCTGTGGGAGAGGACAGTTGTCTGTCAGTCTGTGTCTCATGGAGGAAAGTAAAAGCTAGAACATGCAACACAGAACATTTACATTATTTACCAAAGAAAGACAAGTTGTGCAGTTTAGAGATATAAAGGAGCATACGGGACCAGATAGGAGCAGAGCAGAGGAGCAGAGCCACAGGAGAAGACAGGTGCAAAACTAGAGGAGTCAAAGGGGCAGACAAGAGCAGAGCCACAGGAGCAGAGCCACAGGAGCAAAGCCAGAGGAGCAGAGAGCCAGAGGAGCAGACAAATGCAGACAGGAGCAGAGCCACAGGAGCAGAGTCGGAGGAGCAGAGCCGGAGGAGCAGAGCCGGAGGAGCAGAGCCAGAGGAGCAGAGCCAGAGGAGCAGACAAATGCAGACAGGAGCAGAGCCAGAGGAGCAGAGTCAGAGGAGCAGAGTCAGAGGAGCAGAGTCAGAGGAGCAGAGTCAGAGGAGCAGAGCCAGAAGAGCTGAGCCAGAGGAGCAGAGTCAGAGGAGCAGACAGGGGCAGTCAGGAGCAGATAAACACAGTTTCCACAATTATAAGGCCTGGACATGAGGTTAAAGTTCTCAGAAAGCAGAAGGCCTAGAAAAAGATCATTCATGATGCAAAGACTCGGGTGAGAGGAATGCAGGAGACTTGGCTACTAACACCAGAACAAACTCCTACCTACCACAAGCACATATTTCATTGTGTCAGATGATTTTAGCAGTCACTCAATGGCTTGTAATGCAAACCAATATATTTTAACGTTCTGTGAATGCCAAAACCTCAGTGAGTTCTCTCCAGGGCATAGACTCGTGTAATCTGTCAGATTTAATGTTTTACACAGAGACAACACCAGAGGCACTCTTAAAACAGCTTAATCTGTTCAATACGGGATGAGTATAAACACATCAGGTTTAAGATATTTGACAGGGACGACTTAAGGCAAAAGATTTATTCGAGGATTCGTCTGCAGTGAAGGGTGGAGATAAGCGGCTGGGATCTAGAAAAAGTCAACTACCATTGTGTCGGAAAGGTGTGTCACTAAATCCAAACCTGGACTGAAACTATAACTAATGCTCTGAGCAGCAGAGATGGAGCAGCTAAACTGCAGTTCAAATGAATCACTTTCTTCATCACTTTTTAATTTACGATATAAGTACATAATCCCCTGCTGGGTGAGTTAAAAGTAAAAGTTTAACGTCAGCGTTTTCTGCATTTGTTCTCTGAGTTTTAACACCTCTCTCTCTCTCTCTATCTATATATATATAAATAAAATGTATTTATTTTATTTTTTTGAGTTGCCATCACTAAAAATACAACAGTTTAACACAAGTCAGACGTCTGTTTATTCTGCTTTTTGCATTCTCCCTTATCCAATCATTTCACTCTACTTAAATACCTAAAGGGCACAGTTCCGAAGTGGAGCCAGACTCCTCTGAGAGCTAGTGCTCCTGAGGGTCAACTTCAGATCCCTCAAACAGGGTGAACCAATAGAAAAAATCTCTCCATGACCTAGCACCAAAGTACATCTCTGACAGGTTTATTTATTTATCTTAATTTATACAGGGAGACCCAATGGGAGCACCTGGGGACCTCAGGGACCGTCCTCCTGCTGTAGTCCTGGTTCAGTCCTGGTTTAGTCCTGATGTAGTCCTGGCCTCCTGTTGGTCCCATAGTCAGGACTAAACCAGGACTAAACATGGGGAGTCAGCGTTTGAGTTTTGTGCAGCTAAAACCTGAAACAGTCTTCCTGAAGATGTGAGACAGGCCTCTACTTTGACAATGTTTAAATCCAGGCTCAAACGGTTCAGTTTAGCTGTGCATATATTTTAGTCTGCCTCTTCTCTTTTGAAGATAATTTTCTGATTACTTTTGTTTTTGTTTGCTTGTATTATGATTTTAATGTCTTTCTTATTCTGTAAAGCACTTTGATTTGCTTTGTGTACAAACTGTGATTGTCTTGGCTTGCTCAAATGGCTTCCATATGCAACATTAAAGTAAAACTCAACCATATACTACATCCACTATGCCAATGAAACAGCTGATGGTTAAAACACAACGAAGTAAAGCATAAGGAGAGGAGAGTCCTGTTTTAGACCTACTTCAGTCCAAGTACAGAGCTATAATTAAGTCCTGGTTTAGTCCTGGTTTAGTCCTGGTTTAGTCCTGGTTTAGGCTTGGCTTAGTCCTGATGTAGTTCTGATGTAGTCCTGGTTTAGTCCTGGTTTAGTCCTGGTTTAGACTTGGCTTAGTCCTGATGTAGTCCTGGTTTAGTCCTGGCTTAGTCCCGGTTTAGACCTACTCCATCCAAGTACAGACCTATAATTAAGTCCTGGTGTAGACCTGGTTTAAAGAGTTAAAACATGAAATGATCTGTGTATTCCAGAAAGTCAGTGTATAAAGTATTTATTAATATCCACAACCGTCAACCATCTCTAGCGTCTACAGAGTCAAAGGTCAAAGGTGAAGTGAAAGGCATAGAGCCTGGGCTGTCCATCTCTTGCTGAGTTATGCTTGGCTTGTACACTCTTGTCTTTTCACTGCAGAGAAACTTTAGCTCACATATTCAGTCTGTCAAACTAAGGACATGAAGGCACTTTAAATCAGCCTAAACCTGCATGTGTGAGACGGGCCTCTACTCTGACATGTTCACATCCAGGAGCTGTTGAGTAATGACTGAGAACATTGTTATGTTTATTTCTGTATTTGATTTGTTACTTGTTTGTATTGTATTGTGGTTTTAACATACTCCTCTTATACTGTAAAGGCCTTTGAATTACTTTGTGTACAGTATTCTTCATTAACATAAGACTTGCCATTTGTTTATTAATATGCAGAGTTTGTGTGTTAAACATATGTGAATGAAACAAAATTCAAGTCCAGGTCTGTGTTTGATGGGGAAACAACATTATAACACAGATCAGAAAATAGCGTAATATAGGCCCTTTAAGAAAAGCATTATTTTAAATATCTGTGGCAAATTTCAGACGTACAGGGTCTACAGAGACATATTATAAAGTGTAGATTACTGTAGGTTCACTCCAGTAAACGTGTATTCTCTGTTTGGATTCTGAGGTCCCACCCACAGAGAGCACTGACCAATCAACATGATCTCTGGATCCAGTGCACTCCATAAAAAACATATAATAATTAGCTCAAGGGAATACACTGAGATATTTACATTTCACTAACTCTAACCCGAACCCTTTGCAGTAGCTTTAATTAAAAAACTGCTCAGCTAAAATGGATTCCACAAAGCAATTTTTATATGATGATAGCAAAGTAGAGGACAGTTGAGTTTACACATCCGGAGCTGCAGATTAGATTATTGTGTTATCCCCATTCCATTTAGAAACAACATGAATGAAGAGGTTAAATCGTTCCTAGTAACTTTCTATTCTCTGCAAATGCATTTTAATATCACTATTATAACTTAGACTTAATAGGATAATAAGAGGTCTTTCAAATAAATAGAGAATTTACAGAAATAAATATGTGTAACCATGCCTGTTTAGACATGTACACCGGTGTGTGACCCAAGGGCGGGGCTTAAGGTGCAGGGCAGTAAATACCTTTAGCTGATCCTATCTCTCCTGATGTTAATGAGTCAGGCGCTTTCACTCTGACCTTTAAATGCATCACAGTAACACACACATGATCACTGTGTTTATGTTAAAGGCTTGAGAGGCATTCACAAAATATTCACGATTACAGCAGCGTGTGGAATGCTTCTACATAAACTACCTGACTGACAGAACAGGGTGAAAAACTTAAGAAGAGTGATCGCACAAATTTGTTAACTATTTAATGTGAATCTGAGGAAAGGTATAAATGATGTAGAAAAGACAAGCAGAGGGCGCACGGACTACAGCTGCTGCCACACTTAAGAGTGAAGTAATTAGGCACAAAAGTAACTGCTGTGAGAGTATATATAAAACTTAAAATATTAACTTCAGAAGATGACAAAAGTTGGCATAGTATACGCAACTAGGAGCCTGGATTTTCGAGCTATAAGATAAGAGTGCTAACTGCTGTCATTCTAATGTATAAAGTTTATATGAATAAAAGTAAAATGAGGTTGGCTTTGCAAAAATATGAGATGCTTTATCACTGTCTGAGTTATGAGTGAGTCATGAATGGCGGTTGTGTGTAACATGTGATTTTCGTTGATAATTTTACGGGATGCAAAGTTCTGTGCCACCCGGTTAATCATTTTCTACTAGCGCTGGTCCTAAAGGCGTGGGGCCACAGTAAAAAGGGTGGAGATCACACTTTTCTTTATAACCTGTTGAAACACGCATCATACCTACAAACTAGTGAAAACAACCGATTTACTATTGTACTTATTGAACAAATCTATCGTGAGCGCTCGTGTCATAAGAACCATTGTGTATGTGAAAATAGAGCAGCCATAACAGCCAGAAGAATGTAGCTTAAATTAAACAACTCCCAAGATAATTATGTGCATCTTATAATTTAGTCCGCTTTTGTTTGCACTCATGTACTTTTGCTGTGCCCTCAGACAAATAAATATAATCAAAAATAAGCAAAAGTAAAATGAGCACATTTGATAAGCACTGTACTATACATTAAAGCCAGTACTGTAGAAAAATGATGATATCGATCACTTCCACCACTGCTGGGTAATAGTTGTAGCATTATGGCACTTACTGTTGTGTGTGTGGTTGTCAGGGAGGAGCTCCAAAAACAATAGTGTCATTAAAGATAGTGGAGTGTGGGAAGAATGAAGAAAAGCATCAGTGCAAATGATCAACTCCTTCGGCTTCAGAAATATTATTATTATTTTGAAAGAATGAAAGAACATTTTCATTTGAAAGAATGCTTTTTGATTAGATCATTATTAAGTAGTATGAGTAAAGTACAGAGTGCATCACAGACACTTGTCCAGGACTTGTCTGAGGTAGTCCTGACTCAGTAGTGCACGATATTCCACCTCAGTTCAAATCAGTGAAGTGGGTGAGTAATTGGGTGGGTGGTGTCATAGGAATGTCTCATTGCTCAGACCAAACCTGCATCAACAAGCCCACTGCTGGCTCCTGTGTGGAGGCCCGGCCCCAAACAACAAAAGGAACACAAGACATCATCACATGCTGGAAGACTACGTTTTACAAATGAAAGATCAAATCCATCCCAATTCTTCCACATATAAATGCTTTACAAGCCTGTTCTTAATCTGAGTAGCATTTAGAACCATGATTGTCAAAGACATTTCCCTCTCAGCCTCCAGCCCAAGTTTGTGTGCAATACACCACAAATACAACTTCATGCAACTATTCACCTGCCTGTCTTCATCAATTCTTGAAATAAAATAAACCAAACATTTTAACAATATATTACCTAAAAATATGCTGAAAAGCACTAGGAACTGTTTTCATCAATGTAAGAAGTCACAGCACTGACATGGATTCCACAAAGATCCTCGACCTTTGCTCAGGCCTTTTCTTTTCAAACCTTCACACAGAATCAGTGTGAAAGTGTCTGTAGTTCTTAATAATTTTACTATAAATTTGAAAAAGCACATTATAGATGATCAAGCGTGTGCACGTGAGTCTAGTTAATTTGTGCTGTTCTGTTTTCTTTGTAAAAATGTGCATATAATGTTTTTTATCTGTTTGAACTGTAGGAAACAGAATGTACTGGACATGGGGACATTTTATTGTATTTTACTGCTGATGTTAATGATGACCTGTTAGTCTTATAATGTCATTGTCATGGAATGAATATTTTTAAATGTTCACCTGCCCAGGGATTGCACCTGTCCAGGGACTAAGTCTGCCCAGGAACTGCAGATGTAAAGTAGCAGTAGCTAGTTCTTTTGTAAGATAATTCATTTTCCACCTTCAAGGCTCAAAGGGCTTTACATTAAGGAACCACTCACCCATTCACACACACATTCATACACCAATGTACACAGACACTGAGAGCGTGGCTTAAGTGTCTTGCCCTAGGATTCACACTATCAGTGGATCTGACCATTCTATCAATGACATTTATGTTGAGAGTGGAATTTGAATCACCATCCTTCGGATCAGTGGACAAACGCTCTACCAACTGAGCTACAGTCGTCCCTGACAAATAAAGAATAAATAAATAAAGAAAGGACACAGTAATTTATTAAATGTGCTCATTTCATTTTTATAAATACTTCACATTTGTGGTGAAAAATGTAATATTATTTTGAACTAATATTTTCCTGACAACAGTATTCTAACACAAATTATTAGCAACTTTTTTGAAAAATACTACACTCCTCAGGCCAGTGGCACTTTCATACATCTCTTTTAAATTTGACACAAAATGAATTCAAGTATCTCGGGGTCTTGTTCACGAGTGAGCGAAGGATGGAGCGTGAGATTGACAGGTGGATCGGTGCAGCGCCTGCAGCGATGCGGACGCTGTATCGGTCTGCTGTGATAAAGAAAGAGCTGAGTCTAAACGCAAAGCTCTTGATTTACCAGTCAGTCTACGTTCCTACCCTCACCTATGGTCATGAGCTCTGGGTAATGACCGAAAGGACAAGATCACAGATACAAGTGGTCAGAATGAGTTTACTCCGCAGGGTGGCTGGGCGCTCCCTTAGAGATAGGGTGAGGAGCTCGGTCACATGGGAGGAGCTCAGAGTAGAGTCGCTGCTCCTCCAGGAAAAACACAGCCAGCTGAGGTGGCTCGGGCATCTGCTCAGGATGCCTCCTGGGCACCTCCCTAGGGAGGTGTTCATGTCCCACCGGGAGGAAGCCCCAGGGAAGTCCCACAACGAGCTGGCATGGGAACACCTTGGGGTCCCACCAGAAGACCTGGAGGATGTGTCTGGGATGAGGGATGTTTGGGAGTCCCTTAGGATAAGAGGAAGAAAATGGATGGATGAATTTGACATTAGTATAGTAAGGTACACAAAGCCAATACTTTTACTACAGCAAATTTCACCACTAATTAAGAGACATTAACAATGTACTGCAACACAGCTGAAAAGGCAACAAGAGAAAAATGAAGAGAATCTGAAGGGGTCAAGGGGTCTGTAGTTTAGATGCTGTTCAAACCATTCCTGTTGGTGTGACGTTGGCATGTTCTCTGTGCCAGGTCCGCCAATACTGCACTCCACGGCAATACATTACAAAGGCAAAGTGTGGGTCTGTGGTCAAATCCTGTCTTCCCTATTTCAATGGTTGGATTAACCAGTACAAACACATGGTTCCTTTGTGTGAAAATAAACCTGGTGCCTTAGGAAAAAAAAAAAAAAAAAAAAAAAAACAGGACAAAGATTTCTGTAGAATCAATAAGCAAAACACTAAAGTCTTACATCTGAGGAAAAAAAAAAACTATATTGTATTTTCTAGACGCACTTCTATTCATAGTTTGTCTGGGGGTGTGACTTATACTCAGATGCGGCTTATATGTGAAATCATTCAAATATATAATTTCATCTTCGTGATTGTCACAATGAGAACCACGCAAGGGCACTCTAGGCTTGTGTACTAGTATCTACTCCTGTACCAAATAAAAAAAAAAAAGTAAAAATTTCAACATTATGGTAATTTAAAAGATATTTGATAAAAACTGAACAAAAATGCCCCCTAATGGTATTCTGCTGAGTCTGATGACAGCCACGCTGAAGAGGAAGCGGTGTTTCATCTACCTTCAGAGTTGTTCAGAAGCGAGACCGAGGATGAAGAATTCAACTGATCCAGAGTAAACTTGTTGTTATCTTATGTTAACAGACCAGACACATATTCAGTTTTGTCTATGCTTCATGTAGTTGAATAAATATAAATGTGTTATGTTAGCCTGCTGTTCAGCCTGTTGTTCTGTATTTTATTGTTATTATTATTATAACTTGCCAATTAAAGATAAAATGTCTGTTTTTGGTCTCAGATTTTGTAAAATAAATTTCCCCAAAAAATGCGACTTATAGTCCAGTGCAACTTATATATATTTTTTTCATTATTATGCATTTTTTCACTGGACCAACTTATACTCAGTAGCGACTTATACGGAAAATGCATATAGTATATCTGGTTCTGAAAGATACAATACTATTCAGGAAATGTCCTCCATTTGAGAGTAAAATGCTACAAATAAGCAGCTGTGATTGGACCATCCCAGATGAACGTATGATCAGGTCCCAGACCCTCCTGCGTCTGCCCAGAAAGAAGGAAGAATTGGCTTGCGAGGCTAATATTCTCTCTGTGTCTGGGTGGATGGGTGCTCACCGCTCCTTGTCGGTATATACATTGTGCAGATCATTGGGCCAATGTCTGTAAAGAGGAGGGACTGTAAGTCTGATTGACTTAAACCAATGAAAGCAATGGCTCAAATAATAGTAATAAGTTGTATAGCATTTCTAGTGTTGCCGAGTGGATAACAAATAGCATTGGACGGGCTTGTTGTTTTCTACAAATACTCTTCACCATTGGCCAGTCCTACTGCATTATCGATTATAAAGAGAGAATCTAACACAATGATATTAAATGATGTTGGCACAGCAACAGCTCTAGAAGTCATCTCTCTGTTTGAATGAAATTATAGAGTTATTTTCCACCTCTGTGGTCTACAAACATCATGGTGACATCACACAGGAGCAGATGTTTACAGGGAGCTTCAGGAAACCGTTCATTTGGTTGCTAGGACAGTTTTTTCTTTCAGGACTTAGAGCATGATGATTCCTGCCCAGAGGTGACTCATAGTTATGCTTCATGCCAGGGTTCCCAGGCCTCTCTCTCTCTACCTACATTGCCCTGCTATGAGTGTCAAAGTCCACAACCCTAAGCCCATATATCACTCATGCTCTGCAAATGTTGTGCGCACAGTAGTCTTTGCGAGCCAAGAATGTGTTGACTTTTCTGCAATGGGTGAAAAAAGTAGAGGGAAGAGCTTTGTTGCATTATGGAGTGCGGGGGAGTATCACTGTTGTTTTACGTAGAGGCGTCTGTAGCCGGGGAACTGCATTCTCCCGTTGCAGAGTTTTCCATGCATGGCTTGTGGAGGATTCATGTTTTTTGGGTGTGGGCCTTTGCAGGTGGTGAAACGGTGAAGCAGAGATTAAAAGTGGTATAGACCACTCCCTCAAAGACACACCCATTGGAGCAGGATGCCAGCACAAGCACGTAAGAGGTGTGTCTACGAGCTCAGGCTTACAATCATACTAAATAAGGAGAATGAAGGCTGCACTGACCCTGTCTCATGACGTGGATTTGTGAGGCACAAGAGGAGACAAAATGTGGACAGTATTTATCAAACCTTGTAATTGGGCGAGGATGGAGAAGTCACACATGCAACACTGTATATACTGCACTGTATATAATGCACTAAATATACTGCACTGTATATAATGCACTAAATATACTGCACTGTATATAACGCACTAAATATACTGCACTGTATATAACGCACTGCAGATAATGCATTGTATATAACACAGTGTATATAACGCGCTGTATGTAATGCACTGTATATAATGTATTGCATATAACGCACTGTATATAATGACCAAAGTGTGACTGAGAAGTTAATGGATACACCAAAACTATAATTGTCTTTAATATAATATATCTATAATATAACTTTATCATTATTACTAACATGCATTTGAAGTTGCAGTGCATCTGTCTTATAACACTAACACAATAGCATCACAGTGGAAAAAATGAGTGCATTATATTCACAGAGATGAGCAGACCCATCAGACCAGTCTCTCCACCTCCTACAGTCTTTTCATTCCTCTATGAACTTTTAATAATAACCCTTCACTTTTTAATTATGTTAATTGTTAGATAAGGTATGCTGACAAGTTTTTGCATACTACTACTATAATCTATACAAAGTTATGTATGTGTGTATGTGTATATATATATATATATATATATATATATATATATATATATATATATATATATATATATATATATATATATATATATATATATGTATGTATGTATGTTAGTAAACAGACAGTTTTACCTCGAGTAGAAGCTATTTTCAATATATTTTCAATGCCAGTTAAAGCCACAGCATGCCACTTTTTATCCAAATAAAAGCAGGGTTGTTTTTTTTTTTTTTTTTTACATTTTGGCTGTATTTACTGCACTAAAAACCTTGGGAATGCATATGTCCTTGTTCTCAGTGGGCTTGCATCACCACAGACCTGACTCTTATTTGGCCTTGAGGACAACCTCCCCCTCTTTGTTTCCATGGAAATTATCCTTTGGCTATAATCTTCCACAGTGTGGTATAAATCCTATATATCTACATGGAGAATGCTCTGAAGTAAGGCTTTAACTTTAACACCTTTAATGAAGTACAAACATACAAACACATCATCATCTCAATGACGAAAGACCAGAGTAATTGGATGTCTTTAATTAAATGCTGCACTGTGTCAGTTATGTTTGGAATCTTTTATTAATGTTACACTTTCCCATGGCTTGAGATGTTTATTTAATCAGATCTGCTCCACCCACAAAGAATGTACAACACAGAGCCACTCCACAATCATGACTAAACAAACCTGGGCTTTGACACACTATATACAAGAGGTGGGAAGGAATTAGATATGGACATTGCATTCAAGAATCCTTTTTGTTTTACAGATAAGAGAGGCATGATCTAAAATACTGCAACATGTCTAGTACGCTCAGCATGTACCCAGACTCAGGACAGTAACAACAGCAAGAGTGGTGGTAAATGCACAGCACTGATGCACAGCAGCATAATTTAGTAGTAACACTCATAACAGTGTGAGCAGTAACAGTTGTAGTGAGATAGTAAGAGATTCTATTAATAAAGTCTGAGTAGGGAGTCCCAGAGTTCCCTTTCCATGTACACATCCTCCAGCTCTTCCAAAGGGATCCTGAGGCATTCCCAGGCCAGCCAAGAGACACAGTCCCTCCAGCTGGTCCCTAGCACACTTGTATATTGTATTAAAAGTGTTTATACTGCTAAAAAAATAGCATCAAGTATCTTTGCATGGTCAGGCTTCTTCCTACATCAGAGAATAATTCAACCTCCTCTTGCTCATTGAGGTCTCTGGATTAGAACCTGCTGATGGTTCCTCCTAAAAGCTCCTAACATGGAGATTTAGGATGTTTAGCAGGTTTTTATGTCAATTGTCGAGGCGATTCCATAAGAGGAGGCCTAAAGGTACGGAGGCACCTGACAAGTGTAACTGCAGCTTAACAGACAGGTTACCACAGGGCATTTGACTACAGAGTACATAAACACATTTGTGATTCTCAGAATGTGTGTCATATCTCACAGGTGGAACGCCAACATCTGCTTTTCACACATTTTAGTCGTAGGTTTAATGATTTAGTTTTTATTTAGATCTGTTCACATTATTAATTGAATTCTTCAAAAACATGCCTGCAAGGCTTATCCTCTAGGTAGGTACCTCGAGCCACAATCCTAGCTCAAGATAGCTCAAGAATTTGCAAAGGCTTGTGACAGGTAATATCCGTCAGCACTGGAAGGGTCAAATACAGAGGACACATTTTCCTCCAGGCGTAAGTTTACAGTACATCGACTACATATGTGTTGTGTAAAATCTAATGATTGTTGTGTGTATGTGAGTATTGGTGGTGGTTGGAGGGGGCAATGGCTGATTTGTGTGCATGTGTCAGAAAGCATGACTGGTTGAAAAAGGAAGGGACATTAGAGGCTGTAGTGAAAGTCTGGAGCCTAAGTTAAACTCAATGAAAGAAGGCACAATGAAATTAGCTTGAACTATAGAAGCAACTATTACACTATAGCAGATGAAAACATTTGGTGCAGATACACCAGGTCATGTTCTCCCCACATGGGCGGAGGCATGTCACCTCTGTAGCCACATCTGCCCTGACTGATAGTGGCTGCCAGTCTGAGACAAGTGTCCCTTTGATCACCACCAATTACTCACCACATTCAAACAGGCAGGAGGGGTGAAGGGTCAAAGCCACAGTGATATGGAACAGTTAGTGTTGGGAGCACTAGCTCACAAGTCAGTGTTGCAAACTTCAGGGCCTTAGCATAAACTTGATTAATTTCTTGTCTTGTATCACTGTAGTTTCAGCCTTTCATTCACATGGAATAAGTTGCCATTAACCACACCACCACACCCACTTAGTACACAGAGCTGCAGGAGGAAATAAGCCTGGCAGCAACAAACCTACCAAAACTAATACTACTACTGCAACTGCCAGTACTACTACAACTATACTACTGCGACTGCCAGTACTGCTACAACTATATTTACTTCCTGCAGAGGCTGGTACATTACTTTCTATGTTGCTATTGTGCACAGGGAGAGTAAGGTTGAGTAAATGTAACTGTGTGACAGGGTGTTGTCAGAGCTGCAAACTGTAGGTGGCCGGTGTTAATACACTGCCTGGCCAAAAAAAAAGTCACCACCTTAACCCCAGTGAGAATCTTTGGGATATGCTGGAGAAGGCTTTGTATAGCGGTCAGACTCTACCATAACGCAACATCTTGGTGAAAAATGAATGCAACACTGGATGGAAATAAATCTTGTGACATTGCAGAAGCTTATCGAAACAATGCCACAGTGAATGTGTGGCATAATCAAAGCTAAAGGCGGTCCAATGAAATATTAGTGTGTGACCTTTTTTTTGGCTAGGCAGTGGAGTTGAGTAATGCAGGACTATTAGAAGCAGAAGTGACAGTACTCTTAGCAGTAGCATAAGTCTCATTGTAGCTGATGTAGCAGTAGCAGTATTGATGGAAGAAAAGAAACCAATAGCAGATGGCACTGCTTTCATTACACATGTATTTGAACTCATTTACTATTTCAAGTGCTATAGTAGAATGATTTAAAGCAGGGGTGTCAAACATATTTTCACCGGGGGCCACGTTAACAAATTAGCTGCCTTCAAAGGGCCGGATGTAAAATAAATCTAACTACTTTTTTAACTTGTTAATTAACTGTTTCTGTATTTATTACTTGTTCAAGTTACACATATTGCATATGCATTTGCCTAGATGTAAAAATATGGCTGTGTAACTGTGCATCTCCTGATAAAATTACATTTTAAGACCGTCACACCTTTTAGTTTACCCTGTCGAGGACCACATGACATGATGTGGAGGGCCACATTTGGCCCCCGGGCCTTGAGTTTGACATATGTCAGTCCGGTGGAAAACGTCATGCATTGTTCCGGTCCCTAAAGTAGGGAGGCCGACAGGGGTAAAGGACTACAGACCAGTGGCCTTGACGTCTGTCATTATGAAGACTTTTGAGAGGCTTTTACTTCGGATTCTCAAACCACAGGTGCAGCAAGCTGTGGACCCATTACAGTTTGCCTATCAGGAGGAAATGGGGGTGGATGATGCGGTCTTATACATACATGTTACACAAAACTCTCTCTTTCCTGGATGGGACAGGGGGTATGTTAGACTCATGTTCTTTGACTTCACCAGTGCCTTCAATACAATCAAACCTCAAATTCTGAGAGAAAAGCTGGAGGTGATTGGAGTGGATCCCATGTTAATCACTTGGATTCACAAGTACCTCACAGAACGCCCACAGTACGTCAGGGTGGGTGGCAATATCTCTGAGACAGTGGTGACAAACATTGGGGCCCCGCAGGGGACAGTACTGTCGCCATTTCTCTTTACTCTATACACTGCTGACTTCACATATAAGTCTGAATCCTGTCACATCCAGAAATATTCAGATGATACAGCAGTGGTGGCATGTGTAAAAGGAGAGAACGAAATGGAGTACAGAGACCTTATTGCTGCCTTCACAGTCTGGAGTGAGAGAAACGGTCTTGTTCTAAATACATCTAAGACAAAGGAGATGATTGTAGACTTCCGTAGACCGAAACTCCCTCCCCATCATCCAGTTGTAATTGCTGGTGAGAGCATTGAGGTTGTCCAGTCTTATAAATATCTCGGAGTTCATCTTGACAACAAACTGAACTGGTCAGCACACACAACTGCAGCTTACAAAACAGGACAAAGCAGACTCTTCTTTCTTAGGAAGCTTAAATCCTTTGATGTCTGTAATGAGTCTCTGCATACTTTTTATCATTCTGTTGTAGCCAGTGCTGTGTTTTTTGGAGTGGTGTGCTGGGGAAACAGCATTACTGTGCGGGATCGTAACAGGCTTGATAAGCTAATCAGGAAGTGTGTGTCGGTGATGGGTGGGTGGGTGGACTCTGTAGGGGAGCTGGTGGAGAAGAGGATGAGGAGTCTGATGCAGACCATCCTCAACAACAGCAGACACCCGCTGCACGAGACTGTGTCAGCTCAGAGAAGCAGCCACAGTACCAGGCTTCTCTCGCTGCACTGTAGAACTGCGAGGTTCAGTAGATCAGCCATTCCTGCTGCTATAAGACTGTATAACAGCTCTTGTTGATCGGGTGCACTTTATTATCTTATCTTTGTATTCTTTGTGATTTTATACCTGTGTGCAATTTGTGTTGTGTCTCTGTTTTGCTGCTGGACAGGTGAATTTCCCTGGCTGGGGATTAATAAAGTAAGTATGTCTGTCTGTCTGTCTGTCTGTCTGTCTGTCTGTCTATGTGTTTAAAGTAATTGCTGTTATTTTTGAATAAGCTCTTACGTAACCTAAGGCCGTACTGAGCCTGTATGGGTAAGTTGTACCCTGAAGCGTGTTTGCTCTGATTGGGGAATGCAGCATAGAAACTCGGGGTGGTGAGGCGTTCACTCAAAACAATTTATCATCATTGGATGTTGTCAAAATCGAGTTCAAAAATCTGAATGCGTAAGTGCAAAAGTGGAGTTAGCTTGTCTAACAATAAACTGCTCATGTATAAAACTTAAAATATAAAGTTCATATGAAACAACGTGGAACCGGATCATTCGCGTCACACTGACCTGACTAACAATCATTTTTCCTGCTTCTAACTTAGTTAAATGTTTTAACTTCATTAAGTCAATTCACATTGGCTTCAGAAGTACATTAGCAGAGGGCTGCTGCATTGTTTGGCGGTCTCGGGCCTTTGCATCCAAAAATGTGACTCTAATCAACTGCTCAAAATGACATACACATCTGAATGCATTTCATGCCACTGTTCTGCAGATGTGTTAGTTTGTCTAAATATGGCAGCTGGCATTCTAATTAATGCAGTTGCATAATTTATTTTCGGTGTTCATTTTCATTTAAGCGTGCGTGTGTGTGAGCATCCCTCTGAAGAACAGTTACTTAGATGCTCACTGTAATTTGTGAGATTACATTGATTAAAGCAACATCACGTAACTTTCTGGAAGTGGCACATCACCTGCATGATTCCACGGAAATAGAAAGTTAAAACTATACTTTTGAACATTTTACATGTTTTATACCATACTTTTGAATATTATAGCCAAAGGAACAGCATTTTCATGGAAACAAGTAGGAGAAGACTCTCTTCCAGGTCAGGGTTGTGGAGATGCAAGCTCACTCACAGTAAGGACACAAGTTTTTCAGTGCAATAGACACATCCAAAATGGAAACACGAGCTTTTATATAAGTCTATTTCTTGATTAAAAAGTTACACAGAGGGGCTTCAATGACAGACAGGCAAAATGGAGGGGTAAAAACTTGGAGACTTGAATGTGCCATTTCTTCACATTTAACACACGCACAGAAACAGTGACTATGAGAGGGGCCTGAAGGGGCCTGAAATGTGTACACTAACCTCAGATCCGCAGAATGAACCAGATGGACCAGGCTGAACCAGACTGAACCAGACCGGACCAGACTGGACCAGACTGAACCAGATCGAACCAGACTGGACCAGACTGAGCCAGAGTGGACCATGGTGAACCAGAGTGGACCAGACTGAATCAGATCGAACCAGACTGAACCAGACTGCACCATACCAGACCATAGTGAACCATACGGGACCAGGCCGAACCAGACCGACCCAGACGGGACCAGACTGAACCAGACCAGACTAGATTGGACCAGCCTGAACCAGACCGAACCAGATGGGACCAAACTGGACCTGACTGAACCAGACTGGACCAGACTGGACCAGATAGGACCACACTGGACCAGATAGGACCAGACTGGACCAGACGGGACCAGACTGGACCAGACGGGACCAGACCAAACCAGACTGGACACAAGCCCTGTGACTAAGACATAAGAGGCTTTAATGACATAGCACAGCATATTGTGCCCTTAAAAACCATATTAAACACACCCACAATTTTTTTCATATACTGCTGAAAATCACCTACATACTGCAGCATGAGCATCACTGAACATACATGAGAGAAACACTAAAATGAGCAAAGTTTGGCCCTTGCTGGTTGTTTAAGTCTTCAGTAACCTGCCTCACTGTGATGCCAGCGGCCTCACCCTCAGTCTATTGTCTCCTGATTTATGTGTGCTGCAAGAGTCAAGTATGCACATGTACAAGAGAAGAACAACGGAATGGAGAGAGGAGAGCAATGCAATTACGCAGCGTGGCCTTTACTGTCTGCAGGAGAATTTTAGTAAGACACCAAAAGGCATAAATTCTGTCTGTGGATATTTGAGCTTTAGAGCAAGGTTTCACACAGTGGTAGAAATTAAAGACATGTCCATGTGAAAGTGTAAAGAATGGACAAGAATGCAAAAGCACCTACAGTTTGGAGTATGTTGCAAAGGGGTGTGGTGACATACATCAACAAAATGGACAGGCCAAGAGCATAAAAATACTAAAATGAATTTGCGAGGGGTTGTCTATGAAGGTACTACAAGAAGAATTCTTCAGAACCCGGTTTGTTACATGAATCTCTGGAATCACACTGTAAATATTTTTTTGTGAGGAAACACTTTTCTGTAATATAATAGTGTAATACCATAATAAGAATGAAAAAATAATCATATTATAAAAATAATGAAAAAATGTATGAGTGTTAAAATTGTGCATAAAAAAGCTGTAAGAACTAGTCTAATAATGAAGGTCCATGGGTAGATGCATTTAATGTTACAGCAATGCATGTGGTACATTTGATATGTGGTTATATTAGTAATAGTAATACTATAATGGCCGTCCAAACTGTTCATATTTTCATGAACCTCTGAGGGTTTTATTTAGAATCTTGAAATAAAGCATTCACTTTGGAAGGACAGTTTGGTTAGCAGTTTGGTTTGTAACATAAATGTTCATTATGGCCAGTTTAGTTTTACACTAATGCAGGTCTTTCTTATCTTACAGACATTTTTGGCTGGTCTCTCCGTCTCTTTGCCGTTGGGTGTGTAGGGGACACTCCTCTACCTGTCTGACAGGCTGGGCAACTCCACTCCCCCCTCCCCCCTCCACCTCACATCCACACCCCTGAGACAAAAGTGAGAGTACAGGTTAGCTCAGCAAACTCCGCCCCCATGTCCCATAGGCATAAAAACACAAGCACTGTCCAGCCCAGCACTCAGAGGCACTGGCGCTCCTTTGAAGCATCTTCTCCCTTTTCTCTCAGATCTAAGCCCAACACAACAACTGCAAACATGCAAGGAAGCAGAAGAGCAATGTCCGTGTCCAACTATAGCACCCGGCGGAGTGTGGCCCCAGTCAGCAGCTACTCTGTGAAAAGGACCTACACCTCAGGCGGCTCTTCCTATGGAGGCAGCGGAGGCTACGGAGGCAGCGGAGGCTACGGAGGCAGCGGAGGCTACGGAGGCATGGGCATGGGTGGAGGCATGGGCATGGGCATGGGTGGTGGCGGCGGCAGCAGCATGTCCTACAGCCTGGGCAGCGGCTATGGTGGCGGTATGGTATCTGCACCCATCACCGCTGTCACCGTGAACCAGAACCTCCTGACCCCCATGAATGTAGAAATCGACCCAAACATCCAGGCTGTGCGCACCCAGGAGAAGGAGCAGATCAAGACGCTCAACAATCGATTCGCCTCATTCATCGACAAGGTGCGTTTGGCCTGCTTTTATTATAGCTAATATGCAGAGGTCTACCGAGAGTAATGTGATATTAACACTGCAAAAAATGAATTTATTATTTGAGTTAAAATTACTAAACTATTTTAGTTTTGACAAACTCAAATGCAGGTAAAGAAATAAGTCACACCAAAATATTTGTCATCAATATAAATATTATTATGAAATGTATTTCTTTGTGTGAATCAGGCAAAATTAACAATCATCTTTTTACAAGCGCAGCAGAGGCTTTAAATGTTTAGTTTTTATTCACTTTGAAGAGTTGCAAAAAACAATATCTGTTGACTTGGTTGAGTCCCTCAGTGAGTGACATTCTTTTCAGCCATGTACACACAAAACACACAAAAATGTGTGTGAAAGTTATTCCATCGTTGCTTTGCCTTGCACTAATCTCCCAAATTCTCACTATGCAAAAAGGAACGTCCTCTCCAGCCACTCTTCAAACATGGGTGGGGTCAGACTTAGATCCTTATTTTTTCATGGATGAGTCACTCTATCTCTAGCACTAAGCCAACATAGTCCAAAGTCTCTGAAATGCACATTGTACCTATCACCAAGCTGCCACTGAACACACATGAAGCTGTAAAATAGTTCTCTGTGTGATGTTTTTTGCAGGTTTTAGCTCAGACCAACGCATAATAATAAGTCAAGCGATAATTCTGCTTTGTCTAGTGCGGTTTACCTGCCACACCCAGTTTTATCATGCCTATATAGCCATTAAACAAGTCATAGTAATTTTACTTTTACAAAAGTATATTTTAACAAATAACATATTTTTGTATAAAATATACCAAACCAAATCTCCCCAAAACTAATTTAAAATCATTAAATTCTCTACTTATGAAGAGTTGGGTGTGGCATCAGGAGACTTGACTTTCTGTCCAGTCAATCTTCTTAAGGCATTTGAAAAAACATGATATGAGGCTAAGTACAGCAGGCACACCCTTTGGAATGTGCTTGTTCCCTTAATTACAGCTTGTGGATGGCATATGAAAGAATGAAGAGCTACATTATCCAGGGCTTAAGGTGTGATGTCATTTTAGGACAAGCATTTCATATTCCCTCATTCAGGATGCATTTACATAAAAAAACAAAACAAAAAAACAAACAAAACAAAAACCGAGGTAAATTAGATGGGACATTTTAATCCATTTCAGTCTCATTTTGATAGGAAAGGATTCATCACATACAAAACCACACAATGTAAATGCATTTTAATCAAGAAGAAAATGAAAAAAGAACGCTTTCTAACAAGCTTCTCCATCTTGTATCCCCATCACAGGTGCGCTTCTTGGAGCAGCAGAACAAGATGCTGGAGACCAAATGGAAACTTCTCCAGGAACAAACCACCACCCGCTCCAACATGGATGCCATGTTCGAGGCCTACATCGCCAACCTGCGCCGCCAGCTCGACGGCCTCGGCAATGAGAAGATGAAACTGGAGTCCGAGCTCAATAACATGCAGGGCCTGGTGGAGGACTTCAAGAGAAAGTGAGTGTTCTTCTCAGATTCAAGAATTTGTAAATGTCATACTCAAGATCTGAGTTGTCCTAAACTATTGTAAATTCAAACAGGTATGAAGATGAGATCAATAAACGTGCAGCTGTGGAAAATGACTTTGTGCTCCTCAAGAAGGTGAGCAAAAATGCATTATTGTCTTGTTTAAATTGAAGTAATAAAATGTTGTGCCAAGTCATTATGGCACTCTTGGCACATGTAGAGGATATGACCCTACCAAGGGAAAAACAAAAATGCAGTGATCGATTTCAATCATCTACAATCATGTTTTGTTTAAGGATGTTGACTCTGCCTACATGAACAAAATTGAGTTGGAGGCCAAGGTTGATATTCTTCAAGATGAGATCAACTTCCTCAGGGCCCTCTACGAAGCTGTACGTATTCATGTGAAAGAAAATTTGTATAAAGAACTTGTGTGGTTTAGCGTCCTTGATGTGTGGCCTTTAAAGCGAGTCATTTTAACATTAAGAATCACTCATGATTTAAGTAAAAAAAGATTGTAGACAAACTGTTGACTTAAATAGATTATGTGCTGACTATAGGAGCTGCGTGAACTCCAGTCACAGATCAAGGACACGTCCGTCGTCGTGGAGATGGACAACACTCGTCACCTGGACATGGACTCCATCGTGGCTGAAGTCAAAGCTCAGTATGAAGATATGGCTAACAAGAGCAAGGCTGAGGCTGAGGAATGGTACAAAAGGAAGTATGAGGAGATGCAGACCTCTGTTGGTCAGTACGGGGATGACCTGCGCAATACCAAAGCTGAGATTGCAGAGTTGAACCGTATGATCGCCCGCCTCCAGAACGAAATCGAAGCAGTCAAAGGACAGGTAAGAAAATCCACATTCCAGAATGATGCAGAAATTATTCAAATGGAAGCTCACTGAATGTTTCTGTGCAGAGAGCCAACCTGGAGGCTCAGATTGCAGAGGCAGAGGAGCGCGGTGAGCTGGCAGTGAAGGACGCCAAGGCCAGAATCAGGGACCTGGAAGACGCTCTGCAGAGAGCCAAGCAGGACATGGCCCGCCAGGTCCGTGAGTACCAGGAGCTCATGAACGTCAAACTGGCCCTGGACATTGAGATCGCCACCTACAGGAAGCTGCTGGAAGGAGAGGAGAGCAGGTAGGTTCAATAATCTCTGATTCACCCATTAAATATTCTTTAGTGCCAACTCATAGAATTCAAATGAATTCATAGAATTGCAAGTCCAAACCATCCCATCTGGATCACTCAAAACATCTAGAAACACGTGCAGCTTTTTATTCAACTATATCACACCATAACATTAATCTGCAATGTAAATTAATCTATCTGATGTTCTTCGTAAACAGACTGGTCACCGGCAATGCTGCTACCATTCATGTCCAGGAGTCTTCAAGAAGCTCTGGATTCAGTAGTGGATCTGGATATGGAGGCGGCTATGGCAGCTATGGTGGCTCGAGCAGCATGGGCGGCTCGAGCAGCATGGGCGGCATGGGCGGCATGGGCGGCTACGGCACAGTCACCAAGTCCACAGTCACCTCAACATCATCAAGGAGATATTAAGGAGACATGCACAGCCATTTCTGTTTAAATCAACCCAAAATAATCTTAACCATGTATCCGGTTATGTTACAGATCTGAGAGTAGAGTCATTAAAAAGGGGTGTATGAGCTTCAAAAGTACAAACAGCCATAGTCAGCTAGTGGGGCAATGCAACTTCCACTGACTTCCAAGTTCTGAGAAAAAACAAAACAAAAGCTTTAACTGTTTTTAAGAGTGTTAATCTTAGTTAGAAAATATTTTAAAGTATGTACAATTTTGGGTGCAATGTCCTAGACTAATCAGATCATTGTAATTTTAAAAAATCTGACTGTTTACATTAGTGGTGCATACTTTGACTGGATTAGTTCAGGCACTGTTTTACTTGTACAATTTTTAAATGTTTTCTGCAAAGTTTGATACTCTTCCAAAGCTATTGTGACCAGATTTATTTTGCCTTACTGACACACAAGAATTAACATCAAATAAATCTGAGAGGAAAAATGACTACAGTGTTTGACTTGTTCATTTTAAGGTCATAATGTAGTTTTAAAAATAAGCATAACATTAAAGTCGCCCACAGTCAAATGAGCTAAAGGGAGGAAGAGGGCGCAGGAGGGGCGGGGTCTGGAGGTAGGAGAGGCATTGTGATTGGTCTAATAGGCATTAATATTTCACACTCCACCCCTGTAGTCAGGTGTCCCTCATCAGAGCAGAGGTATGTGATGTCATAGGCATCATGAAATATACTGGTCACTGGAGGAAACATTTTAAGAGCACAAAGATGTGACGGTGAACAGTAGACTTAGTGTTTAGTCTTACTCTAAAGCTACCTCCAACTCCCTCTGTAACTTAAGCCTAACTCCAGACTTGATCCCTACTTATTTTTATGCTTCTTTTGTGCCAACACCCTCCACCTGGCATGAATCTGTCTCTTCAGCTTTGGTGGGGATAGTGTTACATCTTAGTGTTGTATGCAGTCATAATGGATGATGTAATGGTGAAAATACACAAACTGGTAGGTAAATATGTCCTCTATAAAACAAAGCTAAGTCATGATTTTGTGAACACTGCTCATCGCTCATTGAGGTGTGTGGTCAGACTGTACATGTGCGATGTTGTGTAAGTATGTATGGGTTCTTATTGTTGATTGGGTGTAAATGCATCATATAATTTATTTCTGCAGAATTGATTTCAAATTATAACATACAATAGTCTTAAAATATATATTTTTTTTAAAGGCTCAAAGGGTCACATGAGGTGAGGATGGGGCTGGAACTGTCTCCCACTCGCTGAGCTTTTGTAATTTGATACAGGTTTTAATAGAAAGTTCAGTAGGGCTGCAGTTCTTCAGTTGTTTCGTTAATCGGTCAATGGAGTCTCAGTCGATCAAAATTTGGATTATTCAAGTAATAATTGTATTTAGGTAATAAGTATTTATGTGGGACAACAACAGCAGAAAGAGGAGTGAGAGAGGGAGCTGAAGATTTGGTATTTTTTGGCATTTATCTGTAAAATCTGATTAAACTCATTATTCACAAGTTTAATCTGTCTTTATATTATAAATATTTTGTTTCCTAGTCCTACTTTTTTCTGCATAAATAGTAGTTTTTGCATGAACTCCCTCTGCAGGTGTAGTCTTGTGAGTGCAATCAGAGGGTCAGATACAGAGATACGGAACAGTTTGGAGAGCTTTTGCCACGCCCCTTTTTCAGTCGACCAATCAATCGGCAGCACATGTCTTTAGTTCAACAAGCGTTTCTTTAGTTTAGAGTAAAGACCCACTGAAGTTTACAGTTATCTGACATTTTACCCTTCTGCTTTGTTCATTCAAGTATCTAACTATAAGTACTATTTAAGTTCTTCTCACACAACGGCAATGGACTGAACTGTCATGCTGCCTAAAAATGACAGGATTTCCAAACAGTAAGAGGAATCCTACGTAATCTGGGACTATTATGTTTAAACACAACTCAAAGAATGATACTCAAGTGTGACAGGTTAGACGCCTCATTTCTCTAAAACATAGTTGACATCTTGCCCAGTCTTTTCTAGTTTTGTAATTTTGGTAAAGGTTACAATTTTACTTCCTGTTTGGACACGGGCAGCAGATATGAGATATGCAGAGGGTTGTTACCTAGCAACCATAACGTTAACAAGGGCCAAAACTTCAGCGTGAATTATCTCTGTATTTTGGATGGGACTGATGTCAGTTGATGACATAGGTAGAGGTATTCTGAACTCACTGCTGTTTCCTGCATTTTGCAACTTTTTGTTTTCTGCTTTTCTTCACAAACTGGTATAAAATTATGATGAATATTTACCTCAGATACTATCCCACGAAACCAGGTAATAATTAAAAAAATATATCAATCTGTCAAATGCACTAACACGGGTTGAAATCAGATGCCATGATGCCGTATAGTCTTCACGATCCTGTCTTGCACTTCAGAGCTCATTATCTCTTTTGCCATAAGCTGTTTTACGGTCATGATGAGATGAGCTTTTATTATATCTGTAGTTAATGATTTCACCTCAGGCTGACAGAACTGGCAGACCGCGTGTCAATTTGTCGATTTCGATAGACTCTAATGGAGCATAGAACAAGCCAAATGGCTGTAAATGCTGAAGTGTTCCAAAACAATTAAATATACAGCTGTCTTTTCATTCAGCAGATCCTTGTTGCTATAAATCTGCCCTGAATCCACTAGTACCACTGATCTTTGTTATGACATGTCATTTCTTTCACTTATTGGCAAATAGAAACCTCAAATTTGGCAGCTCAGAGCAACTAATACTGAGATCCTTGATTAAACAGTTTATCAGCACAGCAACTCAGAGTTATAATGCTATTCACATGTTGTCCCCTGTCCCACTCCCCCTGTGGAGTCTAACTCTTTCAGATGCCTTGATGACAGGTGGACCCTTTCCTGCTCCCCGCCTGGCCCTCCTCCACCTGCCTCCCTCTCCTCCTCGCCTGTTCTTCCTCCTCCTCGCCTGTTCTTCCTCCTCCTCGCCTGTTCTTCCTCCTCCTCGCCTGGCCGATTTTTCTTGTTTTGTCTGATTTTTCCTGCTGTTCGATTTTCCTGTTTGTTTTTGTGTGTAGGCAGCACGGTGGCTGAGTGGCAACACTCATGCCTCACAGCAAGAAGGTTTGGTTCAATCCCCGGGTCGCCCAGGCCTTTCTGTGTGGAGTTTTGCATGTTTCTCCCCGTGTCTGGATGGGTTTCCTCCAGATACTCTGGTTTCCCTCATCAACCAAAACATGAACACCCTTCGAGACAACTGTTGTTGTGATTTTGGGCGTTACAAAAATAAAATGAATTGAAATTGAATTATAACAGAAACAAGCCAACTCCTTGGCTAGCGTCCACCTAAGCATGCATCTGAAATGGGCCTATCAAAGTTATAAATGTGACAAGTACAGCTAGATGGGCCTAGGTTATTTCACTGGTTTCAAGATGTTTCAGACCTGTTTCAGTACAATTCTTTCAATTTCAAGTCAAGTTATTTGCCAGTGGGGTATGACATTTTTACTTAGCATAATGTCAAATTTGTTTTCTTATGTTAAGATAAATGATCTAGTAACCAGTGAAATACTCCCTCTGCTGCCAGCAGACAGCAAACTGCACCAGATGAGTGTATCCTGAGCACTGAGGCTGTGAAATTATGTCAGTTTTTTTTTTTAAATTAGGCATTATTTTAAGTTCTAAATAATGAAATTCCAAAGCAAAAGTGTCTCAAGATGTTTAAAGGCCAATGTAATTAATGCAAAATATTTGTTCTTTAAATACCATTTCTCACACATAGTAAAATCAGGTAACTGTCAAGATTCCAGTCTGTTCCTGTGTTTCTGTGCTGTCTTTCCCCCCTCCCTTCTGTGTCTATGCCGGGAGCTGGACTGAGACTCTGGTGCCACCCACTACACATCTGCAGCCCATGAGCAATCAAGCCTGCACCTGTGGAGCACAAAGGGACCAAGGATCCAACACACGTCGCCAGATCGTCTGTGTATCCCCCGTGGTACAGGTCCGCTTGGCTCAGTCTATTTTTTGTTTGTATGATCTCTGTAGTCAGCTGGTTATTCTCGTTTTTCGCCAGATCCCGCTCCTTAGAACTACCCTGCACCTCCACCTCCAACCCAGCTCAAATTGACCGGTACGAACACCTCAGCCTCTGACCCCGCTGTCTATGACCTGCTTGAAGATGTCAGCTTACAACCTCACTCTTTAATTTCTGCTCCATCAATCTACATTTACATTTCCGTATTTGTAAATAAACTCTGTTCAACTTTTCACCCCGAATCTGAATCTTGCATCCCCCCAGACATTACGACAGTAACTCAACTTCTGAATTCATCACTTTAACCAAGGCAACAGATGATCATTTTTTTCAGTGAAGTAATAGCCGAGTCCTTTTAGTCTAATAAGTGATGTTTAGTTTTAGTAAGAATAGTAGCTACACACATTTCATTTTTATGGCCTAAATGTTTGCAAGGCACTGTTGATACAGAAAGGGGACTACAACACTATTAACTTACAGGGGTGATGAGGATGTAAAGCTCAGGCGATGTCTTTCAGGGATGAATGCACTTTCAATTCTCAAAGTAAAATATGTAATGAATGATACATTGACACGCCCTGAAGCAGATGATTTAGGTTCAAAGTCAACAATGAGGCTGCAGAATATGACCTTAGCCCTCTAGCCTCACAGCTGCACAAGGAAGTACAGAAAAGAACCACAGATCTATAGGAACTGAGAAGGAGGGACAGAACGAGGTTAGAGTTACTAGAACAATAGATATTAGACCATGTGCAAATAGTGATGATCCACCACACAGGACACCACAGAGAACGCAGTGATCCACACTGGACACAGTGATCCACACTGGACACAGTGATCCACACAAGACACGGTGAAATGTTTTGTACTAAATTAACAGACTGGTAAAAAACATTCTGTTTAACATGGGTCAGATAGTATACACCAGATAAAACAACAGAAATTCTGACCTGTAACTTTCATTGTCACCACCTTGTGTCTATGGCGATAGATATGGGTATATAGGTGTATTGCCCTATTATGGAACATTTCGTGCAAAACAATAATGATAAAAGCAGGTTGGTGACGCTCCACCAAAAATGCTACAAGTTACACCTTGAAACAGGATTCCAGGCAATATAAACCCAAGTTTAGCTGAAATAAAAGTAGTAATAACAAACCTGGTGCAAAACACCCATAAAGAATACAAGGCGGGGCTGTTGATTTCACTACAGGTGTCTGAACATTTTAGAAATCATATATGGAGGAACAGAAAAAGACATTTTGAAAAGGTGTATTGCCTCGGTGTGAACTCACACCAAGGCAATACACCTGGCTCGAAAGAAGACAAAGAGCTCATGTGTGTTTGCTGCCCTCTGTCGGACATAAAATGTTACTGTAAGCTATTTGCTTCAAAGGTTCTTTTTCTTTTATTTAACTAGAATTTAAGCCATAAGAACTTGAAATAATGAAGTAGGTTCAGTACACATGTTATGATTCAGTGGCAGTCACTCTGGTTGAAACACAACTTTGAGCAGGGTAATGGTGGGGACACTATTCTACAATTTTCTAGCTGTTTTATAATATGCCTACTTGTGTAAAAGTGAAAATTAGAACAAACACTTTATCAGCACACACAATAAGTACTCTTTCAATCCTAGTTCTAGATCTGGAGATGGGTCCTGAATGGCACTCTGGTCATGAGACCAGGATTCTGTATTAGAGCAATACAGTAAGTGTGTGAATAAATAAAGAGGTCTGAAATCCTCAAATGTTCCTGATATCCCTAATATACAAAAACAGCTTCAAAAATAAAATCAAGAGCTGCATAAACTGTATTAGAGGAACTAGAACTTGGTGAAAGGGAAAATACTCTCCACGTGGAGTCATTTGGAGTCACAGACACTGGTGAGACGTGATCACTATGGGAAGGTTGAGCATTGAATTAAATACTAAAATTAGTCTTGAGTTTTCTCCCTTAGCATCAAAATTTGAAATGTTCCCCTTGGCTCAGACTGCAACAGTACTGCTCCAACACAGAACTCAGTGGACATGAGCTACTGTAAAATCAATACCCTCATCCCAAATGCTGCACTAAAGCTACGAGAAAAGAGATCAGCAGAAGTGTTTCAACCATTCAGTATCACAAACACACTAAGAGGACGTGTAGAGTGAGCAAGTGTGCTGCCGTTTTCCTCGACCATGCCATCAGAGTTACTTGTCAGTCACTTCCATGTCCTTCACAAACATGCACTTTCATACAGACTTGACTGTGCTCAGATGTGGAGTGCTAAACTGTGTGTACACAGTCCCACTTTTCCCACCCGGAGGTGTCACTTCCTGGGCTTCAGTACTGAGTGCAGGTCAGTCAGCTGTTTGTCTAGAGCAGAAGCAGCTCCATGTATAGTCGCCTCTCGTGCCAGAGGAGGGTGCTGTGTGTAAAGCTCTATGAGCTACACCACATGCTTTTGTTTCACTTTTCCTTATTTATTTACATTAGATCGAGGACACGTAATGAAATGATCAGCATGCTGCGAGTGCAAAGAACTCCCCTTTTTTCTCCGATAGCTTTGAGTTGTTAGGTGCCACTCTGATACATCATCATCCCCCGAGGCACACACTCACTATCGTGTTCAAATTTAAAATACAGAAGTAGTGTGGACGTTACTGGCAGGAAAAGAGCCGGGGGCAGCATCCACAGATCACTCGGGTGCTCTGTTTGTAAAGGGCTGCATTCCAAACAGGAAGTGGTCATGGGCGTACTTTTAGCTCCATCGACTCTGACTTTACATTGAAACAATGCAACTGCTGCTGCCATCATTTTGGTCTTAAAATATTGGTATTAACCCGCTCTACATGATCCTGATCATTTTGCTATTGTGTCTTTAAATCAAGATATGAACATAAATAACAGACAAATCAGGCGCCTTCTTTCCCCGAAGTTGCTCCCACTAGCATTAGCAACAGGTTTGATTGACAGCTCCCGCTCCCTGCTAAACCAGTGGGAAGGATGGGAAGAGGGCATTACCTTCAACAATCTCGCTCTGGATTGGCTCTCTGGTTGCTATGATACTCGCAGTCGGAATTCCTAATATGGAACTCAGCTCCAAATTGGCCGCTAACCTTGATAACTGCTAGCCACCAGGCCTGAAGGTCTGAGCTGTGGGGAGCGCTGTAGAGGTTACATCCATGGTCCTCTGTTCTGCCTGTCTCTTCCAGTGTCTCAGTCCATTCTTGAGATCCCTGGAGTCTTCTTTTACCTGGAAAAACACATACCAGAATTTAGCCAGATCTCTACACAGGCGTCAGCAGAGTGATAATGGCTTTTCTTTATAATTAATGTTTTTAATGTTGAACTAATGTATAAAAATGCAGTGATTCTATGGTGACTGGTTTTACAATAGAACCACATAGATCCTAACATTACACCACTAGTACTTACAATTCTTGGTCAAAGTTACACCTTTCTACCACCAGATACTGCATTTTTGCCCTCTGTACATCTAAGACAGAAAAAAAGGTTAAATTGGGTCAACTGGACAGATAAATACGATAAATAGCCGCGTTAAAGTTAGCTGCACTCTTGTATTAGCTATCTCACGCGACTAACTTAGAAATGCTAGTTTTATTAAATATATAAGCTGTTTACTTTTAGCACGTCATATTTTTTCTCAACATATCACTGATTTAAAATATTCTGCCAGTAATAATCGCGCAGGTTTAAATTATTTGATATTTCAGACTTACAAAAAGTTCCCGTCAATCACTCGACCACAGCACCGCCTCACATATCCCTCCGCCGGGAAATTATTATTATACATTATTATTCAGATTCAAGATAAAACGATTAAATATTGGTCAAATGGGTCACGCCATCTTAAAAAATAAAAAAAAATAAAAATAAATAAATAAATAAAATCTTTATTTTTATTTCAATTTTGTTAATTAGATCGTTCTGAAATCCATGGAGAGTTGCATTATTTTCATCTACACTCTGATGTTTTTTATGAGTTTGGTTCTCTGAGGATAAACTACAGTGGCTTCATGACCTCACGAGGGCAGCGCCTCCCTTCAAATCTCGCGGGATTTTCCGAAGTCCGCCCAAACTCACCCCTAGAGGGCAGTGGTGCAACGGAACCCGTACAAGCAACTCGTTTAAGTACAAACTTTAAAGTACACATATAGGTATTATTCAAGTATACATTTAGGTGTTATTAAAGTACACATTTAGGTGTTATTAAAGTACACATATAGGTATTATTAAAGTACAGATTTAGTTATTATTAAAGTATACATTTAGGTATTATTAAAGTACACATATAGGTATTATTAAAGTATATATTTAGGTATTGTTAAAGTACACATTTAGGTGTTATTAAAGTACACATATAGGCATTATTAAAGTATACATTTAGGTATTATTAAAGTATACATTTAGGTATTATTAAAGTATACATTTAGGTATACTTAAAGTACACATATAGGTATTATTAAAGTATAGAGTTAGGTATTATTAAAATACACATTTAGGTATTATTAAAGTATATATTTAGGTATTGTTAAAGTACACATTTAGGTATTATTAAAGTACACATATAGGTGTTATTAAAGTACACATTTAGGTATTATTAAAGTACACATTTAGGTATTATTAAAGTATATATTTAGGTATTGTTAAAGTACACATATAGGTATTATTAAAGTATAGAGTTAGGTATTATTAAAATACACATTTAGGTATTATTAAAGTATATATTTAGGTATTGTTAAAGTACACATTTAGGTATTATTAAAGTACACATATAGGTGTTATTAAAGTACACATTTAGGTATTATTAAAGTATATATTTAGGTATTATTAAAGTACACATTTAGGTATTTTTAAAGTACACATTTAGGTATTGTTAAAGTATATATTTAGGTATTATTAAAGTACACATTTAGGTATTATTAAAGTATACATTTATGGATTATTAAAGTACATATTTAGGTATTATTAAAGTATACATTTATGGATTATTAAAGTACACATTTAGGTATTATTAAAGTATACATTTATGGATTATTAAAGTACATATTTAGATATTATTAAAGTACACATTTAGGTATTATTAAAGTACACATATAGGTATTATTAAAGTACATATTTAGGTATTATTAAAGTACATATTTAGGTATTATTAAAGTACACATATAGGTATTATTAAAGTACATATTTAAGTATTATTAAAGTATATATTTAGGTATTATTAAAGTATATATTTAGGTATTATTAAAGTACACATATAGGTATTATTAAAGTACACATATAGGTATTATTAAAGTACACATATAGGTATTATTAAAGTATACATTTAGGTATTATTAAAGTATATATTTAGGTATTATTAAAGTACACATATAGGTATTATTAAAGTACATATTTAGGTATTATTAAAGTATATATTTAGGTATTATTAAAGTACACATATAGGTATTATTAAAGTACACATTTAAGTATTATTAAAGTACATATTTAGGTATTATTAAAGTACACATATAGGTATTATTAAAGTACACATTTAAGTATTATTAAAGTATATATTTAGGTATTATTAAAGTACACATTTAGGTATTATTTAAGTACACATTTAGGTATTATTTAAGTACACATTTAGGTATTATTTAAGTACACATTTAGGTATTATTAAAGTACACATTTAGGTATTATTTAAGTACACATTTAGGTATTATTAAAGTACACATTTAGGTATTATTTAAGTACACATTTAGGTATTATTAAAGTGTACATTTAGGTATTTAGGTACATAAGTATTTTTATTATTGTTTGAGAGCTGCTGAAAAGGATGAGGAGGTTATTTATTTATTTATTTACATGATCTTTTTATTAACATTTTTAAGGCATAATAGTTGGTAATAACCTTACATATGTGTTATCAATATAGCCTAACAGAAAAAAGATAAATAAGTAAAAAAAAATATAATAAATATATACAATTTAAAATATAATAAATAAAATAAGACAACAGACAAATATAATAAATAAATAAAAAATACATAAAAATAACGAGGGGTTTATTTTTATCAATTTAATTTGAACAACCAAAAATATACAAATAAAAACAGTTCGCCTAGAACTGAAGAAGCTGCTTGGATGAGTAGCGAAAAGTCTTTACTCCTACAATATTTTGGTCAGTTGACAGATTTAACTTTGGCTTTACACAGACAGCTAGCCTAGAAAAAAACAAAAAACAAAAAAAAAAACAAAAAAAACATTGATTACATTTTTTCTGTTGTAGAACAAAATTCTACACTTCTACATTATAACTCTTTATCAAACTCACTGCATTTGAGGCTTTATTAGATCTCAAAATATGTGCAAAAATACTTTTACTTTTTACTCTTTAAGTACATTTTTAGTCCCTAAGTAACTTTTTTATGCGATACTTTTACTTTTACTTAAAAAGTATCTGTACTATGAAGTAGTATCTGTTCTATTACTCAAGTAATAAAATAATTCCCCCACTGCCTGAGGGGCTGTTGTCTGGTGAATCCAGACTGATATGTTTTATACATATTAAAATCAGTCTGGTCTCAACATCCTTTGTCACGTCTTAAGCCGGTCAATGTAATCGTCCAATCAGATCTGTTTATTTCAGTGACACATGTGAAATGAATGAGCTCATTGGTCACCTGTGATTAACAAATAAAATCACATTTCTCTCATCTCAGATCAACAGTTTAGTGCTTCATTCATTGATTCTGCAGAAATCCGCCATGTTTTTCAGCCCCTGTGATATTATTATATTTATTTGTTCCAAAACAGACAGACCATGTGTCTCCCTGATGGGCTGATCCACCCGTCCCAAAGTATTGAAGAAGAGTGTATTCTGGATGCGGGGACTGTGAGTGTGATGCTATCATACTCCCAGATGGGGGCACTTCTCTGTTGTACTTGTTACAAATGTTGAGCCTGATCATTTCTGTTAGTGACTCGGCCCCAGAACTGTCTGCACTGCAACAAAAATCTACACCTGCCCTGCATCATCAAAGACTATAATCGTCGCTACAGCAGAAGCAAGGGCAGACATTTACTTCCAGCGACTTCAATTATTTCTACAGTGGTGATGTCACGATACAAAAATGTCAAACAAATTTTCTAAATTAAGAAATAGACTCGATACTCCTGATACCATGATGATAATGAATACTGTACACTCTTTCTTTACATAATACACTGTGTTGTTCCATATTAAATGTTGTACTTTATGTTCTATTCCCATGTGTCTTATATCTATGTAATCCCTGTGTCCAGTAGGTTTATAGTGGTCCATGGTCCTGTTTGGTCCTGGTTTAGTCCTGATTTAGTCCTGGTTTAGTCCCGCTTTAGTCCAGTAGGTCCATAGTGGTCCATGGGTGTATTCTAGTCTATGTGTGTTATACTTGTGAAAGATGCAGTTCAACATATATATATATAAACAGATTCAGGAAAGGTTCATTTCTGTCAATGGGACTTTTTTAGTATCGATACCTGTGAAACATGAGTAAGTAGTTTCGATATTAGTTTTAGTATCGATTAATACCTGATTTTTGATACCTTTGACAGACCTATTCTACAGTCAACCCTCATTCGAGTCTAAACATCACAAAAGCAGCCACACACCAGAAGACTATTTATAAGTCCTTTAATGGTTAAATGAAATATTGCAATGGTTAAAAACGCTGACATTCTGCAGATATAATCAAAACATGTCAAATTGTTTTAGCAAAGAAAGAACAGCACCAAAGCATCAGCCAGCGGTTCTCAACAGCTGGTTCAGGACCCACATGAGTTTGATACACGATACTGTGCTTGGTTTGCTCTGTAGTTACACATGAAAACCCGTCACAGGCACTTTAACCTCACCTTTAACCTCACCTGGGCTCTGAATAATGTTTTAATGACATGCAATAAAAAAATATGTGAATGCAAAGCAAAATATAAAGATATGAGCAGGCTCCCAATAAGGTCATAACCACAGACTATATATATAAATGGAAAGCGCTAAATTGCTAGCTGCCACGTTCCAAACAAGAAGTGATCATTAGCGCACTTCAATTCACTTTCTGTGTAAAAACTGTGTCCTCTCTCTGTAACTGCTGTTGTCAGACTCGTCATTTTGGTCTTAAATGTTCATATTAACCCACTCTACATGATCCTGGGGTTTTTATTTCACTATTGTGTCTGTAAATCAAGATATGAACATGAATAACAGACAAATCAGGCGCCTTCTTTCCCAGAGGTCGCTCCTGCTAACATTAGCAACAGGTTTGACTGACAGTGTTGCTCTCTGCTAAACCAGTGGTGTTGGCGGGAAGGGGCGTTACCTTCAACAGTCTGGCTCCAGATTGGCTCTTTGGTTGCTATGATACTCACAGACAGAATTTTAAATATGAAACTCTGCTCCAAATCATCCCCTATAACTTGATGAGCTTCATTTGGAGCTGAAGCTGTGGCGGCATCACACTCACTTAGTCACTTCTTTATAGAGTCTGTGGTAATGACAGATGCCCTTTGAGCCTTAGTATTATTATTATTATTAGTATTAGTATTTAAGGTGCAGACAGCAATATAAGGAAGCATGTTCTGTATATGAGTGTTTTGCTCAAGGACTGCACAATATGGTCACAGTGGGAATTAACTCTTCAATAATGATTAAAGCATAATTTATCCAAATAACAGATTCCAAACTTCAGTCGAGTCACAACGTGAACCTCCTGGATGTGATGTAATAGTGTCACACGAGGAGCAATGAATGGACCCAAAACAAGACTAAACCAGTATTAAACCAGGACCAAACCAGGACTAAACCAGGGCTAAACCAGGACTAAACCAGGGCTAAACCAGGGCTAAACCAGGACCAAACCAAGACTAAACCAGGTCTAAGTCAGTAATCAGGCCCAGTAATTCCAGAGATATTAACCATAAACCAGGCCATGTCTTGATGTGACATCCAACCAAACTATTCTATAATATAAAAATACAAATCTTTAAGCAGATACAGGGGGCAGTATTTAAAACAAAGCAAAACTTCAACTTCAGTTATGTCCATTTGAAGCAATAACACTCATTGAATACGAGCAGCTGCATGCAGGGCTTAAGCAGAAAACATGTACTTTTCCCCATTGATACTTTGCAGCTGATGTCATCAACATTCCCCGGGGGTTAAGCTAGCTGTAGGCACTGCTCTGTCAGAAGGTGTGTTACTCAAGTGGTGAGCTGATTTATGCTGTTAAACAAGTCCCTCTCAAATAACATTACAGTCACAAACTAGCTAGCATCAGCATTAGCCAAGAATTTTCCAGTGAGTCACTGTCATCTTTTGTGTAAAATCAAACTCCTAAACAGGACCATGGACGCTCGGACTGACCACAGCCTATCATGAGCTCTTTAAATCACTTTAAATATATTTTTTTTCTTGAGTTTTCAGACAATCTTAAAACCTTTTTGGCAGTGTTTGCTAATGTATGCAATGTGTCACCAAGGTAACCGCTAAACATTGCTCCATAGACATACATGCAGTACCCCTCCCCCCAGCGTGATGTCACTGCAGAGTATCAATCCTTCAATCAAGTCCTTTAACATGTTCTTTTCCACGTATCCTGTCTTCCCGTTACATTTTTATTTCCCGATGATGACGTTCTTGTAGCCCTGGACGTTGCACAGTTGGCTGCTGTTGAAATTCACCACGAGCTTCCTGAGTCCGGAGTGCGATGGCGTGAAGTAGATTTTGGCTTTAGCCTCCTCTCCTGGCGCCACTGAATGTCCCAGGCTGAAAGGTAAATATTGAAAAGTTATAAGTCAGTTCTGCTGGTACTGTCCTTTGTGGGGTCCACTGATCGGAGGGATTCTTAAAGTCAAGTTTTTGTCATAAATGAGCTGAGCTGGTCGTGGGCTGTAACTGTGGCCCCAACGTGTTTCCATCTCCAAACCAGGAAACATAAACATCATCGGCATCTCGAGAACCCAGGACTAAACCAGGACTAAACCAGGACTAAACCACTACAAAACCAGGACTAAACCAGGTCTAGACCAGGACTAAACCAGGTCTAATCCCGGTCTAAACCAGGATTGGACCCTCACCTCTCAGTTAAGACAGTCCCTCCAGTTAGATTCGCCCCTTCGATGCTGAAGCAGCACATGTCCAGAGGTTGGGGCAGAGGGTTCTTCAAGCTGATCTCTGCAGCCAATTTACGGTTTTCCTTTGGCTCGCCCAGGATCTGTGCAAAAGAAGAACACAGAGCTCCAGTAAAAGAGCCGCAAAGGTACGGACAAGAACTCCACACATCAAACTGACAAAACGAGCTGCTAAACTGTCAGGAGGGTCGATGTCAAAGTGTGGGGTCAGGAGGGTCAGTGTTAAATTGTGGGGTCAGGAGGGTCGATGTCAAAGTGTGGGGTCAGGAGGGTCGATGTCAAAGTGTGGGGTCAGGAGGGTCAGTGTTAAAGTGTGGGGTCAGGAGGGTCAGTGTTAAAGTGTGGAGTCAGGAGGGTCAGTGTTAAAGTGTGGAGTCAGGAGGGTCAGTGTTAAAGTGTGGGGTCAGGAGGGTCAGTGTTAAAGTGTGGAGTCAGGAGGGTCAGTGTTAAAGTGTGGGGTCAGGAGGGTCAGTGTTAAAGTGTAGAGTCAGGAGGGTCAGTGTTAAAGTGTGGGGTCAGGAGGGTCAGTGTTAAAGTGTGGGGTCAGGAGGGTCAGTGTTAAAGTGTGGAGTCAGGAGGGTCAGTGTTAAAGTGTGGGGTCAGGAGGGTCAGTGTTAAAGTGTAGAGTCAGGAGGGTCAGTGTTAAAGTGTGGGGTCAGGAGGGTCAGTGTTAAAGTGTGGGGTCAGGAGGGTCAGTGTTAAAGTGTGGAGTCAGGAGGGTCAGTGTTAAAGTGTGGGGTCAGGAGGGTCAGTGTTAAAGTGTGGGGTCAGGAGGGTCAGTGTTAAAGTGTGGAGTCAGGAGGGTCAGTGTTAAAGTGTAGGGTCAGGAGGGTCAGTGTTAAAGTGTGGAGTCAGGAGGGTCAGTGTTAAAGTGTGGAGTCAGGAGGGACGCTCTGCTGTGGTTGGTTATTCAAAGTGATGAGGAACAGGGTTAGTTTTTTAAGTTAGGAAATGGATTAGTTATGGTTACGGTTTGGTTTAGTCACAGTCTGTGTAAAGAAGTGGACTGAGTGAGTGTGACATCAACCACAGCTTCAGCTTCAAATTAAGCTCATTGAGGCTAGAGCAGTGATAGAGGATGATTTGAAGCTGAGTTCCATATTTGGTATTCTGACCGCGAGTATCATAACAACCAAAGAGCCAATCAGGAGTGAAGAGGCTGATGGTAATGCCCCTGTTGCTAACACTAGCAGGAGCGACCTCGGGGAAAGAAGGCACCTGATGTGTCTGTTATTAATGTACATATCTTGATTTAGAGACACAAGAGAGAAATAAAACCCCCAGGATCATGTAGAGTGGGTTAATACGAACATTTAAGACCAAAATGACGTGGAGACTAGCGGGTTAGCTATGTCTATTTATATATAGAGTCTATAGGTTAAGTTTAAGACCAAGATTAAGCTATTTTAATGTAAGGAAAATGGTTAAGTCTGTGTAAACCCTCATCCCAACCCTTGTCCAGGTCTGATCCATAGCAAAAGAGGAAGTTTAAAACTGTCAACTGGATAAATCGTTGTAGGAGTGAAGATGTTTTGCTGCTCATCCAAGCTGCTTCTTCCGTTCTGGTCAGATAACTGGTGGACACTGCCTTATATCTACCTGAGGGGAGGGGCTAACCACACTGAAACAGTTATTGTCTCCAGTTTCAGATTAAACTACCCTATTCAGCCTTTAACAACCCTGCTATTGTCATCTCATTGTTCTGTGTGAGGATGGATTTGTAAATCGGTGAGAGATGATGTCTCAGGCCCCCCCATTCCTGTTTAAGGAAGGATTCTCTTTCCTAACAAAAATAGCTTCTTTAACTTCCCTCTCAAACCATTTCTTTTCTTTGGCTAAGATCTGAACTTCAGTATGTTCAAAGGAGTGGTTAGTGGCTTTGAGATGGAGATGTACGGCGGACTGGGGTCCAGAGGAAATATTACGCCAGTGTTGGTACATCCTCTTATGGAGTAGTTGTTTAGTTTCTCTAATGTAATGCTCACTGCACTCTTCACTACACTGAACGGAGTAGACTACATTACTTTGTTTATGGAAGGAATGGTGACTCTTTTCCTTCTGGGTTCAGATTACCTGTCCTGAAGAAGCGGCTTGGATGAGCAACGAAACGTCTTCACTCCTACGATTTGTCCAGTTGACAGATTTAAACTTTATCTTTTGCTATGAACCTATTAACCTTAAATGTGAATAAAACTAAGGAGATGGTGTTTGACCCTCGAGCTCTGCAGATCCATCATCCTGTTGTTATTGAAGGTCGACAAATAGAACAGGTTGCATCTTTTAAGTATTTGGGTGTGTACATTGACAACCTGCTCAAATGGAATGTACATGTTGATTTTCTTTGTTCCAAGCTGTCCCAGAGGCTCCACTTTTTAAGGAGGCTGAAGCTGTTTGGTGTGAGCACAAAAATCATGACCTGTTTTTATAATGCTGTGTTGGAGAGTCTGATCCGCTACAGTATGGTCACCTGGTTCGGCTCTCTAACTGTCCAATGTAAAACTAAACTTGGAAAACTGATAAATAAGGCCATGAAGGTGATTGGCAGGAAAGAGTTCCCTTCTCTGCAGGACATTTTTCAAAACTCTGTGCTCGCTCAGGCCAGACGGATTGTGGGGAACCCCTCTCACCTGTTGCATGGGGAATATGAAATGCTTCCATCGGGCAGGTGCTATCGGGTGCATAACTTTATTAGTTACAGATACAAATTCTCATTTGTGCCCATGTCTGTTACACTATTGAACAAATCTGAACAACAAAGGCGCACTTAGTCACTTTATTTTCAGTGGTACAAAAACTGCCTGTGCAAAAATTGTGCAATTATGGGCTGGTGAAATAATTATTTGTGAAATGGGGCCTTGAGAAATAACTTGGACACTTTATGGTTGTGCAGTGCACAAATGGACTATGGACATTAATAATGGCACATGTATCTTGAGACTGTTGTGTATGTGTAAGTGTAACTGTGATTTTAAGCTGCGGGCAGTGACCCCAAGACAAATTTCCCTTTGGAACAATAAAGTTTATTTTATCTTATGAAAATGGTTAAGGATAACATGTTAGCAAAAGTAGGCTAACTTTAAAAACTATTTTGTCTCCTACAAGGTTTATTTCAACTTACACCACAAAATAAAACATAAAACAGTCAGAAATATTACACTGTAGCCCTATTCTAAGCCAGGTCTAAACTGGGTCTAAACCGGATCTAAACCAGGATTGGGCTGTCACTTCTCAGTTGTGTTCTCATACGTACGGATGCAGAACACAATGCAAAAATATCACTCGGTTGTGCAAAAACCTCAGGGATAGAAGAGGAGCGGAACTGACCCTCTGACCCTCCCTCTGACCCTCCCTCTGACCGACAGGAGCCAGCTGCCGTGGTGCACAGAGCCAACTGAATCTAGTGCCATTTGTATCACCTCCTCCTCCTAATCCTCGCACTTACCCGGACCCTGATCTCGGGGTTGGTCAGTACGATAGTCCTCATGGTCAGGTAAACATTCCCAGTGGTGTAGTCCTGGAGGAGAGCGGCCAGTCGGATCAGGTTGTCCTGTGTGAGCTCAGGGCCGTACTTGGAGTAGTTGAGCTTTAGTGGAACTTTCCTCTCTGCAGCAGAAACATGTGTCAGTGTTCACTGTTCCTTTTTTAGTGTTCAGTTCTGTGTTCAATGTTCGGTGTTCTGGGTTCAGTTATTTTGTTTTTAAAGGTAACATGAGGTTTGAGCCCTGTCCAGTTTCAGCAGACATGTGAGGATAGAACTCAGACAAACTCACAGGGACCTGGACTTTTTCATTTCTAATTCCTTTTAATACTTTGATGATTGAGGTTTTGTTTTGCCAGAATCAGAATTTTGCTCTTGCTTCACTCACAAGATGGCTGCCGCTTTTGCTACGGCAACAAAACCCACATTCTATCTGCGGCTTATAATACATCATTGGCCATAAGGACATGTCCCTGTTAATCACAGTGGCTCCTTACCTCCCCCTGGTGGCAGGACCACTTTGAGCAGGTCCTTGAAGCCGCAGTTTTCTCCCAAGACCCCGGTGTAGGAGACAACACGGGACAAAAACAGCAGGCGACATTCCTTCTCAGAGTCTGTCTCATTTGACACCAGAGCAAAAACGTCAAAGTCACAGCCCTTCTCCATGTTCTCGGACACTTTGATAGACAGCTTCAGCCCCGCTCCCTGCTCTGGCTCCTTGAGGAGTTTATTCTGATGCCCCGCCCTCTTAAACGCTTCTCTCTCCTCCACAGAGCCTGGGATACAAACAGTTCACATAAAATATAAATACTTACTTTTTTCTTTATAATTTTCTATAGGTAAGTGCATAATGAAACTAAGTGTTGCCAGGTGCCACAGTGGGGCAGTAGTGTCTCTAATGGATACTGCTGTTGTGTCCTTAGGCAATGCTCTTCACCAGCTTGCCTAGTATGAAATTGGTGTCTGTGAGTGTAAGTACTTTTTAACTTTCTGGATAATGTCTGTGTGTCTCTCAGTCATCCAGGCTTGCGCCATCGTAAAAGACAAAAGTAAAATTTGTCTACTGGACAAAAAGTTGCAGGAGTGAAGACGTTTGGATGCTCATCCAAGTCACTTATTCAGTTCTGGTCAGATTACTGCTGGACACTGCCTTATATCTGTCTGAAGGGAGGAGCTAACTACACTAAAACTGGAAACAGATTTGCTTACATTTTCTGTATGTAGGCTAGGTCTGTTAAGCTACACTAAGTGTGCACTGTGCCTGAGACATACTTACCATATTCATACACCTCCTGTGTTTTTTCTTTTTCTCACACCTATTAGCATCCTGGCTAGCTATATTGTTCTCTTTGTTCCTTTGCTTGCTTTGGGTTTAGATGGAGTTATAGATGGGGACAGGTGATGTCTGAGGCCCCCATTCCTGTTGAAAGATGGATAGTCTTTCCTAACAAAAATTGCATCTTTAACTCCCCTCTCAAACCATTTCTTTTCTCTGGCTAAGATCTGAACCTCACTATCTTCAAAGGAGTGGATAGTGGCTTTGAGATGGAGATTTCGAGAGAGCTTCTCTCCTCTGTTAAAGAAGCTTTTTTGTTAGGAAAGACAATCCTTCCTTGAACAGGAATGGGGGCCTCAGACATCCATCCCCCCATCTATAACTCGATCCTCAGATCCAAAGTAAACAAACAGAACAATAGAGCTAGCCAGGATGCCAATAGGTGTGAGAAGAAAAAAAAACACTCATTAGGAGGAGGTGTATGAATATGCTAAATATGTCTTAGTCACAGTGCACACTTAGGTCTAGCCTACAAACAGAAACTGTAAATAAAAGCTCTTTCCAGTTTCAGTGTAGTTAGTTCCTGAAGATGCGGCTTGGATGAGCAGCCAAACGTCTTCACTCCTGCAACTTTTTGTCCAGTTGACAGATTTGTCTTTTGTCTTTTGGCTAATTGTTGTACCAGTGTCCTCCCTGTACGTATACTTGTGCCACCTGCAGTAGCACTTGTTGTTGTTGCTATTAGCAGTAGTAGTAGTAGTGTCCTCCCTGTACTTGTGTAAGTAATTAGTTGTAATAGTAGCAGGAGTAGTAATAGTACTTTAACTTCTGGATAAATGTACAAGTGTTGTGTGGTGGTAGTAGCAGTAGTAGTAGTAGTAATACTAGCAGAAGTACTTTACCTTCAGGATACTTGTACAGGTGTGTGATGTCCTCTCTTTGGTCACTGCCCACTCTCTTGGTGCTGATTTTCTGGCCCACCATTGTGCTGTTTATGATCTTCTTTTTGAAGCCGTCATCTTTCTGCAGGTAAAATACCAGGTCTGCATTTACCTCGGCGTACACATAGGGGGCGTCGTATTTCGCTGTGAGCATCCCCTCCTTTATGGCCCGAACTGGAACTGGACCACAGCAGTACACCCCTGACAGAACAAACCGGGTTAGAGCAGGACTAGAGCAGGACTAACCCGGAATTAGAGCAGGACTAGAGCAGGACTAGACCAGGACTAGACCAGGACTAAACCAGTACTAGAGCAGGACTAAACCGGGATTAGACCAGGACTAGACAGGACTAGACCAGGACTAAACCACACATTCCAAGACTTCCAGAAACCAGAGCAGAGTTTTGTTGTCACAGTAATGCTAACAACAACTAGATGCGGGAGCTATTTTTGTCTAAACTGGGGAAATTTAGTTTTACTTGATTAGATGAACAAACATGGGTACAGACCATAGACTGTATATATAAATGGACATTGCAAAAGCGCTAGCCTCCATGTTCCAAATACAAAGTAAACATGGGTAAAGCCTAAATCTGGAGTAAACTGGGCCTAAATTATGAGTTGAACTTCCCTAAAATGGCACTTACTGTCACTCCTCTCCTGAGGTGTCGCGTCAAACGCCTGCCACCCATTAAAGTCGGGGTTTTTCAGATCAGGCCGAGTCATCCAGCCCTCCACCCAGCAGTGGTAGTTCCTAAAAACAGCACAGTTAGGCTATGAGTATAATCAAGGAGCAGAGGAGGTGAGAGGAGCAGAAGAGGTGCACTGTACCAAGAACTTTCGGTGCGGACCCTCTCTCCTCTGTCGTTGACTCCGGAGATGCGCTCGAACTTCTCGTTTAAGCAGCACTCGATGAGTAAGTCTGCATTGGAGTCGTGAGCCGATTCGAAGTTTGTGACGACTCTGCAGGGGATCCCCAGAGCTCGAGCCACTGGACAAACACAAGACAATGGTCACACAGAAGTACACACCCAGAGCCAACAACACAACAAAAAAACAACACAGAGGTACACGCCAGAGCCAACAACACAAAACAACACAACATTCACACCAGAGCCACTGAACAAACACAGGACAACACAACATTCACACAGAGGTACACACCCATAGCCACTGGACAAACACAAGACAGCACAACATTCAGAGGTACACGCCCAGAGCACTTTTGCACTAAAACATAGTATTAGATTACATTATATAAAAGATTTGATCCAAAATGTATCATGTGCACTGTGATGTACACACCCACTGTGAGGTACGCACTTCCTTCTCCAGTTTTGTTTTCTTAATCGTTGATAGTCACTTTAGTACAATTGAAAAAAAAATTGTGCTCTAGTGTGATGTGCAGCTGTCCATAGGGGGCGCCAACAGCATGCGGCGCATTGTTGTGATGACGTTTATGGCAACATCAGCTCCCACTGGACACTGCAGTTTTCTAACATGGAAGTCAGCGGACGTGTTTCTTTTATCAAGTGGTTTTAGATGAATATTGTGATTTAAATGTGTAAACTATAACAAAATGATCCACAGGGTATGAGAACTATAGAGACTCAAGCACAATAGGACTGAGTTAAAGACAGAAGGTGATGTCTGACCAGTGCAGGCGACCGCAGCAAACACCCAGCACTGCCCGTATTTCACCGGAGCACAGGAGCTCGATGTCCAGCGTCTCAGGATGTCCACGCTGCCCCTCCAGAACATCGGGCTCTCTCCTCCAGAGAAGTCATTACTCCAATTCCCCCGTAACACACCATGGTCATCATCACAGTTCACCTGCACATCCACACACACAGGAAGTATTAAAGAGGGGGTATTTACTTCTATGGGTTATTAACTGTAACACATAACATATTTAGATCTCCACGTTTGCTTTTATTATTTTGAAAATACTATATTTGCCCAAAACAACGTATTACCATATTTTATAAGTTTCACTGAATCTCCCCTCCCTTCGCCCCCTTCAGAGCACTATCACAACACAATCTGCTGCATCCCACTAATGAAACTACTGCACATCACATCAGGTTTGTAAAGTTGCTGTGTACAGTTTTGTATCATGTTTTTTTAAATTTATGGAGAATTGTCATGTGGGAGCATGAGTGACGTAAGCTTGTGGGTGGAGCCTTGTACAGGCTCGTACTGCTAACTGTAAGGAGGGTTTTAATAGGGCCCGGGGGAGATCTCTAGATTACTCAAACATGCATGGATGACATCTAACACCTCTTCAGACATGTTTTTGATGAGGAACAGTGTTAGAACATGGGAAAAAGATACAAAAAGACGAGTTAAAGTGGCCTTGTTGTCATCGGTCGACTTAAAGCGGTCGTGTGGTCAGTCTTACCATGGCGCTGAGCACTCTGCAGACGTAGACGGGGTTCCTCCGGCCTGAGTGGTCTTTCCCGGGATTCCTCAAACATTTGGGATTCATGTCCAGGATCCGGAGACACGCGTCCAGGATTCCGCTCTCAAACTGTGGACAACAAAAAACATTTAAAGTGACAGTAAGTGAGACTCCGCCAACATGACCTGTGAACAAAGACATTTAAAGAAAAACAAAAATATTATATTTCATTTATTTATTTATTTCAAGCACATGTATCCAGTTCACTTAATCACATTTCAGTTTCTTTGTATCCATCCATTGTTTTATTTTATTTTGTTCCACATTCAGTGTCTACAAGCTCATTATAATCTAAACTACTATAGAAAAATGTTAGTGTCATCAGCAAAGAGAATTCATTTTGAATGTGACAGATTAAATATATCATTTATATAGAGATTGAAAAGCATGGGCCCCAACACTGACCCCTGGGGAACATCATAAGTAATGCCAAGATATTCAGATGAGTATTCTCCCATTTTTACATACTGGACACGTCCTTTTAGGTAATCTCTTAGCCAGTCCCCAGCTACTCCTCTGATAAGACATCTTTCAGGTTAATTTAGCAGGACTGAATGATGAACTGTGTCGAATGCTTTTTTCAGATCAATAAAAAGAGCAACAGCTTCTTCTGGTCCAATACATTGGTGATTTCTTCTTCAGTTATTGCTGTGGAAGTGGTTCTTTTTTATTGACTGTCATATTGACTGTCATTTATTATTTGATGTTTGTCAACAAACTTTTCTAGCCAAGAAATGAATATTTTTTTCTAGAATTTAAGAGAACTGAGGCAACAGTGAAATTGGTTTATAATAAACTGTGTGTGTGTGTGTGTGTGTGTGTGTGGGTGTGTGTGTGTGTGTGTGTGTGTGTGTATATATATATATATATATATATATATATATATATATATATATATATAGACCCAGACAGACCCAAACAGACCCAGACAGACCCAAATAGACCCAAATAGACCCAGACAGACCCAGACAGACCCAGACAGACCCAGACAGACCCAGACAGACCCAGACAGACCCAGTGTGTATCGGGGCACACCTGTTCACAGACCTTCAGCACTGCTTCAAAAACAGCCTTTTAATTATTGTACAGTTTGTTGTTTTTCTTGAGGACTAACTTTTGCATACTTGGCTCTGTGTTTGGAGTCAAAATACTGACATAGATTGTTCTCTTTCACAACCGTACCTGCCTCATAAGACAAAAAAACATACAGGTTTTTCTCCTTGAAGCACAAACTTATATTCACCTTCACCTTTCTTGAAATTGCCTTAAATTCCTACAGTTTTCCTCTTCCTGGACATTTTGGGATCATTATTTGCAAATATTTCTCAGTTCCACTTGCTGGGAAAATCTAATTAGTTTATGGTTAATGTACACATTAAAGCAGCAAAGATTTATTTTAAAATGACAGTGATGCCTTTTAATTTACCTTCTCGCGAGCCACATAAAATGATGTGATGGGCCGCATTTGGCTCCCGGGCCTTGAGTTTGACACACATGACCTTTTTATGTGGCCCTCGATAGGGTTTAATTAAAAGGTATGCTGGTCTTAAAGTGTCAATTTATCAGGAGATACACAGTTACACAGCCATATTTTTTACATCTAGGTAAATGCATATGCAATATTTGTATCTTGAATAAGTAATAAATACAGAAACAGTTAATTAACAAGTTAAAATAGTTAGATTTATTTTACATCTGGCCCTTTGAGAACAGCCATTTTGCTGATGTAGCCCTTGGTGAAAATGTGCTTGACCTAGACAGACCCAAACAGACTCGCTCCAAACAGACCCAAACTGGCCTAAACAGGCCCACCCACACAGACCCAGACAGACCCAGACAGACCCAAACAGACCCAGACAGACCCAAACAGACTTGCTCCAAACAGACCCAAACAGACCCAAACAGACCCAAACAGACCTGCTCCAAACAGACCCAAAAAGGCCCAAACAGGCCCAAACAGGCCCAGACAGACCCAGACAGACCCAAACAGACCCTGTATGACCCTGAAAGGGCCTGTATTAAACAGCATTTGAAACCACAGCTGGTGTTGCTCAAACAAACCTGGACTGTGGTGAATCATTTAAACTCAAATCTAATCAAAGAATGTTCTGAATCAATTAAGATGTTGTTGTTTCATGAACCTCCTGCTCATTTTTCATGCTCCTATCTGTTTCCTCTGACAGGTGAACTCCCTCTGACAGGTGAACTCCCTCTGACAGGTGAACTCCCTCTGACAGGTGAACTCTCTTTCACAGGTGAACATTGCCAAAGTATGTGGGCATGTGCAGTTTGAAAGCTCAGAGCAAGTATAAGACACATAGACTAGTATACACCCATGGACCACTCTGAACCCACTGGACTAAACCAGGACTAAACCAAGACTAAACCAGGACTAAACCAGGACTAAACCAGGACCATGGACCTCTATGAACCTATTGGACACTGAGGAATTACACATATAAGACACGTGGGGATAGAACACAAAGAACAACATTTAATGTGGAACAGAGCAGAGTCTAAAGAAAGAGGGTTTTTTTCATTGTGCTATCAGGATCGGGATTGGTATTGAGTCTATTCATTAGTATCAAAATCTTGTTTGAAATTTTAATATTGTGACAACACTACGGAGAGGTGACCTCTCCCTGTCAAATGCCCCCCCCCCCCCCCCGATAAATGCTGTCCCTGCCTGCTCTCGGTTAAACCCACATCCTCAGGCACCATTTTTCAGCATTATCTAAACAATGAGCTGATAGTGGAAGAATCTGGCAACGTAACAGTGAATTATAATCCAAGAAAAACATTGAAATGCCCAAGACTCTTTAAGGGTCATGAGGCTGTTTACTACAAAGGGGATTTTTCAGTTTTAAACGCAGTCACGCACGCTTACACAAGTACTTTTCATATAAACCATTTGAAATACTTTCAGTACAGGTAGTTTCAATGTGAAGCAGCAGAGCAGCCATTTTATAAGCCATGTTCCTGTTATGCAGAGTATAGATGTAGTAATGAAGCATTTCTAGTCTCTGAAGAACTTTAGTTTGAAGTATTTACAGTACCTGTCCGTAGCTCCAGGGGCTGCCCCAGAAGAACTTTCTGTCACCTCTGTAGATGAGTCCGTCCTGAGCCAAAATGTACTCTTCCAGATCCTCCTTTCGCTCCATGTATACATCATCTCCTAAAGAAAGAGACAGTACTGTCATTACTACTACTACAGTGGCTCAGTGGTTAGAGTGTTGGTCCCCCAACCCGAAGGTCAGAGGATCGACTCCTCGAGTCCAAGTTCTGTCGTTGTGTCCTTAGGCAAGACACTTCACCCACATTGCGTGAATGATTGGTGGTGGTGGGAGGGGCTGATGGTGCAGATTGGCAGCCTTGTCAATCTGCCCCAGGGCAGCTGTGGCTACAATAGTAGCTTACCATCACCAAGTGTGGAAATGAATGAATAATGACTATAATGTAGCCCTTTGAGATTACACGTGTGAGACATTATTATTATTCCAGCTAATATTACTAATACTTCAGTGATGTAAATGTGTGTGTATCATGTTGTGTTTGTGTAAATGTGTTTGACATGTGTGAGTCTGACTCAGAGCTCTGACCCTCAGGAGCATTTGTAATTCTGATGTTCGTCTGGTGTAAGACAGAGCAGAGTCTCTGGGACAGACGGGGCTCCTAAAGAGAGAGATGGAGGACAGACTGGCTGCATCTAGAGCCGGTCTGTGTCCAGTTTAAGAGTTATTATTTTTTCCTTCAACAATTCAGCTGCTTCAGATCAGCTTCATCTTGTGTAAAAATGCATAAAAATCGGAGAGAAAAATATTTCTCACCGTCACATCCGAGTCTCGGATTCACTGGATCTTTTTGAATGACACTTTGACAAATGAACTGTGACCTGTTTAGACTCAGGGCTTAAAGAGCGGACCAACTGGAGAGGCCCAAAACTGCACACGAAACGACCGACAGCACAAGACTGTATATATAAATGGACATAGCTAACCTGCATAGACTGCATAGAATGTATATATACGCTGCCTGGCCAAGAAAAAAGTCGCCACCTGAATTTAACTAAGCAAATAGGTACAAGCCTTCTCCAGTTGATCAGGTCTAGGTTCAGCAAAAGTCTGTGCTCAAAGAATGAGGTCAGCTGACACCTGAATATACTGAATGACCAGGTTATTCCACCAATGGATTTTTTCAAATTGTGAAAGAGTCGTTAAGGAGCATGAGACATCATTTTCACACATGGATTGTCCACCACAGACTCCAGACCTTAACCCCCATTGAGAATCTTTGGGATGTGCTGGAGAAGGCTTTGTGCAAAGGTCAGACTCTATCATCATCAATGCAAGATCTTACACAGCGAATGCGTGCCGTAATCAAAGCTCTGTCAATAGACACAGATAACCTGCTAGCATAGCCTGTATATATAAATGGACATAGCTAACCTGCTAGCATAGCCTGTATATATAAAAGGCCATAGCTAACCGGCTAGCAACTGCTCTCCAAACAGGAAGTGATCATGATCATGCGTGCACTTTCTGTGTAAAAACTGTGTCCTCTCTCTCTGTAACTGCTGCTGTCAGACATATCATTTTGGACTTAAATGTTCATATTAACTCGCTCAACATGATCCTGGGTTTTTTATTTCACTATTATATCTGTAAATAAAGATATGAACATTAATAACAGAAGAATCAGGCGCCTTCTTTCACTCATTAACGTTAGCAACAGGTTTGATCGACAGCATTACTAAGCGCCCGGTCCCTGCTAAACCAGCAGTGCAGGCGAGAAGGGGTGTTACCTTCAACAGCCTCACTCCTGATTAGCTCTTTGGTCGCTATGATACTCGCGGTCAGAATTCCAAATATGAAACTCGGCAGCTATAACTGCTCAATGAGCTTCATTTGGAGTTGAAGCTATAGTGATGTCACACTCACTTAGTCACTTCTATACAAAGTTTGTTTTACCCTTTTCAAACTCAGATTCACCTCCAGTCAGCAAATCTGGAGGGGGGTTTCCCAGGTGCTGCACTGCGGTTTCCACTGCTCTTCACAAGTTTAACCCTGTGGTAGAGCTGCACAAGCAACGTGCACGTGCAAACCTCACGGCTTATGAGATGCTGAGTAAACAATCTTTTAAAAAAACGCTGCAAAAAAGAATACATTAAAAACCTGCATTCTCTGCATTTAACCTGTCCTTCAGTGTCTCTGGGTTAAACATGTCAGGGGCTGTGGGACACAGTTTCAGATCTTGAGCTAGTTTTGGTCAGTACAATATATTGTGCATGTTTTGGGTTGCCCAGACACAGAGAGAACACGCAAACTCCACACAGACATAGAAAGAGCATCCTAACTCCACACAGACACAGCAAGAACATTCCACACACACAATCAGGAGAGAAAATCCAAACTCTACACAGACACAGAGAAAACATGCAAACTCCACACACACAGGGAGAATATGCAAACTCCACTCAGACACAGGAAGAACATATAAACTCCCCCCAGAAAGTCCCAAGACTCGAACCCAGAACCTTCTTGCTGTGAAGCTGCTTCTAAAGCCACTGACCTGAGCACCAGGGGTTGTAGAGCAGGATGAGTTTGACCTCTGCAGACGACCCCAGCCTCAAAGTATATCGTCCAATAGGAGCCTGTGGAGACGCACACAGAGACAGCGCCACCATGTCCCCGGGAGGACTCGTAACAGCCGCGCTCCAGCAAGAGGTATCGATGTTCAGGGAGAGTCCGAACACAGCTCGGGTCCCGTACTCCTCTGAGGGCTGTGGACCTGAGGGACACAACCACAGAGTCGTTTTATTTCAAACATATGACAGAAAAATCTAGCATTAGCAACAGGTTTGACTGACAGCTGTTAGCCTCGATGAGCTTCATTTGGAGCCGAACGCTGTGGTGACGTCACACTCACTCAGTAACGTCTTTATATAGTTTATGAACCTACTTTATATCGAATATCAGCGGCAAAGTCTCCATTGAGATGACCGGGATTCCCATTTAACTGAAAGTGCCACCACAGTTTGGAGCATTTACGGCAAAAGGGGGCAGGGCCGAATAAGACCAATAACTGTACACAATGTGATGTTCTTGTGTCTGTGGTTTGGAGGTTATCTCAGCTTCAGCATGCGCTTCCTCTTTGGACTGAAGCATTTCCTTTGGACCTGAGAACTTTGATAAAAACAAACGGATCCAGAACCAGGTCCAACTTTTCCACATTACTTCCTGTTTGATTAGAGCTTCTTTTGTAGCAAAGTTTAGGATGTATAGTAGTACTGCAGTCGACTGAAGGAGTCGACTGAAGGAGTCCTCGTTGGACTAAAGACATGTGCTGCCGAGCGATTGTTTGACTAAAAGGGGGGGGGGGGGGGGGGGGGTAAATTCTCTCAAAACTATAACATATCTCTGTGTATTTGACCCAGCCTGCACTCACAAGATGCACCTGCTACTACTACTACTACTACTTCAACTATTCTATTTTGAGCAGAGAGACAAGTAGAGAGACAAGTAGACATACTTGTCTCTCAGATTTATCATGTGATACTTTGAGTTACCCAGGGCTTAGGGCCAGATTGCCTGCTATAAATACTACAACTAATACTATTACTACTATTCTTGCAGCTGCTTCTGCTACAATTACAACCGGAATTTCTACTTAATCTAAAAACAATTTCTTTGACCCGAGACTGAACCTAAAAAACTAAAAAAAACAAAACAACTATGATTCCTGTGTCTGCTTTGTACAACATGAAACTGCACTAAACTAGGACTAGGTCTCACCTGTCTCTGCCACACAGGTGAGACTGGCCCCTCCCCCTGTCTCACCTGTCTCACGTGTCTCTGCTACACAGGTGAGCCTGGCCCTTCCCCCCATCTCACCTGTCTCTGCCACACAGGTGAGAGCGCTGGTTCCTGGCTCGTAGCTGGTCCCCGGCCTCAGGTAGAGGCTGATCGAAAAAGCCTGTCCTCTCCTGACGATGAGCCGGTCCACTCCGTTCAGATCCGTGCGATGGTCCAGATTATTAAACTCACACTCCAGAGACACACGCTCGATGTCCAGCTCTGAAATGCAAAACACAAAATTCACTTGAAAAAGGAGTTTCATCTATTTAACAGGTGACTCCCAGGAGCGTCCAAAGTGAGCCCCAGGTGAGTCTCAGGTGAGTCAGATCCAGGTCAGTCCGAGATCAGTTCCCGGTCAGTCTGAGGTCAGTCCCATGTGTGTCCCAGGTCGTTTCCAGCCCAGTTCCAGGCCAGTCCCAAGTGAGTCCCATGTCAGTCCCAGGTGAGTGTTTTTCATGAGGGAGTGAATCGACTTTATTAAAACCTGATGTGTAAATAATAAAAACATGGCACACTTATTTGAAACAGGGTGTTGTCTGTTGTTGTCTGGCAGAGAGTGTGTTTTATCCACATAATATCCAGATGTGGTGAGAACGCATCCTCCCTGTGTCATTGTGCCACAGTGGTTATTCTTTCTCCTCTCAATCAGGAGGCTGTGGGTTTTGGGGTTTGTGGGTTTACTACTACTGTTACTACTACTGCTGCTGCCTCGTGTGAGTGAGGAGGTTGTGGGTTAGACTCCGGCCCCCCCCTGTGTGTCAGATGCCCTCTCTGTGTGTGTCAGATGCCCTCCCTGTGTGTCAAATGCCCTACCTCTGAAATACCTGGAACACCTTGGATTAGTTTAAAGTTGAGACTTCAGTCTAAATGTGCACAGTGAACTCATGTGTGAACTCTTTATGATGAAACTAAGCTAATTCCAGATCTAATCACACATTTGCAGATTTCCAGACTCAGAATGTTCTGAGAGAAAAAGATTATTTGAATCGAAGTAGAAAAAAACTTAACCTCCAGCGAAGTCATTTTGCACAAAAGTGACAAAATGTCTGGCATCTCACGTTCACACATGCTCTATGGCTGGAAGCTATAGTGTGGCATGTAGCAGCAGTGGTAATAATAATGGCTTACACTTGTAATGCATTTTTTCAAAGCCTCCCAAAGTGCTTCACTATAGTCATTATTCATTCATTTCCACACTTGGAAATGAATGAATGATGGTAAGCTACTACTGTACTGCTACTACTGTAGCCACAGCTGCCCTGGGGCAGCCTGACATCAGCACCTGACACCTGACATTCACACACACACCACTTTCATACTAGGCAATGTGGGTGAAGTGTCTTGCCTAAGAACAACAGAACTTGGTCCAAGCGGGACTTGATCCTCTGACCTTCGGGTTGGGGGACCAACACTCTAACCACTGAGCCACTGTCGCCCCAGAGTGGTAGTTGTGACAGTAGCAGTAGTAGTAGTAGAAGTTTCAATAGTAGACATAGTAGTAGTAATAGCAGTAGTAGTAGTTCTAGTAGCACTAGTAGTGGTAGTAGAAGTAGAAGTAGTAGTAGAAGTAGTAGAAGTAGTAGCAAATAGCAATAACGCATTACAAATCAAAATATAACTTTTAAATCCTTTATATCAGGCAGGAAATATGTAAATGACGAGGGGGAGGTTCTCTTCTGACCGACGGGAGGAGGGGGAGGTTCTCGTCTGACCAATGGGAGGAGGGGGAGGTTCTCATCTGACCAATGGGAGGAGGGGGAGGTTCTCGTCTAACCAATGGGAGGCCCTCCTCCCATGGGTCAAGTGCTGCAGTAAACAAACAAAACCAAACAAACACTGTCAGTGGAACCAGGTGAATCGGATCAAATGAATCGGATCAGAGGACTCAGATGGCGTGCCGTTGTTCCTCTTTAGAGGCGGGCCTGCTGTCAGGTCAAAGAACACAGATCTGTAGCCACATGTCCGAGGAGTTGCGTGATTTCTTGATGATTCTGTCTTTATTTTTGTTCCTTCTTCAACAAAACCAGAGACAGTTTCATTTCAAAAATGTTTCACCTCAAACTGGGTCAAATATGTGAATATTGTAGTAATAATCTCGCTAACACAGGATTACCAGTGGGCACACCTCACTAACTGCCGTCACCGCTAATGCTATCTTAACCTAGCCTAGCTTGTTACCTCACCTCCCTCGTACATGTCACAGTTCTGTCCATAGATCCATGTTTATGAACGTGTTAGCTTAAACGGCTGCAGTCTCTGTTTAGTGTCAAATGTGTCGTTGCTAAAAAGAACATTTTAAACATGTTTTCAATCAGCTGATGGACAGGAAGTGACATCACACTTTTCTACTGATATTTTGCAGATGATGTCATAATCATTCCCTGGGGTTGTGATGCTAACTGTAGGTACTGCTTTGTCTGAAGCTCTGTTAGACTTTAATCTGAGCTTTAATATAACACAATCTGAATAATAAAGAACTGACTTATTTGAACTACAACAGGTGAGCGGATTTGTGCTGTTAAACAAGTCCCTCTCTAATAACATTAGTCACAAGCTAGCTAGCATTAGCATTAGCATTAGCCAACAGCTTTTCAGTGAGTCACTCTCATCTTTTTGTGTAAAATCAAACTCCAGGACCATGAAGGCTGGGACTGACCACAGGCTCCTGAAAACGGGCTCTTTAAATCACTTTTTTGGCTGTTTGCTAATGTGTGCAGAGTGTCGCTATGGTAACAACTGAACATTCTACCAAAGAGATACATTTAGAACAACCCCGGCACGATTTCATTGCAAAATATCAACAGGCCCCTGCCCTCCATCTGAGATTATGACATCATCACAATGAGCGTTAAGACAGCTGCAGTACATCCAGACCGCTCCTGCTCAGCTCCTGACTAGAACCAGGAAGTACTTCACACATGTGTCCTGTGCTCAGGTCTCTGCCCTGGCTCATGTGGCTCAGAGAATAGACTTTAAAGCAGCTCTGCTTGTGACAAGCCTCTCCATGGACCAGCACCAAAGTACATCTTCCACATGTTAGAGCCACATGAACCATCTCACACTCTGAGGACTTCAGGTCTGGTTTAGTTCTGGTTTAGTCCTGATATGGTCCTGGTTTAGTCCTGGAACAATCTTCCTGAAGACAATGTTTAAATCCGGGAACAAACGGTTCTCTTTAGCTGTGCATGTGACTGAAAGGATTTTATTCTGCACTTTCCTCCTTTAATGTTAATTTCATGATGATTATTTGTGATTATTTATGTTTTGATTTGTTGTATTGTGATTTTATTGTCTTTCTGATTCTGTAAAGCACTTTGTGTATGCCAGTTTAAGCACAGGTTGCATAAGTCCTCTTCTGTTTTTCATTACTGTATCAAGTATATGTGCAGTAAATCTACACATTCCAGGAGATCAAGGTTTGCAACACATCAGCTCCAGGAACCAGCTCCAGGAACGAGGCCAAAACCCCAAATCACCTCAAGATCTCCAGACAAAACTGTTCAACTCTACACAGTATGACCCCACTGGCTCCGAAGACACAGGTGTTGGGAATTAACACTTTCAGTTTGCAGATTTCAGTCTTCTTAAAACTCTGGGTGATGTTTGCCCTGTGCTCCCTGAACACAATCCTACGTTTTAAATATACATCACAAATTTACACAACACACACATTCACTGTTACCGTTCCACAGCAAAATGGATCACAAACTGACACTGACACTCGCTGTAAGGTTAAGCAGATGAGTGGTACTTGCTATGATACTCGTGGTTGGAGTTCCAAGAATAGAACTCTGCTCCAAATTAGCCGCTATAACTGCTAGCCTCGATGAGCTTCATTTGAAGCTGAAGCTGTGGTAATATCACACTCATTTAGTCCTCGTCTTTATACAGTCCGTGGTCTGGTGTGAACCAGGTTAAATCACTTGTTTATTTCCAGAATTGTGTAGTTGTACTCAGAATTTTGAATATTTTCTTTTTATTTCATTGGCTATAGGGTTGTCAAAAGTATGAAAAATCAGATGCTAATCTATTCTAAAACTAGTATTGAAACTAGATCCTCATGTTTCACAGGTATCAATACTAAAAAGTCTCACTGACAGAAATGAACCTTTCCTGAATCTGTTTATAATGATGTTGAGTTGCATCTTTTACAAGTGTAAGACCAGGACTAAACTGGGACTAAACCAGCACTAAACCGAGACTAAACCAGGACCAAACAGGACCATGGACCACTATGAACCTACTGGACACTGAGGGATTACACAGATATAAGACACATGGGAATAGAACACAAAGTACAACATTTAATGTGGAAAAGCACAGAGTCTAAAGAAAGAGGATTTTTATCGTTGTGGTATCGTGATCGGTATCAAGTATCGAGTCTATTGGCTGATACCACTGTCCATCCCCAGTTCTACAAATACATTCTGAAATGCTGGATCCTTGTTTGACTTTAGCATTTCATGTGTCTCAAACGTTACGGCTCCAGGGTTTGTTTAAAATGTGAACTGAATCTTGACAAACGGCCAAAACGAATCTCAAAAATGCAGCGGCGTGTTGGCAGAGCGTTCATCCCTAAAGCGGTGATGGTCCTCTGAATGAGGAAATCAATATTTACTCCCTGAGGCCCAGAGTCCCCACTGAGGCCCAGAGAGTCACTGAAACCCAGAGTCTCCCGGAGACCCAGTCTCTCTGAGGCCCAGAGTCCCCACTGAGGCCCAGAGTCTCCCTGAGGCCCATAGTCCCCCACTGAGGCCCAGAGTGTCACTGAGACCCAGAGTCTCTCTGAGGCCCAGAGTCTCACTGAGGCCCAGGTGCAGCAGCTTAAAGTGATTTTGAGGCATTTTGGGAGGAGGGACTTTCACTTTTAAAACTGCAAATAAATGGACCATAACGTCACTCACAATAACAAAACTCATAACAACCTCTCAACTCACAACAACACAACTCACAATAACAACACAATTCACAATATGGAGCCACAGGTTTGTTTGGGTCTTATCAGATAATCACCACCACAACAACAGGACTAAACCAGAACTAAACCAGGACCAAACCAGGACCAAACCAGGACTAACTCCAAACCAGGTCACACTTAAAGCTCCATATTCCCCTGTTCTCTTATCTGTTCTAATGTTGTTTCCTCATCACAAACAGACCTGGATTTGTGTTTTGTTTCATTCACACATGTTTAACACACAAACCCTGCATATTTAGGCTAAGTTCTTTTCTCAAATTGAAAAGCTCCATACACCTTCACTAGAATCATCTGCATAATTTCAGTCCTGGAATTGCCAATCTCTATTGAACTAAAGGTAAAAGAAGCTATTAACGTGAAAACTACCACTTCATGACATCACAAGGTGAAACAGAGCAGTTGGAGTTTTGGAGATGTTAACAGAATAATAATAAAGTGTCACTCAAACATGTGTGAATGAAAACACAACTCTGGGTCTGTTTTTGAGAATGAAACAGCAGTTGTTTTCAGCGTGTCTTTATCTGCCCGGACTCATGTGTGTAGTAGAAGTATTTGTTGAAGTATTTTAAAGTATTTGCAGTACTGGGTTTTGTGGGCTCATAAAAACAAAAGGAGGAAGTTGCTTTGGACTCCAGCTGGTGTGAGTGTGGCAGTGAAATGCCTCAGAGACCTGCAGCACAGAACCAGAACCAGCACAACACCAGAACCAGCACAACAACAGAGCCACCACTTTCAGAGCTCTGGAGCCGAGTGAACGTGAACACATCAGATGTATTTAAATCTGTTACATAAAGAGGAGGTATAATGGAAAATCACTTTCTCCCATGTTCTAACTCTGTTCCTCATCAAAAACATGTCTGAAGAGGTGTTAGATGTCATCCATGCATGTTTGAGTAATCTAGAGATCTCTCCCAGGCCCTATTCAAACCCTCCTTACAGATAGGAGTACGAGCCTGTACGAGGCTCCACCCACAAGTCTACATCACTCATGCTCCACACGGCAATTCTCCATAAATGTACAAAAACTTGATACAAAACTGTACACCACAACTTGACAAACCTGATGTGATGTGCAGTAGTTTCATTAGTGGGATGCAGCTGATTGTGTTGTGATAGTGCTCTGAAGGGAGAGTGACTTAGCATGGAGAGCAAATCAAAAACATGTTAATACATTGTTTTGGGTGAATATATCATTTTCAAAACAAGAGAAGGAAACATGGAGATCTAAATATGTTATGTGTTGCAGTTAAAACCCCACAGAAGTAAATACCCCCTTTTTAAATTGCTGTTGTTAGTAAATCTCATACATTGACCTCTTTGAGACTTATATGTCCCTGTGTGTCAGATGCCCTTCCGTGTGTCAAATTTTTAACAGATGATTCTCAAAAAGACTGAAATCAGAATTGACAAACGAACACAAGAATCACATCAGAACATGTTTGTACAGGGAGGGCAGCTGACACACAGGGAGGGCATCTGACACACAGGGAGGGCATCTGACACACAGGGTCAGATGTTTTTATGCAGAATAAGTATCTTTGTGATTTACTAATTACCTTCGTTCAAATCACAGTTTCAATTTGATAATGATAAACTCACAGCTGTAGTTTACACAGATCCTCTGAAACACTCCTGGAGCTGAGCGCCTCCTCTGTCCTTTATCACCTGTTTTATTTTTCACCTCATAAATACTACACTTCAAACATCTTCATAAAGTACTCTCAGACTGGAGTGCACAGGGACCACAGTACTTTAAATACTACACTACTTTAAATACCACAGTACTTTGGGGAATTTGAGCACCTGAGCGGCCTTCAGATCAGCTGTTCACTCCACAACACAGTAATGAGTAACTACAACAGTGGCACAAAAACACTACTACTATTACACAATACTACTACTACTACTACACAATATTACTTGTACTACACAATACTACTACTACTACTACTACTACTACTACTACTACTACTACTACACAATAGTACTACTACTATACAATACTACTACACTACTGCACCCCATGGGACAGTATCAGAGTACAGCGAGTACTCAGAGTTCTGTGAGTTCTCTGGAGGTAGTAGCGCTGCGTCTAGTGCAAAACTTTAAACAACATATAACCCGTGTAATGATCCTGTGAAAAAGAGGCTCACAACAGCCTGATGGACGCTCCATAAGCTCCGCAGTGCAGCTTTAAAGACATCAGGCTGTGATGATATTTACTGTCAGATATAATAAGACAAACATCCCGCGAGATCTGATAATGTGACAACGTGTTATTGTTGTGGTGAGGCAAAGTTACGACCCGCGACGTTTTAAGTCAGAATAAAAGTCATAAAACTCATTATGACAATAATAATAAAAGTGTTCACCTCGTGCCATGTCTGCGTCTGTGCTCTTCTGTCCTCTTCTGTCCTCTTGTGTCCTCTTGTGTCCTCTTGTGTTTGTCTGATGACCCGTGCGGAGTCTCGTGCAGTGTCTTTGGTCCAGTGCAGCGCGTGAGTGTCCAGCTCCGGGCGTGTGCTTTTGTAGCCTCCACGCGCCCGTGTGTGGAGGGGGCGTGGTTCCGGGTAATCTGTGGTATGTTTCCAGTGAATTTGTCCTTACTCAGTGTTCACCAGAATCAGCAAATATTTAGTAACGTTTTTAGGTGAATGTCGTCACCTCAGCCATCACTCGTGCACATCAGCCCGTCACTCACGTCCACCTGATGACGTCACACGTCCTGTCTGTTATACATGAGAAATGTGTTTTGCAATGGTGCAGTTATTATCAAAGAGGTGAGTCCTGCTGCGGCTCGTGCACTGTCCTTCTCCGGCATGTATCACAAAACACAATCATCATCATCATCATCATCAAAGTCTGTTCTTTCTTTACAGTAATCATATAGAGCCTTGTGTTTATGTTTAATGCTCCTGTTCATTCACACATGTTTCAGTAACTATTTTTGTCTGTCTACATCTCCAATGCTCAAAATGCTCTGTTCCACCTTGTGATGTCATGAAGTGGTAGTTTTCAAGTTAACAGCTCCTTTTACCTTTAGTTCAGTAGAGATTGGCAATTCCAGGACTGAAATTATCCAAATGATTCTAGTGAAGGTGTGTCGAGTTTAAAAACACAGTGGAGCATTTCCTGTATTACCACATGATGACATCACAAGGTGGAACAGAGTGTTTTCAGAGAGAGCTTGAGAGAAGAACTCAGCCTAAATATGCAGGGTTTGTGTGTTAAACATGTGTGAATGAAACAAAACACAACTCCAGGTCTGTTTGTGATGATGAAAAGAGCTTAGTGTTATTGATTTGCCTGGAATGTTTCACAGTGTGGCATTAAACTAATCTATAGAGACAAATGGGTGATGCATTAGGCCAAAATTCAGGTCAGATCTGTGGAGAGGCGACCCCGCTCACAGTGAGAATGCATGCTTGAGCAGTTTACTACTGTGGAGAAGCAGCAACATCTCCTTGGAGACAGAAAAGTTACAGAGTGCATATTTAAATAATGGCTGAAACAGTGGTGATTCTGCTGAGAGACAAGCAGAGGTCAAATATATTCTCAAGTAAGATTACTATTACTCAAGAAGAAGTAAAAAATATTTGGAGAGAATGCACCCTACTTTAGTACAGAACAGTTTGAATGTTACACATATAAAATCTGATTTATGAATTTATAAAAAATAAAAATAAAACTAAATAAATAAAATAAGCCAAACTAAAATGAAACAAAAGGCCTTATATCTGTGTAATATATCCTACCTACCATAGTGGTCCATGGTCCTGTTTGGTCCTGTTTGGTCCTGTTTGGTCCTGGTTTAGTCCTTGTTTAGTCCTTGTTTAGTCCTTGTTTAGTTCTGGTTTAGTCCTGGTTCATTTCTGGCAGTGGGGCTTTATTACCAACAAGATTGATTAGAATCAGATTTTTGATTTTTCTAAACTGACTCAGACTCGGTCCACAGGTTGAGTAAAACTCAGAGATTAACCATTTCACTAAAGATGCCAAACTTGACTTCCTGGTTGTAAATAATCGTTCATATTTACAAGTATTTTTCCACCTAATTTAGTCCAAGTTTGAGAAACATCCAAACCTGCCTCACGCTTCATATAAACGAGTTCTGTTCCTGCTGGTGTCATGAACGAGTCACTCTGCAGACGCCCAACGCCCAAGTGAAAAACAAATAAACAACAAATAAATATTACATCATGGAGTTGAACCCACGGGAGAAGAGAAGACAGGATAACTACTGTGGTACAGGAACACAGGGAGAACATGCACACTCTGCTCAGGGAGAGTCGAACCCACAACCTCCTCACGCTCAGGAGGTAGTAATGTTTCAGGTGTAAATATCTGTGTCATTGTTCAGTGACGTGTTTAGTCTGAGTTTGATCGGCCCCAGTGAAAACAGAACAATGAAGAGATACAGAGAGAAGGAGGAGAGAGGAGAAAGAGGAGAGAGACAGGAGAGAGGGGGGAGGCTGCAGTGAACACACAGGATGATGAAGAGATACAGAGAAAGAGGAGTGATGGCGGAGAGGGAGGAGAGAGGGAGGAGAAATGGAAGAGAGGAGGCTGCCGTGAAAATATGGGATGATGAAGAGATGCAGAGAGAAAGAGGACAAACAGACGAGAGAGAGGACAGGAGAGAGGAGAGAGAGGAGAAAGAGGAGAGAGAGACAGAGGAGAGGGAGAGAGAGAGTGAGTAGAGAAAGGAGAAAGAGGAGTGAGGAGGTCAGTGAAAACACAGGATGATGAAGAGATACAGACAGAAGTAGGAAAGAGGGGAGAGAGAGGCAAAAGAGAGAGAGCAGAAAGAGGAGAGAGCAAGAGAGAGGGAGGATAGAGGAGAGAGAGGAGAAAGAGGAGAGAGAGAGAGAGAGAGGGGAGGAGAGGCGAGAGGGAGAGAAGAAAAGAGGAGAGAGATGAACGATGAAGAGATACAGAGAGAGAGGGAGGAGAGAGGAGAAAGAGGAGAGAGAGGGGAGAGAGGGAGTAGAGAGAGGAGAAAGAGGAGAGAGAGGGGAAAGAGGGAGTAGAGAGGGGAGAAAGAGGAGAGAGAGAGGAGAGGAGAGAGGGGAGAGAGAGGAGAAGAGGAGAGAGATGAACGATGAAGAGATACAGAGAGAGCAGGAGAAGAGAGGAGAAAGAGGAGAGAGAGGGGAGAGAGGGAGGAGAGAGGAGAAAGAGGAGAGAAGAGGCCACAGTGAAAACACAGGACGATGAAGAGATACAGAGAGAGAGGGAGGAGAGAGGAGAGAAAAGAGAGAGAGGAGGGAGGAGAGGAAAGAGGGAGGAGAGAGAGAGAGAGTTCCCTCTGGAAATCTCTGTCAAACATATCAACCTTCTCCTCTCTCTGACATGACCTGTTCAAACATCTGCTCCTCTCTATTTACACTGTGTGAAGCATCTCCTTCAGTGTCATCAGAGGCTCTGTACAAATGTTGTGCTGTTGTTTATTTATTTCACAGTAAGATGTTACACCACTAAGGTACTTCAAACTGTAATCCAGTCCACATACTTGTAACCCACCCAATACTTCTTTTACCCAATTATTTTTCTGCTGTTCTTCCTCTAACAGTCGGGCGCCATGTTGTATGTTCATTTGTGTTCAGCTGAATTCATATTGAACCTGTGCATATATTTAACCCTTATATTTCAGGCAGTGTTTAAAATGACATCATCATCATCATCATCAGACAAAGGCTCCACATCAAACTCCAGATCGTTTTAAATTACTTTTATTAAACCTGTACAAAATGAGCATAAGAAAAACATTACAGACGCTCCAAAGTTATGACAAAATGTGACAAACTGGAATAATTTCACTTCAGTGGTCAGTATGCAGTTTATTAGGCAGAAATCGTACTACAAACCTATAACATTAATAATGGTGATTACATGTCAGATGGTAAGGAAGGTTAAAGGTCATGTGTTAGGCAAAATGGACTCTTGTGTTTTAATCCATGTTCTAATACTGTTTCCTCCTCAAAAACAGACCTGAATTTGTGTTTTGTTTCATTCACACATGTTTGAGTAACACTTTATTATTAGTCTGTCTACATCTCCAATGCTCAAAATGCTCTGTTCCACCTTGTGATGTCATGAAGTGGCAGTTTTCAAGTTAACAGCTCCTTTTACTGTTAAGGTCGGTGCACACTCCAGGATGTTTCAGTCTTAAACGTGCGACCAAAAGCGCAGACCAATGACACGAGGAGAATCGGATGAAATTTTAAATGTTAGGACTGCACTGAAGAGACCGCACACCACAAGCTAACAGCTGTGAGCTACGCCTGTCATGATAATCACTATATCAACTCAGTATGTGCAGATGAACAGTTTTTCCTTTTGAGTGTTTGAGAGGAGCTTAAATCTGCAGGGTTTTTCTGTTAAACATGTGAATGAAACTCGACATCGCTTTGTGATGAGGAAACAACATTATTATAATATAGATGAGACAGAAAACAGCGTAATACGGGCCCTTTAAGGCACTGGAGGCATTTTCCACATTATGAATTGAACCACGACACAGCTGCAGGTACATAAAGTGGATATGAAGTGGTCTTAGTTGCAGTGACAGCTGGGCTTGTTCTGCTGCTCAGATCTAGACAAGAATAGAACAACATTTAACTTTTACTTCATCAAGATTCAAAACAAGCCATAGCAAAAGGGTTAGCGCAACGTCTATCTTTAGCATCTCGCTAAAAGATGGCCACTTTATGTGACAAAAAATACTTTGCAGTGATGCTGCGGTGTTCTACATGTATCTCTATGGTGCAATGTTCAGCAGTTACCATGGTGACGCAATGCAGACACTACCAAAAAAAGGTTTAACCAATCCGAGCATTCATGGTCCTGTTTAGGAGTTTGATTTTACACAAAAAGGTGAGAGCGACTCACTGAAAAAGTGTTGGCTAATGCTAATGCTAGCTATCTTGTGAGGGACTTGTTTAACAGCACAAATCAGCTCACCTTTTGGAGTTCAATTAAATCAGCTCTTTATAAAACAAAGCTCAGATTAAAGTAACTTGAGTAACAGAGCTTCAGACAGAGCAGTCCCTCCAGTTAGCGTCATGCCCTCAGGGAATGTAGATGACATCAGTCATCATTGTCTCTTACCAGAACAACATGTCTGCAGTGAGGACACATCACACCTCTGTAGATTTGCCGACACTTGTGCTCCCAGTCTGAGGACACCACAGAGAACAAGAGTAGTACCGTAGTGCAGTATTAGAATTAGTACTAGTAGTGGCAGTAAGTAGTGGTAGTAATACTAGTAGTTGCAGCAGTAGTACATGTGTTGAGCTGTGCATATGACTGAAAGGGTTTTATTCTGCCTCTCTCTTTATGATGATTATTTATGTTTTGATTTGTATTGTGATTTTAATGTCTTTAGTAGTAGTGGTATTTGTAGTAGCAGTAGCAGTAATAGCAGTAGTAGTAGTACTAGTAGTAGCAGTAGTAGTAGCGGTAGTAGTACTGACCTCTGAGTGTTTGACAGAGGAGCAGATGGAGGTGTCATCTCCCTCACACTCTGAGCCGTCCACTTCAACAAACAACATTAGAACATCACTTTCACTTTCACATTCTTTTACATACAGATATTTATTTAACTGTGACAAAGTGGACTGTTAAATTCTCTGAGGAGAACGGCCTCATAGCAGTAAGGTCACCGGTTCAACTCCTAGGCCTTCTCTGTATCCTAATGTAGTTTGTCCTCATCACAAACAGATCTGAAGTTGTGTTTTGTTTCCTTCACACATGTTTAACACACAAACCCTGCATATTTAGGCTTAAGTCTTCTCTCAGAAAATGCTCTGTTCCACCTCGTGATGTCATCATGTGGTAATACAGCGAGTGCTCCACTGTGTTTTTAAACTCCACACACCTTCACTAGAATCATTTGGACCATTTCAGTCCTGGAATTGCCAATCTCTACTGAACTAAAGGTAAAGGAAGCTATTAACTTGAAAATTACCACTTCATGACATCACAAGGTGGAACAGAGCATCTTGAGCTTCAGAGATGTAGACAGACTAATAATAAAGTGTTACTCAAACATATGTGAATGAAACAAAACACAACTCCAGGTCTGTTTTTGATGCTCCAAGTGATGGCGGCCTTGTTGGTCACTTTGTTGCTTAAATGTCCTTGGGTTTAACAAACTTAACCTTTGACCTCTGACCCCTGAACAGACTCACAGCTGTGACCCCTCTGGACTGTCGCAGAGAGAAAATATCTTTATCATCACATTTCACAAGCATGGTACATTTTTATAACCATCAGTGTGTCTGTGTTAAACCTGCATTTGACCCATCCTTCAGTGTCTCTGCGAAGGGGCGTTACCTTCAACAGCCTCGCTCCAGATTAGCTCTTGCTCCGGATTGGCTGTTTGGTTGCTATGATACTCGGTCATGTGTATTTTTGGGGAGGTAACATTATAACACGTGTCTTTTAAACTCACAGAGGAGGTTGTGTCTGTCCTGGTCCAGCTCGTCTTCCTCCAGATGCCCTGCCCTTACAGATCCCCCCTGTGGCCCGCTCATGTATCGGCCCGGAGACAGAGAGCCCCGCCCCGAAGAGGAGGAGGAGGAGCTACTGCACGAGCCAATCGACTTCTGCCGCATCACAGGAAGCACGTCACGTGACCCCGATGACCCGAAGGAGGAAAGGGAGGGAGCTCTGGAGTCTGGAGGAGAGAGAGACGAGTTTAGTGAAAGAAAAATAGATTAAAGAGGTCCTCTTTAATCTGTCCTTCGGGTGAACCAGCTTCTGTCTTAAAGAGTTTGAAATAGACTGGAATTTCATACTTAAATGACGTTACCTTTGCCGAGGAGTCCGCAGTGGACCTCTCTGGAGTTGATGGCGGCGTCGCTCGGCTGGATGTCTTTGAAAGGTTTATTTCCAAGTCCCAGGAACAGTCTCTCTTGCAGGCGCACCTCTGCAAACAGGAAGTACTGACTTATGTACTGTAATATGTGATGAGTTTTTTGACCTTTGACCTAAAAAACATGGCAAGGATTCTGACCCCACTGTCAAAACTTATAAATTCATCAAATCTGAACCCCACATATTTGTTCTGAGGGACATATTCAAGATTTACATTTCAGACGTAAAGACCTTTCTGCTTTGTTGCTTTGTTTTTATGTTTTTTCCAGGAACAGCATCAGCTCAGAGCAAAACGAGAACAATGGGCTCATCCTTTGCCGACTCAGGAATCGGCTTGATTCTGGATGTGTGCCATGTTGAGGGGGACAGTATCATATTCAAACCAAAGATTAAGCAGAACATTCCAAAGAACATTCCAAAGATATGGACACATAAACACTTCATGTGGGTTCCCGTGGCCTTCCTCAGTTTGATTCAGAGCATTTGTACCTCCTCCAGGGTCAGATCAGAGTTTAGCAGCAGATTTCATTCACAACTTTCTTGCCTCATTACTGACTCTAGATCCTCTTCATTTCTGGAAAGATTTCAGTTCAAATTAAAATGAAAATCAGAGGAAGACAATCCCCAGCAGAAAGTTTTTAGAAATCATGTTACACAGACATTTTCTCATTTTAATCATTTTCTCTTTGCTCAGCTCCACTTCCCCATGATCTAAAATAACTTCCAGTGAAATTTTCAGAGCTTTTTGAGCCCCCAGTGGATTTTTTTCCTTGTCCAAAACTGTTGTGAGTTGCCGGTTTGTAAATGATCTTTTTTTAGTGCTTGGCCTTTTAAAAACCTTTTATACATTTTAAGTAAAAAGGACAGTTTCTCTGATGGTCACTAGTGCAGTTATCATACACAGAAACCAGAACCAGAAGTGAACCCGATCTCAACCCGGTCGGCCTGTGTGAACATGCTCTGAACCTGCTCTGAGCCCGGTCTAAGCTCGGACTGAGCCTGGTCTGAACTCAACCCAGTGTGAACCCGCTCTGAACCTTATCTGAAGTCTGTCTGAACCAGATCTGAACCTGGTCTGATCTAAACCTGGTGTGAACCCTGTGTGAACCCGGTGTGAACCTGGTGTGAGACTGGTCTAAACCCAGTCTGAACCTGGTCTGAACCCGGTCTAAACCTGGTCTAACCCAGTCTGAACCCGGTCTGAACCTGGTCTTACCTTTGTTCCTGAGGGCCTGTTCCCAGAGGATCTTCTCCAGGTCTCTAGTCCAGTCGTCTTTCAGGCTTTGGCCCTCAGCCTGGAGCGTGTACGTGTCCTGGCTCTTTCTCTTCCTGAACCAGATCTCGAAGCAGAGGCCACTGTCCCCGGAGTTCTGAGTCAGACCGATGTCACACGTCTGAAACACAGAGACAAGGACACTCACACAAGTCCTGGTTTAAACCTGGTTTAGACCTGGTTGAGCCCTGGTTGAGCCCTGGTTTAAACCTGGTTTAGACCTGGCTGAGCCCTGGTTTAGACCTGGTTTAAACCTGGTTTAAACCTGGTTTAAACCTGGTTTAAACCTGGTTTAAACCTGGTTTAAACCTGGTTTAAACCTGGTTTAGACCTGGCTGAGCCCTGGTTTAGACCTGATTTAAACCTGGTTTAGACCTGGTTTAAACCTGGTTTAGACCTGGTTTAAACCTGGTTTAGACCTGGTTTAAACCTGGTTTAAACCTGGTTTAGACCTGGCTGAGCCCTGGTTTAGACCTGGTTTAAACCTGGTTTAAACCTGGTTTAAACCTGGTTTAGACCTGTTTTAGACCTGGTTTAGACCTGGTTTAGACCTGGTTTAGTCCTGGTGTAGTCCTGGTTTAGACCTGTTTACTCCTGGTTTGGACTTGGTTTGGTCGTGGTTTAAACCTGGAGTGTGTGTCTGTGGCGTCGTTTTCTGCCTCACTCTGGGGCGGCTCCAGAGGCTGACGTGACGTTTATGGTTGTGACAGAAATGATCTGGAAACACTTGAGTAACTTCCTCATAACACGGGTAACAGAGGTCACGGTCAGAGTAATAACATAAATATGATCTTAAATGACCGCTTACCGCCACAGTAGTAGTACTAGCAGTAATAGTGAAAGTATCAGTAGTAGTATCAATAGTAGTAGCAGTAGTAGTATTAGCATGACCTTAAATGTCTGCTTTCGCACATGTTTGTAGACAGCAATAGTGTAGTAATAGTAGTAGAAATAGCAGTAGTAGGAATAGTAGTATCCTTGTACACATCTTTGTACACAATAGTAGTATTAGTACTGATATTTGTATTAGTTATAGGAGTTGTAGTATTAGTAGTACTTTGAATGACTGCTTGTATATAGTAGTAGTACCTTGAAGGACTGCTTGTACAGTAGTAGTAGTAGTAGTAGTAGTAGTAGTAGTAGTAGTAGTAGTAGTAGTAGTAGTAGAAGTACTTTGAAGGCCTGCTTGTACAGTAGTAGTAGTAGTAGTAGTAGTAGTAGTAGTAGTAGTAGTAGTAGTAGTAGGAGTACCTTGAAGGACTGTTTGTACTCGTACGTCTCGTTTCCGACCTCGTTCTTCCTGGTTTTGCTGAACAGGATCAGTTCCTGAAACAGGAAAACATGGCGGAGACACTTCTTCTTCCGGAACGTCACCATGAGTTCACCCTGTCGGAAGAGCGCCCCCTGCTCCTTCAGGTTGACCTAAAGTTTTTATAGAGACAAAAGCGACTAATTATTACACAGCTTTTGTAATACCACAGGTACATCACGAGCAGCTGTTGGATTTCCTACTATGTGTGTGTGAGGTGGTGTCATATGTTTGTACTTTTTAAAACTTTTGTCTTTTACAGTTTTTGCTGCTTTAATGACTTTTATTTTGATTATTATGTTTTCTTAATCTTTGTTATTTGTTCTATTCACAGTCCAGACTCACATTCTCATAAAGAAGCACAGGTACTGGGAATACTACTCTACGTACTCATTTAGAGTAAATGTAATCTGGTACAGTTACTTTACTGAAATCAAATGAATACATGACTGTAGCTAATCACACAACTTTGGGTTCAAAGTGCACAGAATCAGTGAAAACATGATAAAACACAGCTGTTATAGTGTGACGATGTGAGAGTTTAACTTTTGACAATGAGTAATGAGGAAAATCAGAACAAACGCCGCTGTTTTTAATCCTATGTTACGTCTTTACTCTAATTTAAATAGAACTCTGTGGAAAGCAGCACTCTGATTGGCCCATGTGTCAGAACATGTCACGGCATATATTTTAATTTGCATATTAAGGATTGTGTCGCTAAATACATTTTGTACTCATCACTAGTTATGATGCAATTACTTTTCCAGGAACTGCGGTTATATTTTTCGATAATGGTCCACACTGACACGCCAAAACACTCTGAGTCTGAAGGATGTTGGACACGTTTGCACAGATCCTGAGCGATGAGTTTATACTGTTCTGGCAGCTACATCTGAGTCAGCAGTGAAATCATGAACTTAATGAGACAAAAGAGGAGTTCGGACACGATGGAGACAATTTGGGAAAACTACCATGTGTCCCGAGGATCTGAGTTTTGAGCTTGAATAATGTTTGTGGATTTATGAAGTGAAGAAAGCAAATATCTGAAAACGTTTTTGCTAAATTAAATGCCAGGTGCAGCTGGAGGGTTTCAGGTTCAATTCCCCAGTTCATGTGAGGACTCTCTGTATAAAGTTTGTCTATGATTAGCCCCATAGACTGTATAAAGAAGTGGACTAAGTGAGCGTGATGTTCCACAGTCAAATGAAGCTAATCAAGGCTAGCAGTTGTAGGAGCTAATTTTGTGCAGAGTTCCATATTTGGAATTCCGACTGAGAGTATCATAGCAACCAAAGAGCCAATCCAGAGCAAGGCTGTTGAAGGTAACGCTTAGTAGGGAACGAGCACTTAGCAATGCTGTCAATCAAACCTGTCACTAATGCTTGTGGGAGCGACCACGGGGAAAGAAGGCAACTGATTTGTCTGTTATTAATATTCATATCTTGAGTTAAAGACATAATAGTGAAAAAAAACACCAGGATCATGTAGAGCGGATTAAAACGAACATTTATGACCAAAATGATGAGTCTGACAGCAGCAATTACAGAGAGAGGGGACACAGTTTTTACACAGAAAGTGAAGTGGAGCCAGAGTCGATGGAACCGGAAGTGCACCCAGGACCACTTCCTATTTGGAACATGGCGGCTAGCAATTTAGCTATGTCTATTTATATATACAGTGTATGCTAGCAGGTTAGCCATGTTCAACTTTCGCGGCCTCGCTATTTTGTGGATTTTTTTGGTGCAATTTTTCATGTTTTTTATTTTTTTTACAGCATAAGAGCGCGCACTATGTTCTGCGTCCTGATTGGCTAAGGGACTGTAAACCATTGTCAATCAGTCTCCTCCATGTCGTGTCTCCTGTACAGTACAGAATGTATTGAGACAAATTTACATAAATGTTTGATCGCAGTGTGACTCTGAAGTGCTGTATGTTTGCATGTTTTCTCCCCAACAAACCCACAATGTCGGTGAAACGTTCTGCACCCACAAAGGCCCCTATGACGGTTTGAACTTTGAGAGTGTTTAAACAAGAGAGAAATGTTTGAAAATGTTAATGCCTGTCTGAGAAAAGTGTATAAAGTGTGTGGTGAGGGGTTTTACAGCCTTAAAACATGTTGTATTTTGCCTAATTCTTGCATGTTTGTCTGTATTGTTATAATTCATTGGTATAACATAAATAAAGCACTTTACAGTTATTTGCATAAGGGTGAAGTGTCTTGCCTCACGACACAATGGGAGTTTTTTGTGATGTCATCATGCGGTAATACAGAAAGTGCTCCACTGTGTTTTTAAACTCCACACACCTTCACTAGAATCATTTGGGTGATTTCAGACCTGGAATTGTCAATCTCTACTGAACTAAAGGTAAAAGTAACTTGAAAATGAAAATTACCACTTCATGACATCACAAGTTGCATCCTCACATATTTTCGTATAACTATTCTAACAAAACTTTTCCTCACGTCACAGTTCTGGATGGCGTCCATGGCGAGCAGGTTGTTGCCGTGGCGAAGCTGAGACTGCACCACCTCCACAGCCTGGCGCACCTCTTCCAGCGCCCCCTGGTGTTCAGGGCCACACTCGCGCAGCACGTCCTGGAGGAGGAGGCTGTATTTACTGATCCGCTGCACTGGCTTCAGCAGGTACGACCACAGATCCATGCGGTCGCCGAGGGATACCTGCTTTTGCTGAAGGAAATAAACAAGAACAGAGGTCATGATGGTGTGTGTCAGATGCCCTCCCATTCTCCTGTCTCCCTGTGATTCAGATCAAACACACTCCTATCCCCTGTGTCCTTGTACTGTTTAAAGTGCGGATGCCTGTTGTAAATATAAATTATAGTTTTACACCACTCAAATATCTGAGTACATTAGTTTTGGACCAGTGTACCACATCATTTCTTGATAACAGTTATAAAATTCCCTTATATCCTTGTCCAGAGGATTTTGGGGAGTTCTTTTGAAATTCCTGGGAATGATACAGAACAGTGGGACACACATTTCCTGAAAACATCTGGTAAATCACAATATTCATCTAAAACCATTAAAACCATTTTTTTTCATTTGTACAAAAATTACGATGAGACAAATCCTATGAGTATTCACAGGAAAAACCGGGGTAGAGCAACAAAATGCCATCTTGAAAACAGTCGATTAAAGATTACTTAAACATGAATCACTCCAAATACAACTTCAGAGAAGAAACAACTAGAACATGGTAAAACATCTGAACAGTTTGAAGAACGGGATGAATTAGTTCCAGTCCGGTTGTTGTTATCTGCAGATCTTGGATAAATACAACAGAATCAGAATCAGAAGACTTTTATTGACATTGTTTGTGAACATAGTTCCTTCGGTGATAAAGTGCAACATAAAACACACTGAATAAATACAAATCAAATAAGGGCATGCACAAAGTTATAGAAAGATATGCTTAAAGGGGCAGGGGGGCTGTGACTTTCCTGAAGTCCACGATCATCTCCACTGTCTTCTGGGCATTAAGCTCCAGGTTGTTGCTGCTGCACCAGGACACCAGCCGGTCCACCTCCCTCCTGTAGGCAGACTCATCGCCGTCCGAGATGAGTCCGATGAGGGTGGTGTCATCTGCAAACTTAACCAGTTTGACGGAGTCGTGGCTGGAGGTGCAGCAGTTGGTGTACAGGGAGAAGAGCAGGGGAGAAAGTACACAGCCCTGTGGAGATCCTGTGCTGATAGCCCGAGTGTCCGAGACATTATTTCCCAGCCACACACGCTGTCTCCTGTCCGTCAGGAAGTCAGTGATGCACCTGCAGGTGGAGTCAGGCACGTTGAGCTGAGCGAGCTTGTCCTGGAGCAGAGCAGGGGGGATGGTGTTGAATGCAGAGCTGAAGTCCATAAACAGGATCCTGGCGTAGGTTCCCAGGGAGTCCAGATGCTGGAGGATGGAGTGAAGGGCCAGGTTAATGGCGTCGTCTACAGACCGATTGGCTCTGTAGGCAAACTGCAGAGGGTCGAGGAGGGGGGAGGTGAAGGATTTGAGGTGGTGCAGGACCAAGCGCTCATTGACTTCATGACCACAGACGTCAGTGGGGACGTGACATGACTCCAGGGAGGTGTTAAAGATGTCCGTGAAGACAGGAGCCAGTTCCTCAGCACAGTGTATAAGGGTGGAAGGAGAGACACCATCTGGTCCCTTGGCCTTACGGGGGTTTTGCTTCCTGAAAAGCTTAGTCACGTCCTGCTCCAAAACTGTGAGGGCAGTGGGGGAGGAGGAGGGGTCCGAGGTGGGTTTGGAGGTAATGTCCATGATGGTGAGGGAGGGGGGAGAGGGGTGTGAGACTTCAAACCTGCTCCAGATGTGTATTGTACTTTGCTTTAGCCTTCTCCGCCTCTTTACTAAACGCATACTTGCAACGCCTGTAGCCTTCATGATCTTCTGCCCTGTAAGCCATCTCCTTTTCTCTCCTCAGTCCTCTGTCTCAGTCTGGGTGTGAACCAGGGTTTGTCGTTGTTAAAAGTCACCCTGGTGCATGATGGAATGATGTCCTCACAGAACTGAATGTATGACGTCACAGTGTCTGTGTACTCATCCAAACTGTCTGTGGCAGCCTTGAATACATCCCAATCTGTAGTGTCCAAACACGTGCAAAGCTCCTCCACAGCCTCACTGGTCCACTTCTTAGAAGTCCTCACAGCAGGTTTGGAGAGTTTCAGCTGATGTTTGTAAGCAGGAATGAGGTGACAGCGAATCCTAGAGCAGCGGGGCACGGCTCTGTAGGCTCCACTGACCGTTGTGTAACAATAATCCAATGTTTTCTGCTCTCTCGTCGGGCATTTAATAAACTGTTTGTACTTGGACAGAATGTTTCTTTATTGAGGTGTTATGATCCGAGAATCATCCCGTCCACTCTCTGGCGTCATACAGGATTTATAGAACCATAGTTACATTCATAACTTTGGTTTTCAGTGTCGTTCAGTCAGTTAGCCTTTATTGGCGACAGTGGCTCAGTTGGTAGAGCAAATGTCGATTCCAGCTCTCACAGATGAACGCTGTAGTTGTGTCCCTGGGCAAGACACTTGACCCCCTTCGCCCCAGTGTCTGTGTACACTGGTGTATGAATGTGTGTGAATGTGTATGTGTGTGTGTGTGTGTAGGGGTGTGTGTGGGGGTGTGTGTGTGTGGGGGTGAATGTGTATGAATGTATGTATGCATGTGTGTGTGACTGTGTGTGTGAGTGTTTGTGTGAATGTGTGAGTGGCTTTGAGTGACTTGAAGGTGGAAATGTGCTGTATAAAATATAACCCTTTGCCATTTCTTGTCCCTGTATGGTCATTTATCTTCTCCATCTGACCCCTCTGAAACATCCTTTTCTAAGCAAATTATTCCTTTTTTCTCACCTTGAAGAAGGTTTTCCCGTGGGCGATGAGGAGCCTGTCGGACACTGGTTTGTTTTTACTATAAAGAGCGTACAGGGCGAAGCTGTCACTCTGGAACACAAAAACAAAACACAATTATTAACAATGTGTGTCAGATGCCCTCCCATCCTCCTGTACCCTGTGTGTCAGATGCCGTCCCATCCTCCTGTACCCTGTGTGTCAGATGCCCTCCCATCCTCCTGTACCCTGTGTGTCAGATGCCCTCCCATCCTCCTGTACCCTGTGTGTCAGATGCCCTCCCATCCTCCTGTACCCTGTGTGTGTCAGATGCCCTCCCTCCTCCTGTAAGGTTAGACTGAGATGACGCAGGTCATATGTTTGTAGTCAATCTGCAGATGTGGTGGTGTTGGGAGAGTTCTTTTAAAATTCCTGAGAATGATGCAGTGGGATACACATTTGACCCTGAACAGTGTATTTTTTTAAGGGAACAGGATTATGTTGAACCAGCTCTATTCTGCTTGTGTCTTTATAGTTATGTTCTAAATTAAATCCCAATATTCAAAATCTTCATAAAAGAAACAAATCCGCTGACTTCCTCGTTAGAAAACTGCAGTGCCCAATGGGAGCTGATGTCGCCGTCAACGTCATAACAACAAAGTGCAGCATGGTGTTGGCGCCCCCTATGGATAGCTGCACATTACACTAGAACAGCACATTTTTTTTCATTTGTAACAAAATGACTACGCGACTGTAACATAATGACTACGAGTATCACTGATTAATAACAAACTGAAGAAGGAAGTGCGTACGTCACAGTGGGTGCGTGCGTCACAGTGGTGGTGTACGTCACAGTGGTGGTGTACGTCACAGTGGTAGTGTACGTCACAGTGGGCATGTACGTCACAGTGGTAGTGTACGTCACAGTGGTAGTGTACGTCACAGTGGTGGTGTACGTCACAGTGGTAGTGTATGTCACAGTGGGAGTGTCACAGTGGCTGTTTATGTCACAGTGGGTGTGTACCGGTGAAGGTTAAACGGGGGTAGATGTACAAAATAACGTCTTGAAAATAGTCACTTAAAGATTATTCAAACATGAATCACTCTAAATACAACTTCAGAGGCTCAATGACGACTAGAACATCAGAACAATTGATTTTGCAGAATAGGTCAACTTGATGAGGAAGATGAGGAAAACGGTTAAGATGAGGGTGATTGGGGATAGTTAACATGTAGCAGTTCATAGCGACAGAAGCTAACACAGTGGTTCTTAACCTGGGTTCGATCAAACCCTAGGGGTTCTGTGAGTCAGTCTCAGGGGTTCGGCGGAGGTCAAGACACACACCTGACTCATATGATTCGCAGATTGCGAGCGTCTCCAGGGGAGAAGACACTCGGTGCCAGGGGAAGAAGAAGAAGAGTCCACCTGGGTTTGGCTTGTTTCTCTCTAGTTTACACTGGTTCTTTTAAAGCTCTTTGGAGGAGAGGTTTGGATAGTAAGGTAAGTTGCTGTCAGTTTGTCCCTGTCAGGCTAAGAGCGCTTTCCTGGTGGAAATCGCTGGGGTGGAAGTGGAGAGGAAAGTGGCTGAAGCTCTGCTTGGGAGCACTCCGAGGCTGCAGGTGGGTCGCAGTTTCGGTTGCCTTACCGGGCTTGCGGGCTATTGTGCATAACAACCCACCACAAGTACTTCTCTGAAGACTAGGGGGGGAGATTAGTTAGATAATTGGACAGGTAGTTAGAGGGACATAGCTGCAGTGACTCCTTGCTATTAGCTAGCAGTTAATCTACGTGGGCTGTTTGGCGTTCAGAGTGCAGCCATATAGAAAACCCTCACTCAGGTGTTTTAAATGTCAGCGCTACGGGCATGTTGCCACGGTGTGTCGGGGGGAGCGCAAGTGCGGAAAGTGTGGGGGTAACCATGAGTTTGCTGAGTGTAAGGAGGCGACGCTCAAGTGTGGCACTTGTGGAGGCGGGCATATTGCTGGCAGTAGGGAGTGTGAACACTACAAGCAAGCTGCTAAAGTGCAGAGTTACAAGGAGGCTAATAAAGGTGTGACTTACGCTGATGCTCTTAAACATGTGAAGCAGCAGAGTGCCCCCACTATTATGTCAGCTGTAGCGGGGGACTCTGTAGTTGTGAATACAGTGAACTTTCTGGCTTTTATTGCCGAAGTGATGTGAGGTTTTAAAAAAGCAAAAAACAACTCTGATATTGTGCGAGCTGTGGCTGACAGTGCTCAAAAAATCTTGGGGACTCCCCGGGTAGATCCAGAGTACCTGTACAATTTGTTTTTTGAAAAAGATAAAACGCAGACTGGCGCTGCCCCAAGTTCTCATGATGATGGTGGGGGGGGGGGGGGGGGGCTACTTAATCTTGTGATGATATTCCACATCTTTCAATGGAATGCGAGTTAAAAGGGTTTATTGGGGCATTTAAAGAGTCACATGTGCCGAAAATTATTTGTATACAAGAGACTTGGTTAAGGCCGTGTTTAGATTTTGTAATTCCTGGTTATGTATTAATACTATATGGGAGGTGGGGCAGCTGCCCAAAGACTGGAGGCATGCAGTCATTGTGCCTATTCTGAAACCAGGTAAAGACTCAGCGTGTCCCTTGTCTTATAGGCCAATAGCTCTGACAACTGTATTGTGTAAAATCATGGAGAGGATGGTAACAGATCAGTTGGTTTATAGATTGGAAAAAAGGGTATTTAACACCTGCCCAAAATGGTTTTAGAAAAGGCAGGGCCACAATGGACTCTGTGATAGTACTCGATGATGAAATCAAAAAAGCACTTATAAACCGTGAAGTTGTGATGACTGTTTTTCTGGACGTTGAAAAAGCCTATGATATGCTTTGGAAGGAAGGCTTGCTTATTAAACTGTATGACGCAGGAATTGGGGGCAGAATGTTTAACTGGATTAAGAGCTTCCTGAGTGGACGGAGTATACAGGTCCGAGTTGGGGAGTTGTTTTCTGGAATATATAGTGTGGATAATGGGAACCCGCAAGGTAGTGTAATCAGTCCTATCTTATTTAATATAATGATTAATGACATGTTTAGTGCTTTGGGAGACGGGTTTGGGAGGTCCTTGTTTGCCGACGACGGTGCCCTTTGGAAGAGGGGAAGGAACACAAAGTTCCTTTTTAGTCAGATGCAGTCAGCACTTGATAAAGTCCAGGGAATGGCAGATAGATAGGGGTTTAGACTGTCCGTCGCTAAGTCCAAATTTGTCATTTTTGGAAGGAAAAAGAATATTGGATGTCATAATTTGAAATTGTATGGGGAACCTGTTGAAAGAGTGCGAGTGTTTAAATTCCTTGGTGTATGGATGGATGAAAAATTGACATATGGAGACCATGTTCAGAGAATGGTGGATAAATGTTGCAAGGTTATAAACATAAAGAGGTGCCTTACCGGCTCAACCTGGGGTGCAGGAAGGGATGCACTTTTAATGATCTATAAGGCAATGATTTGGTCTGTGTTTGATTATGGATGTGTAGTATATGGGTCTGCAGCTCAGTCGACATTGGCAAAGTTGGATGTAGTGCAGGCAAGAGCACTTCGGTTGTGCACTGGGGCCATGAGAATGACATCAATTTCTGCACTGTTGGTGGAGGCAGGTGAAATACCTTTGACCCTGCGACGTAAAAAATTGGCTTTCAATTATTTTGTGAAATTAAAAGGGGCTGAAAAATCACTGCTGTCCACCCGAGAGCTAGAAGAAAGCTGGGAGTTTAGTCAGAGTGCTAGCAGAATTAATAGATATAGCTTTTTACAACGTGTAGAGGGAGGTTTTAGGGAACTTGGAGTTGAAAGCAGTGAAATTGTGGCTCCGGTGCAGTGGCCTGTGCGTGGCTGTGGCATGAGCCTATTATTGATCTGTCAATAAAGAAGCTAGCCAAAAGTGGTTGCAAGGGAAATCTGGCGCCCTATGTGAGAGATTATCTCGAGAACCAGTGGGAGGGGGTCACCCAAATATACACAGATGGGTCTAGAGACCCTGAACATAATAAAGTCGGGTTTGGCTTCTTGGTTCCCCAGTTCCGTATCCAACAAAGTCACCGGCTCCCAGATGATATTTCTATTTTCTCTGCTGAACTGATTGCAATTCTGTGGGCACTGTGGTGGCTGGAGGAAGTAGGAGTTAAGAGTTCAGTAATTTGCACTGATTCACTGTCAGCATTGATGGCCTTGGAAGGGGGAGAAGGAAGTAAGAGATGTCCTGACATGGTGAATGAGACTGTAATAATGGTGTATAAACTTGAGTTAGCTGGTTTTGATGTGGGGTTTTTATGGGTCCCAGCTCATGCTGGTCTTGAGGGAAACGATGTTGCAGACAGTCTTGCTAAGGCTAGTCTAAAGAAGTCAGAAATACACCTCAGAGTACCTCTTGGTAGGATGGAGTGTCATTCTATTATACAGGCCAGTATTAAAAAGCAATGGCAACAAAAGTGGGATGATGAAACAAAAGGGAGACAGATGCACAGCATAGTTTCAACAGTTAATGACCCTTCTAGGCCCGTCCTCTCACGCCAGGATGACACTAAACTGACATGCCTCCAATTAGGCCACTGTGGGTTGGCTAGTGGGCTATTCCTCATTGGGAAACATGATGATGGTTGTTGTGAGTGGTGTGGAGTCTCCGAGACTGTGGTGCATGTTATGCTGCACTGTCCAGTATATAGTGCTCAGAGAAGTGATATGTTCAGTGGGTTATCTAAGATAGGACTTATTAACTTTTCTTTGAGGACAATATTAGGACATGGAGCTTACCCCAAGGAGAGGGCTCGGTTGGTGACTCGATTTGTAATACAAACTGGTGTTTATTACAGAATTTAGGGAAGAGCAGTTGTAACGTCCTTTTCCTTTAGGCGAGCATTCGCCACGCAGTATAAATCTACATGAAATCTCCTGACCAGTGGAGGGCAGCAATGCACTAACCGTGCCCAGTCTGCCAGAAATAACCACAACAACAACACTCGGTGCCAGTCCTGTCCTGCCCTGTCGCCCGCTCTCTGGATTACTCCTGCTGGGTCTTCCCTGTCCCTGGTCCCGTCGTGCTCCGGCCCTGGCTGTCTTCGTGCCCGCTCTGGACATCTCTGCTTGGCTTGCCCTGGTCTCGTCCTGATCCTGTCCTCGTTCTGGTCCTGGTTTCCCGTCCCAGCACCCTTTGATGTGCCTATCGACCCGTACCCGCCCGACTTAAATGAGCTGTTCGAACGGCATAAAAACATAAAACGACATCAAAAACGACGAAAAGACTTTGCTGTGAAAATGACATGAGAGTGGCACTTGCCAAGGTGAAGCCATACATTACTGAACTGGTCTCTCAAAGGCAACAGCAGAAGTTACATTGATTTGCAGTAAATATTCATTATTATTCTAGCCTGATGGAAATTAGGTGATGGGTGTGAGTTAATATGTTAAAAAATAATAAATAGCATAAATACAATAAGTTCATTATTGGAATACATAAAGTTAAAAATTAAAATCATTTCAGTGTGGTAGTATTAAAAAAGGTCAAGTCTTTGTAAAAAGGTATGTATGTAATTTGTTGTGAGTTCATGCATTGTATTGGTTTTATTCTTTGAACACAGTAATGTTAATGCACGGTTCATTTTGTGCACCAGTAAAACATATAACATGTGACTTGAATTTGAAAATAAAAATTTCAATAAAGAAGGGTTCGGTGAATGTGCATATGTAACTGGTGGTGTTCAGTATCTCCAACAAGGTTAAGAACCACTGAGCTAACACATTACGAGGTACGTGGTCACATCGATCCCTCCAGACCCCACTACGCGCTCTAACCGTGTACATGTTTTTCACATCTTGAGTTTCACACTAAAACTGCAGCTCAAGTCAAGGTCGGAGAAGCTGATTTCTGCAGAACTGTTCATGAGCTTATCTTTGGACTTGTGTGTGTTTGTCAATGTGTGTGTGTTTTGGTCTAAACGGTTCCAGTAAAGTTTTCTCCTGATAACAGTGTGTGGCCTGTGCGTTCAGAGGAATAAAACAACTGATGTATTTAAACTAAAACTGGACTTATCTGGAAACACATACGCATCATTAAAGAGGAGATATTTACTTCTATGGGGTATTAAAGAGCAGGTATTTGGATTATTAACTGTAATACATAACATGATTAGACCACCATGTTTCCTTTTAAAAATGCTATATTCACCCAAAATAACGTATTACCATGTTTTATAAGCTCTTTATGCACTCTGAGTCTGCCCTTCCGTTGCGCTAAGTCACCCACCTTTCAGGGTGATATCGCAACAAAATCACTATATTAGTATTAGTACTTTTAGCAGTAGCAGAGCTAGCTGCCGTGTTCCAAACAGGAAGTGATCATGAGCGCACTTCCGGCTCCACTGGTTCCAATTCACTTTCTGTGTAAAAACTGTGTCCCCTCTCTCTCTCATTTTTGTCTTAAATATTTGTATTAACCCGCTCTACATGATCCTTGGCTTTTAATTTCATTATTGTTTCTGTAAATCAAGATATGAACATTAATAACAGACAAATCAGTTACCTTCTTTCCCTGAAGTTGCTCCTGCTAGCATTAGCAACAGGTTTGATTGACAGTGTTGCTAAGCGCCGCTCCCAGCTAAACCAGTGGTGCGGGCGGGAAGGGGTGTTACCTTCAACAGCCTCACTCTGGATTGGCTCTTTGGTTGCTATGATACCCAGACTCGTATTTCCAAATATGCGACTTGGCTCCAGATTAGCTGTTATATTCGTTAGCCTCAATGAGCTTCATTTGGAGCTGAAGCTGTAGGTGATGTCACACTCACTCAGTCACTTCTTAACAAAGTCTGTGGCTATTAGACTGTGTTGTAAGTTAATGGTAGCAGTAGTAGTAATAGTAATGGAGTAGTTTAATAGTAGTGATGGTAGTAGTAGTAGTAGTAGTAGTGCTTACATGTCTGAGGAAGCATCGGCCTACTCTGATTGGCTCGTCCACGCACCGCTCCAGCTCTGGGAGGAAGTGATGTCGGTGGAATTCGTGTATCTTCTCCAGGTTTGAGAACACTGCCCCCTTCTGGCCCCTGAGCTCCTGTGGCACGTCAGGTCGCTCCAGCTCCGGACAGTAGTGTTCCCGAACGAAGCCAAGCGCACGCACATACTCCCGCTCTGTGGACAGGAGCTCGGAGAGGATACAGCTAAGACGCCTGGAAAGGAGACAGGAACGGACAGTCAGAGGGGGATCTTAAAAGGGGATATTTTATTGCTATGGGGCATTGACTATAACACATAACAAATTTAGATCATCATGTTTACATTTATTGTTTTGAAAATGCTATATTCACCTAAAACAACATATTAACATATTTTATAATTTTCACTTCTGTTTTTGACGCTCTGAATCTCCCCTCCCTTTGCTCTCTGTGCTAAGTCCCTCACCTTCAGAACACTATTACAACACAATAAGCTGCATCCCACTACTGAAACTACTGCACATCAAGTTTGTCAAGTTGCTGTGTACAGTTTTGTATCATGTTTTAGTTTATTTATGGAGAATTGTCATGTGAGAGCATGGGTTATGTAGGCTGGTGGGCAGAGTCTCGTACAGACTCGTAGTGCTAACTGTAAGGAGGGTTTGAATATGGTCCGAGAGAGATCGCTAAATTACTCAAACATGCATGGATGACATCTAAAACCTCTTCAGACATGCTTTGGATGAGGGAAAAGCGTTAGAACATGGGACAAGCTCAGACTTCAGGTGAACCTAAACATTTGGAGACAGTGGGTCAGAGCTGTCAAAATGTAATTAACTGATTAACTAGAGTAATCAGATAACCTCACTGAGAGGTTATCTCATTGATTTCTGGTCAAAAAACCCAGTGACACGTGTCAGTGAATCAATGTATTGAGTAACTGTTGTATTTGGAAGAGAAAATACCAGGAATTTTAAAATAACTCTTTGAGTGTTTGAGTTTTGTCCAAACCTGCACATGTGAAGATGTGAGATTACTCACATCAGATGGAACTGTTTACATGAAATTTATAATACCGGTAATCTGATGACTCAAAGAATCGCACTTTTAACACTTTCAATCACTGGGGAGGTGATGCTAAATGTAGGAACTACGGTGTCTCCGTTAGTCTTTAATCTGAGTTTTAACACAATCTGACCATTAAACGCTGACTTTCTGAACTCCAACAGGTGAGTTGATTTGTGCTGTTAAACAAGTCCCTCTCAAATAACATTACGGCCACAAGCTAGCTAGAATTAGCATTAGCCAACAGTTTTTCAGTGAGTCACTCTCACCTTTTTGTGTAAAATCAAACTCCTAAACAGGACCATGGACGCTTAGATTGATCAAGGGCTCCTGAACATGTGCTCTTTAAATAAAGTTTGGATTTTTTCATACAAATTTCTAATGTGTTCATTGTGTCACTATGGTAACTGCTGAACATTCTGCCAATAACGACACATGTAGAACATCCCCAGTGCAGAAAAACAGCATAAGCTACTTAAAAAAAACTTGTTTCTATGTGGCTCAGAGGTAGAGCGGCACCTCTGTACCTGGAGGATAAGCCTGTACCATGTGAGATGCCACCACAGACTGTGTAAAGACGTGACTAAGTCAGTGGAACGTCACCCACAGCATTCAGCTTCAAATGATGCTCATCGAGGCTAGCAATTATAGGGGCCAATTTGGAGACAAGTTTCAGATTTAGAATTTCGACCACGAGTATCATAGCAACCAAAGACCCAATCTGGATTGTGGCTGTTGAAGGTAATGCCCCTTCCCACCCGCACTGCTAGTTTAACAGGGAGCGGGCGCTTAGCAACGCTGTCAATCAAACCTGTTGCTAACGCTAGCAGGAGCATCCTCAGAGGAAAGAAGGTGCCTGATTTGTATGTTATTAATGTTCATATCTTGATTTACAGACAATAGTGAAATAAAAAAAAACAAGATCATATAGAGTGGGTTAATATGAACATTTAAGACCAAAATAACAAGTTGCTGCAGTTACAGAGAGAGGGGACACAGTTTTTACACAGAAAGTGAATTGATCACTTCTTGTTTGGCGCGCGGCTAGCAGGTTAGCTATGTCCATTTATACATGCAGACTATGCTAGCAGGTTAGATATGTCCATTTATATATACAAATTATGCTAGCAGGTTAGTGATGTCATTTATATATACAGTCTATGCTAGCTCAGGTTGGACATCGCATCTTTGTCAAATGGCCCCAGGGCACGACTCATATCAGCACCTGATTGGATAAACTCGCTTAAAGATGCACTACGTAACTTTTCTGCCGAAGAATCTCTCATCTTTCTTTGTCTCCACAGTTTGACATCTGTTGCCATGGAGACAAGACAAAACCAGCACGCCAAGTTACAGATTAGATCTGCAGAGAGGCAAGCCCATTCATAATAAGAATGCATTTGTTTCTGTATTGTTTTGTTTCCAATTAAAACATTTGTTATGTAATAATGCAGGACATGTACATTCTCCCTGTTAGCCAGGTCACTTGTCCACAGAGCTGACTGAGAGAATAAAGATCTTTGAACCATCAAATCCAAAAGTAAAAACCCCACATCCCCTGGAACATTCTGCAAACTGCTTCTATACTAACCAGAGTGGGCAGCTTCTTCGATTACATCACATTTAAAGACGAGCACACAAGATAATAAAACACTTTGACACATGCGTGACATCACTACTTACTGTACATTGGTTCCATTGTTTTGAGCTGGGCTGTGGATCGTCTCAGTGGGAATGTGGTGACCTCTGGGACTGACCCCTCCCTCTCCATCGCCTCCGCCCCTTCTCAAACCCTCCAGTGGGTTACAGGGCAGGGACAGCTTCCTCCCCGACTTCGGATGCTCCTCCCTGGGAACTTTTTGACAAACGTTTAGATCAGAGAGGAGCGTGAACTTTGGCTTGAACTTTGAGCCTTCACTGAGGGAGCGGCCGAGTTGTTTTTGGAAGGGGAATTCAGTTTTGCAATGCGTCAAATCAGCCTCGCTGCTGTGTTCTCTTGGCTTCTGTATGACAGTTTCAACACTTTTGTCCTTGCCGTTTTCCTCGCTGGCATTTGCACTCCCACCATTTGGATTACGTCCATCTGCAGAGCTACACAACTCCTTATAAGACGTGACAGCGCCATCTTGAACGGTTGGCTTGCTCTCTTGACAATCTGCAGAACTCTTGCTTGTATAAGCTACACAATTCTTTCTCGTGAGTTGAATTTGGTCCAAAAGTAGCTGTACGTTTTGGCGGCGTTCCCAGGCAGCATTCCACACCCTGGCTGCTCCCGGGGTTAAAGAGGGAATAAGGGATTTGATGGATTGGAAACGTGAGGTGCTGAATTCAGCTCCTAGTTTAGACTGATACATGTGGAGCTGAGGGGAGGGGTCAGGAGGAGGGGAGGGGTCAGATGTAGGAGAGGGATCAGATGGAGACAAGGAGCAGCCGGTGTCAAGTTGGGACAGGAAGTCAGAGCACTCCTCAGCAAAAGACGAGACCTGTAAATGAAACCAGACTCTGAGTTAGATATGACATAATTGGCAGAACTCAAGTCTATTATTATGTAAAGGTGCACTATGTAAGTTCTCTGTCTCCATGGATATGTTTTTGCTTTGTCTGGAATGTTCCACAGTATGGCATTAAATTGACAATGTTTTATTACCAATAAAAATCAGATATTGGTGCCGATACTGAAAAAATTGGTGGATCAGTGGTAGATTCAGTCGATATCCTGGTTGGACATTTAAAGAAATGTAACAGACTCTTTTTTACAGAAAGTCTCATAATGTTCTAACTTTTATTCACATGAAGTTGTTCTGTGGTATCTTGAGAGATACAGTGGGGCATAACAGGATTTCGTCAGCCACCAATTGTGCAAGTTCTCCCACTTAAAAAGATGAGAGAGGCCTGTAATTTTCATCATAGGTTCACTTCAACTATGAGAGACAGAATGGGGGGAAAGAATCCAGGGAATCACATTATAGGATGTCCTAGATTCTTTGAGGACATCCTACAATCCTACAACATTGTAGGGTGGAAACATCATGATTTGAGACTATTTTTCTGCAAAGGGACCGGGACGACGTATCCGTGTAAAGGAAAGAATGTACGTGCCATGTATTGTCACATTTTGAGTGAAAACCTCCTTCCATTAGCAAGAGCATTGAAGATGAAACATGGCTGGGTCTTTCAGGATGATAATTATCCCAAACACATCGCCCACAACAAACCAGTGGCTTCGTAAGAAGCATTTCAAGGTCCTGGAGTGGCCTAGCCAGTCTCCAGATCTGAACCCCATAGAAAATCTTTGGAGAAAGTTGAAAGTCCTTGTTGCCCAGCGACAGCCCCAAAACATCATTGCTCTAGAGGAGATCTGCAGGAGGAATGGGCCAAACTACCAGCAACAGTGTGAGAAAACCTTGTGGAGACTTACAGAAAACATTTGACCTCTGTTATTTCCAAGAAAGGGTTTATAACAAAGTATTGAGATGAACTTTTTTTATTGACCAAATACTTTTTTCCACTATAGTTTGCACATTTTTTTTTTAAATCAGACAATGTGATTTCCTGGATTCTTTCCCCCCATTCTGTCTCTCATAGTTGAAGTGAACCTATGATGAAAATTAGAGGCCTCTCTCATATTTTAAGTGAAAGAACTTGCACAATTGGTGGCTGACTAAATTATTTTTTCCCCACTGTAAGTGACAGTTACATAACACTTTTGGACCAGTTTTCTCTTTCCTTATTTTGTTTCAGCCTCTGGTATCGGTCGATATGGGTGTTTTGTGTAGAGGAACTTTGTGTTGCTTTGGTGTCAAGTTACTTGGGATCCTGGGTTTTGTATTTCACTATTGTGTCTGTAAATCAAAACATGAACATGGCTATGACTCTTTGACTCTTGGGCTCTTTGGCTCTTTTATCTGTGAGATCTGGTCACATCTTTATTTCACCAGCACCAGGCCAGGACTAAACCAAGACTGAACCAGGACTACTCAGGTGTTCAGTATTCTGTTAGTATGTACGTTTCAGTATGTATTTTTCCATCACTGTGTACATGATAGCTATAGCTAGTAGTAGTACTAGATACTTGGGTGTAGTAGCAGTGGAAAAGTATTACCTGAGCCCCAAGAATCCTCACCTGTTGACAGAAGGAGTACACCTGCTCCAGAGTCTGCAGGTCTCTGTGTCGCCTCTCCGCTCGCACCATGAAGTCGGCCATGTTGGATTGGAAAGTACTGACCAGTGTGTGCAGTACTGTTGCAGTAGGACTGGACTCTGTGGTACTCTGAAGTATTTTTACTGCGTTCTTCATCAGTTTAGAGGAAGACTCCTGCTTCTCCTGCAGACAGAGGAATGTGTATATATGAAATACACCCTTTGAAATGCTATCTGTGTCTATCTGAAGACAGAGAGAAGCAAAAGCACAGAGAGAGTGAGAGAGTGAATCAGAGGAATGTGTATGTATGAAATACTCCCTTTGACTCTCTGTGTTTACTCAGACTAGAGAGAAGCACAGAGAGAGAGTGAGAGAATGAATGAGAGAGAATGAGAGAGTGAGAGAAAGAGAGAGTGAGTCAGAGAAATGTGTATATATGAAATACCCCCTTTGAAATACTTTCTGTGTTTACAGAGACTAGATCACATATGTCAAACTCAAGGCCCGCGGGCCAAATGTGGACCTCCACATCATTTTATTAAGTTAAAAGGTATGATGTTCTTAAAATGTCATTTTATCAGGAGATATGCACTGTTACACTGCCATATTTTTACATCTAGGAAGATGCATATGTAATATTTGTAACTTGAATAAGTAATAAATACAGAAACACTTCATTAACGAGTTTAAAAAGTAGTTAGATTTATTTTACATCTGGCCCATTGAGGGTAGCCATTTTGCTAATGTGGCCCTTGGTGAAAATGTGTTTGACACCCCTGGATAGAAGCATATAGCACACAGACAGTGAGAGAGAGTGAGAGAGAATAAGAGAGAGGGAGAAAAGTGAGTGAGAATAAGAGAGAATAAGTGAGAGTGAGAGAGAGAGAGAGAGAGAGAGAGAGAGTTAGAAAGAGTGAGAAAGAGTAAGCAAGAGAGACAGTGAGAGAGAATGAGAGAGTGAAAAAGAGTAAGAAAGAGAGAGTGAGAAAGAGGGAGAGAGAGAGAGAAAATGAGAGACAGTGAGAGACTGAAAGACAGAGAGAGAGAGTACTGAGAGAGTGAAGGAGAAAGTGAGAGTGAGAGAAATTGAGAGTGAGAAAGAGCAAGTGAGAGAGAAAGACTGAGAAAGAGTAAGCAAGAGAGACAGTGAGAGAGAATGAGAGAGAGAGTGAAAAAGAGTAAGCAAGAGAGACAGTGAGAGAGAATGAGAGAGAGAGTGAAAAAGAGTAAGCAAGAGAGACAGTGACAGAGAGAGGTAAAGAGAAAGCGAGTGAGTGAGAGAGAGTCAGTGAGAGACTGAAAGACAGAGAGAGAGAGTACGCGAGAGAGTGAAGGAGAAAGTGAGAGAGAAAGTGAGAGTGAGAAAGAGAGAGTGAGAGAGTAAGAAAGATAGACAGTAAGAGAGAAAGTGAAAGTGTGAGAGGGTGAGAGTGAGAAAGAGAGAAGGTGAGAAAGAGTGAGAGAGTGAGAAAGAGTAAGAAAGAGAGACAGTGAGAGAGAGGGTGAGAGAGTGAGAGACAGTGCAGTAGTACTACTAGTAGTAGTAGTAGCAGTAGTAGTTGTAGCAGTAACAGTATTCTTACTCTGGCCTGGGTGATGAAAACTTTAAAGTGCTCTAGTGCTTGTTGAGCTGCAGACAGTGTCTCCTCTAAAGGCCATGACTCCTTCAGAACCTGCTCCGCCTCTGAGCTCCACCAGCCTCCAGTCTGTCAACAAAACAACAAGCAAATAAACAAAACAACAAACAAAACAATAAGTAAAACAACAAAATAAAGATGGATAAACCTGAACACACAGCCAAATATAAAGCGTTTTTATCTTCTGTAATTCTCGTGTGCTGTTAGCATGCTAGTTGTTGTTAGCTTTTCTATGACAGCAAAACACTTCACATAAAACAGGACCCACCTCAGACACACAGCTTTCGGCCTGTCGCAGACAGAGCAGTGCCTCCAGGCGCTCCAGACTCAGGTTTGACTTAATGACCAAAGAATGAAGCTTCTCCTCCACAGTGTTATAGAGCTGAGACGCCGAGTCCAACCAGTCCCTGAAATGAACGAGACCCAACAGTTTAAACATCACAGTGTTACAGAACAGAGAGTCTGTATAAATAAGTAGACTCAGTCAGTGTGTTGTCACCCACAGCTTATCGAGGCTAGCGGTTATAGGAGCCAGTTTGGAACTGAGTTTCATATTTGTAATTCTGACTGAGGGTATCATAGCAACCAAAGAGCCAATCTGGAGTGAGTCTGTTGGAGGTAACGTCCCTTCCTGTCCACACCGCTAGTTTAGCAGGGAGCAGATGCTTAGCAACGCTGTCAATCAAACATGTTGCTAACACAAACCAGTGAAAGAAGGTGCCTGATTTGTCTGTTACTAATGTTCATATCTTGATTTACAGACACAATAGTGAAATAAAACCCCAGAATCATGAAGAGCGGGTTAATACGAACATTGAAGACCAAAATGACAAGTCTGACAAACGCGGTGGCTAGCAGGTTAGCTATGTCCATTTATATATACAGTCTATGCTAGCAGGTTAGCTATGTCCATTTATATATACAAACTATGCTAGCAGGATAGCTATTTACATTTATATATACAGTCTATGGTTCTAAAACAATAATAATGAGTGTCTAAGATGGATTTAAGTGCAACCAGGCTGAGTGATTTTAGACCAGGGCATCAAACATCCCTCACAGATCGAGTATTGGCATCGAGTATCTACTCTCTTCCTTAGTATCGATATGGCATATTGTGCATATTTGCGGTGGTGTTTTACCTGTAGTCATGGGAGTGGGGAAAACGGGGCTGATCTTTGCGAACTCGAGCCAGGATTGAGCCTCCCTCCCTCTGCAGAGCCACGAGCCCAGGGTCCCTCAAAACCTCCAGCATGAGAGCCCTCTGCTCCTCCACACACAGCGCCACCTCCTGGAACCAAGACAGCACAACAATATCAGGATTTAAGTCTAAATCTAAGTCTACTATTAAAAGGCCCATATTACGCTGTTTTCTGATCTGTGTTATAATGTCCTCACCACAAACAGACGGAGTTGTGTTTTGCTTCATTCACACATGTTTAACACACAACCCTGCATATTTAAGCTGAGTTCTTCTCTCAAACTGAAAACTCTGTTCCACCTTGTGATGTCATCATGTGGTAATACAGGAAGTGCTCCACTCTGTTTTTAAACTCCATATACCTTCACTAGAATCATTTGGATGCTAAGATGACAGAAATAGAGGAGGATGGGAGGGCATCTGACACAAGAATAGTGGGATGGGAGGGCATTTGACACACAGGGATACGGGAGGATGGGAGGGCATCTGACGCAGGTTAATAGTAGATATAGTGTATGGATTTACCTGAGCAGTTTCCAGCTTCCTAGCGCCCTCTACCTTTTGGATGGCTCTCTGCAACAAACTGTCTGCTGCCTTCAGGTCTGACAAGAAAGGAACTATTCTCTGCAATAGAAATAATACAATAAATATATTTAATATATACTATTTCATATATTTTCTGTATAAATAGCAATAGTAAACAAACAAAGAAACATGTAAACAAACAAAACATAAACAGTTTTACAATTTGATTTCATTTAAAGATGAAGTTTCTAATGTTTATGAAATACACAAAGACACACAACTTTTAAACTTAAATGGTCAATATTTATACCTTTACCTGAGTTTTCCTTTAGAGCTGTTTAAACAGTTTATAGAGAAAACCTTCAGTTCAAGTCAGTCAAGTCATAGTTACAAAGGCCACCAGCAGATGGCGCTAGGCCTGTATTTACACCAAAAACTATTGAACATTTTGAAGCTGAAGCACATGATCAAATGTTTTTTCATCAAGAGTCACCACCTCATTAAAACACAGAAGAGGTCCAGGGCCACATTTACACTATTTTACACTATATATTCAGATGCTTGGTTTATTTTTGTATTAAGTTGTATTTTACAGACCCTGGTTCTTGTTTGTAAAATGTGTCTGTTGATCCTGGTTCTTGTGTTTTTACCTGGTGCAGTTGGAGCCAGTCCTGGAGGCAGAACACAAACGTCCCTCCAAATGCCGCACTCAGCTCACAGCTCTCCACTGTTTTATTTAGAGACTTTAGAGACGACACCACATCCATCTGAAGCATAGAGAGGCAGGGGTCAGAGGTCAGAGGGTGCATTCATGATCTGTCCTGTATCAGTGTGACACCTGTAGAGCCTGCAGCACTACCCCTTTAAAACACATAAAACATATACATACCTGCAGACCGCTGAGCTTCTCAGGTCTTGGACTGGAGTCTTTATCCACAAACTGGACGATGCAGTGGACTGTGTGCAGAGCCTGCTCCTACACAACAGGAGCAGGATTAAACTCAGAGCTTTATGAGACCATGGAGTTTTATATTTAAATATTTATGTTTATTTGCTCGTATGCATTTTTATGCTGAATTGTCTCCTATCCTCTCCTGCTGCACATAACTCTGAAGAGTCTGAAGAGTGCAGGGAGGGCTCCCTCTTGTGGACATGCTGAGTACTGAAGCTGCCTCAGGGGATTTTACTCATTTTGCAGGTTTATTCAAATAATAGAATATTTGATTTTTTTTAGATTTATTAAAAACATTATAGAAAAAACAGAGTGACTTTTGTAGCTCTGTGGTAGGCCTGACTTTGGAAATGAGAGCCACGAGCAGGGCCTGACAGGGTGTGTGTGGGGGTGTGTGTGTGTGTGGGGGTGTGTATGCGTGTGTGTATGCGTGTATTTGTGTGTGTGTTACCTGTGCCATGAGCAGGGCCTGGTAAAATGGAGGAGGAGGATTCTTCTTCTTGGAGTTTATGATCAGAGTCAAACCCAAGTCTGACACTTCCCTCCTGCAAATAATATCACTCAGTTAGAAGTACAAAGTAGTAGTCTTGTCATGATACTAAAGGAACAGACTTGATACTTGATACCGATCCTGATACCACGCTGATAAAAACCCTCTTTGTTTAGACTCTGTGCTGTTCCACATTAAATGTTGTACTTTGTGTTCTGTTCCCATGTGTCTTATATCTGTGTAATCCCTCAGTGTCCAGTAGGTTCATAGTGGTCCATGGTCCTGTTTAGTCCTGGTTTTGTCCTGGTTTAGTCCTGGTTTAGTCCATTAGGTTCATAGTGGTCCATGGGCGTATTCTAGTCTATGTGTGTTATACTTGTAAAAGATGCAGCTCAAAATCATTATAAAAAAATTCAGGAAACATTTGTTTCTGTCAAGGAGACTTTTTTAGTATCGATACCTGTGAAACATGAGAATCAAGTTTTGATACTAGTTTTAATGTCAATTAATATCTGATTTTTGATACTTTTAACAACTTTTTGGAAACTCCTACTCTCCTGCTTCTCCATCAGGCTAACATAACCCTGTCAAACAGGGACGGGGGGTGAAGTGTCTTGCTCAAGGGCACAGCAGCAGTATGTATGTGGTGGGAATCATCATCACTCTAAATGCTGTTGAAAGGTTTGTGTTTTGTGAACTCCTAAAATATCCAGGTGCTAAATATCTGTTTTCACCAGAGCAGTGAGTGATATTCACACGTCTCCCTCTCCCTCCCTCTACCTCTCTCTTTTCTCCTCACCCCTTTCCTTCTTCTCTTCTAGTCTCCCTCTCCTCTCTCTCTCATTTCTCCTCACCCCTTTCCTCCTCTTCCACTGTCTCTTTCCCTCTCTTGCTATCTTTTTTGCTTGCGTCCCTTTTTTCTCTCCTTCCCCCTCTCCTATACTTCCTCCTCTCTCCGCAATTTTCTCTCCATCACTCTCTCTCCTCCCTCCCCTCTTTCACTCTCCCCCTCTTCCCCACCTTCTCTCTCACCTCTCTCCCTCCCCTCTCTCCTCTCCTCTGCCACATGCTCCTGCTTCCTTCTCTCTCTCGCTCTTCTCTTGCTTCTCTGTGGCTCCTCTCTCACTCTTCTCCTCCACCTTTTCTCTCACACTTGTGTCTCCTTCCCTCTCTCTCTCTCTTCTCTCCCTCCCCTTTCTCCCCCTCCTCTCTCACACGTGTCTCCTTCCCTCTCTCCTCCTCTCTCACACTTGCACCTCCTTTCTTCTCTCCTCCTCTCTCACACTTGCACCTCCTTTCCTCTCTACTCCTCTCTCACACTTGCACCTCCTTCCCTCTCTACTCGTCTCTCACACTTGCACCTCCTTCCCTCTCTCCTCCTCTCTCACACTTGTACCTCCTTCCCTCCCTCTGGCTGTGTTCCAGACAGGGGCAGCTGGTCTGGACGTTAGCCCCAGTCGGAGCGCTGTTCCCTGGGGACAGAGTGAGGGGCGCTGGGTCCGGCTGGTGCTTTAAGGCTCCAGTAAAAACTGTGTAAACAAAGTGAGCTAAAGTGTTTGCTTTGGAAACACTTAGAGCGATCCAAACAACCTCAAGAACTAATGCTAATGCTAATGCTAACTTGTTGATAGACAAATTTGACTTTATTCAAAAGAATAAACGTTTAGAAATGGTTTTGCAGTCCTCGTGTTACCTGGGTAGGGAGTGCAGGTGGAGCAGGAGTTTGCAGATGTTCTGAGCAGTGACCAGAGGGTGGCACCACTCGTCTCTGTCTCCATAAACCTCCACCGCAGCCCGGCCCGCTCTGTCCCTGCTGCCTGTAGGGGGCGAGACACACATTCGTTACACAGAATACTGTCCCAGCAGATCAAGTTTGAGATCTTTAACCATGTTTTAGTGGTTTCTTCTCATTGAGCCTCTGGAGTGATTCATTTTTGAGTAATCTTTAATCGACTATTTTCAAGACGCCATTTTGCTCTGCTGATCTTGTGATGTGCAGCTATCCATAGGGGCCGCCGACAGCATGCGGCGCTTTGTTGTGATGATGTTAACAACGTCAACTCCCATTGGACATTTCACTTTTCTAATATGAAAGTCAGCGGCCTTGTTTCTTTTATGAAGTGGTTTTAGATGAATATTGTGATTTAAAATATGTAAATTATAACATAATGATCCACACAGATGAGAACCATAAAGACACAAGCACAACAGGACTGAGCTTTATCTTAAAGGGACAGTGAGTTGTTTTGTAGAGATAGCACGTCACCTGTCTGATTCCATGGAAAGAGTTAAAAATAGACTTGGGAAAATTCTCTTTGGAAAGTTTTATTTCATACTGTGGAATATTATAGCTAAAGAAACAACATTTCCATGGAAACAATCAGGAAGCATCTATCCACCAGTTTTTCAAAGTTTTTCTCTGCAACATAAAACAAAACCAAAAAAGCACATGCTTTTATTTTACTCTATTTTTAGCTAAAAAGTTGTACTGTGGCTTTAACTATCTTAAGTTATTATTTTTTGGCTGTGGGGGAAAGGTTACAAAATCATTTTCAACAATATCAGTTTGTTGTCCTGGTCTAACTCGGCTCGTAGATGTGGTACCTGGCAGACACACGACGCCCAGCTGCAGCAGTGGAGTGATACATGTGAGAGCACCCTCTTCTGGTGGAGCAGAGGGTTCAGCGCACACAGACTCAGGAGGGGGCAGAGCCTGTAGGGGTGGGGCTTCAGGCTCTGGAGCACTGGGATTGGACTGGGACTCTGAAAGACATAAAAAATATATAAAATATAAAAGTTAGTGACTACTCAGTTAGCATGGGTCATTCATGTCAGCATAGGGAGCACACTATAACATGGAGACGTTATTGCTTTGCCTGGGGTGTCCCATAGTATGGCATTTAACTTATCTATCTCCATGGAGACAAGCAGGTGACATCAGACTAAGTTACATGTCAGATCTGTGGAAAGACGACTCAATTTTCAGTAAAAAAAACCCCCCACATTTTCAAGGCATTTGTTAGTAATAATACACCTGGAATGGATTAAACACAAGACACATACATTTAATGGCATACTGTGGAACATTTCAGGCAAAGTAGTAAGCCTCTTTATCAGAAAAGTGTAGTTTTAGTGAACAGTAGAAAGTTAAGGGCGAGGGCTTGAGCCAGAAACCCCCTGGTGGACAGGAGCTTAAAGAGGAAGTATTAACTGTAACACATCACATATTTAGATCTCTATGTTTCCTTTTATTGTTTTGAAAATGCTATATTCACCCAAAACAATGTATTAGCATGTTTTATAAATTTCACTTTCGTTTTTGACACTCTTGAGTCTCCTCTTTTGCTCTCCGTGCTAAGTCTCCCCTCCTTCAAAGCACGACACAATCAGCTGCATCCCACGAATGAATCTACTGCACATCACATCAGGTTTGTCAAGTTGCTGTGTACAGTTTTGTATCATGTTTTTATATATTTATGGAGGATTGTCGTGTGGAGCATGGGTGATGTAGACTTATGGGCGGAGCCTTGCACAGGCTTGTACTGTTAGCCATAAACAGGGTTTGGTTCCTTGAAACTTGCCTTCGTTGGTGCTAGAGTTGATAGTTCATTTTATTACACCATTAAAAACCCCTCTCTTTCTCTCCCTCCTTCTCTGATCTATCGTCTGAAATCTGAGCGTCTCCTCTCGTGCCGCAGCTAATGCTAAATCCCCAAAGTTCAAAGGTCAGCGGGACTCTCTCTAGTACAGTTCAGGGGTCAGAGGTCAAGTATGGGGCTCCTCAGGGGGACTGTCCCGGCGTCTGCGGCCCCAGGGTCAGATTTATAATGGAGAAGGACGAGGCACCAGAAGAGAATTACACAGAGAAGGGCTTTATGAGGACAGGGAGAAAGAGGGAGGGAGCGTAGAGGAGGAAGAGGAACAGAGGGGGAGAAAGAGGGAGAGGAGGAGGGAGGAAGAGAAGGGAGAAAGAGGGAGAGGAGGAGGGAGGGAGAAGAGAGGAGTAGGGACAAAAGGAGGAAGGGAGAAAGAGGGGGAACAGAGGGGGAGAAAGAGGGGGAGGATGAGGGAGGGAGAAGAGGAGGAAAGGAGAGAGAAAGGGGGAGTGGAGAGAGAGAGTAAACACAGTGGGACTGGGGAGGGAGGGGAGGAGAAAAATACGGAAGGAGGGAGAGAAGAGGGAGAGAGAGAGAGAGGAGAGATGGGTAGCGAAAGAAGAGGGGAGGAGTAAGGGAGGAAAGTGGGAGGGACAGAGGAAGAGGGTGAGAGTGGAAGAGAGAGGGGGGAGGAAGAAGAGGTGTGGGAGAGAGGAAAAGAAGAGGAGAGAGGTGGAGAGATGGGGAGGAAAGGAGGGAGGGGAGAGAGGCGGAGAGAGTGAAGGGGAGTGAGAAAGGGAGGAAGAGAGAGTGGTGGGAGTTAGAGTGAGGACAGAGAGAGAGAGAGCGGAGGGAAGAGGAGGAGAGAGACAGGGAGGAGGGAGAGAGAGTGAGAGAAAGAAGGAGAGAAGGGGAGGAGGTCAGAGGAGGAGGCGGGGGTTTCTGTGCATATGAGACCCCACAGCTGTCGCAAATATGGAAAACATCTATAGATAAACCTCAGATGCAGCTCAAATGTCGCTATGTTTTCTTCATGTTTTTAGAGTCGTGCAAAGTGGAGTTTATGTTTTATATTTATGAACAATTTTGAACTTTGGGACAGTTTTTGTTTCATGTGGATTGGCCCAGGGATTACAGAGACGTGAACCATAAACCAGGTCAAAGGTCAACACACTTGTGATTTTTGACCTGACAGTGACACACAGGGCAGGGATTCTGCTCAAAGTCACATTTAAACTAAGAACTGAACAAAAACATTGAAATCTGCCAAACTACACTGCAGAGGGGGCATCTGGCACACCGGGAGGGCATCTGGCACACGGGGAGAGCATCTGGCACACAGGGAGGGCATCTGACACACAGGGAGGGCATCTGGCACACCGGGAGGGTATCTGGCACACAGGGAGGGCATCTGACACACAGGGAGGGCATCTGACACACATGGAGGGCATCTGGCACACCGGGAGGGTATCTGGCACACAGGGAGGGCATCTGGCACACCGGGAGGGTATCTGGCACACAGGGAGGGCATCTGGCACACCGGGAGGGTATCTGGCACACGGGGAGGGCATTTGACAAACGGGGATCTAAACTACAGGGTTAAACAGGAGATTTTGCTTGTGGAGGAAATTATGGTATTTCAAAAACTTTAGTGTTTGCGGTTTGCTAAGTGTCTATTCAAACTGTAACTTACATCTGATTATGGGTGTGTGTTGTTAACTGTAGGCACTGCTCTGTCTGAGGCTGTTAGACTTAAATCTGAGTTTAGTTTTAACACAATCTGGCCATAAAGAACTGACTTATCTGAACTCCAACAGGTGAGCTGATGTGTGCTGTTTGCTCTCAAATGACATTAAAGTCACAAGCTAGCTAGCATTAGCATTAGCCAACAGTTTTTTATCGAGTTATTCTCACCTCCTTGTGCAAAATCAAACTCATAAACAGGACCATGAACGCTCGGACTGATTACAGGCTCCTCCATTGTGTATTTTTTCTTGAGTTTTCAGACTTAAATCTTAAAACTTGTCTGTGTTTGCTAATATGTGCATTGTATTGTCATGGTAACTGTTGAATATTCAACCAAAGACATACATGCAAAGTATCAATTGTGTCAAATAATAAAGAATGTATTAAAAAGCCTAAGTAAAACATGGACAAACAGATGTGGAAGGAGAAGGGGGAAGGGGGGGGGGGGGGACTGTGGACTTGACCCCAGGAAACAAGAGCCGCTCTGGGAGAGGATGTGGAGAGGCGGGGGTCCTGGGCAGGGGAGGGGGCGGAGGGTTGGGGTCCCGGGTGGGGAAGGTCACGCACCATTTAAGCAGAACAGAGACAGAACACGAAGGGTTAAAGCAGATGAGATAAAAGCTCTTTACACGGGTCATTTTCAAAAGAACACATCATACAACAGGACTACAGTGACAGAACAGACCAACTCAGAGACAGGACTTAAGGCTTAAAGTAAGGAGTAGTATTACTACAAGTATTCAAAGTGTATGTATATGTGTGTGTGTGTACACACAGTAGTTGTTGTATTATTATTATTAGTAGTAGTGGTGGTTGTCATAGGCTAGTAGTTGTTATAATAATAGTGTAAATAGTAGTCATAATAATAGAGGCACCAATAGTTGTAGTAGTAGTGGTACTAGACACAGTCATAGTAGCAGTGATAGCAGTAGCAGTAATTAGTAGTAAGAGCAGCCTAAATACCAGCAATGGTACCAATAAGACCCACAGTGATAGTGGTACTAGTTGTAATGGTATTATAGTAGTATAGTAGTAGTAGTAGTATTAGCTTTGTAGCAGCAGACAATAAAAAATAGGCAGTTTCATGTTTGACCTCTCTCTTGATTCTTATCTGATTCATTCTCTTCTTGAACTCACCGGTTTGGAGGAGGGACTTCCTCGGCTCCTCTGTCCCTGCTCTGAGCTCCGTCTCTGCCCTCGTCTCTCTCTGCCTCAAACTGTCCATTGTCTCAGGGCCAACATCACTGTGACTTCTGCTGTGGAGGAGCGGTATTCCCTTCAGCCCCTCTGACGCCGCCGCCGACAATGACCTTATCTTGAATTTATGCTTTCCCGATGCCTTCACAAAGTCTGATTTCTTCTCAAAACCTTCCGAAACAGCATCCGTAAACCCAATCGCTCCAAAATCCGAATCCAAATTATCCTTTTTTGCGATGTCATTTGTGCAAATTGACAATTCGGATGCTTTCTTGAGGTCTTTAAGGTGGCTGGCATATCTTACAGTAGCGGGTTCGCAGAATTCCTTAAACTGGCAAAGTTCCTGGTTGGAAATGTCTTTACCATGATCCAAAGATGTTCCAAGACGCTCTTTTTTGAAATTGGATGTGTCAATGGACATGTTTTGAATTTGTTCCAAATATTTAAGTTCATCGAGAGAAGATAGAAAGTCAACGTTCCCTTTTTCTAGGGCAACTGGGTTTTTCAAAGCCGCCATGTAAGACTCCCGGTACCTATTCTTCAATTCTTCATCTGAAATCCCAAAATCCCCACACGGCACAAACGGATTTTCAGAATACTGCAGAGTTGCGGTGAGACACTGCGTTCCGAGTTTAGGCTGCGGAGGTCGGAACGCTTTAATCAGTCCCGGATGTACTTTTCTCTCATTTTTACCCAAGCGTTCCTTCTCTTTTGCGATCTCTACCAAGTCCACATAATCCCCTTCGATTCCCTTGTCCGTAGGTCTGTCCCACGTATTCGGAGACACCCATCCCACAGGCTTCACTTGTGCTTTGGATTTCTTGTCTGGTTTGATCACTCGCGACGAATACTGCGGGTGTCGTAGAGAGGCGGACATTTTGTATTTGGCGGGATGATGCATTTCGAGTGGTAGCGTTGAAGAGTTGTATTTCAAATGTTGTGCGAAGGGTTTAGGTTCAGGATCTGGGCAAATAGGAGGCATTATCGGGACAGTTTTAGGTTTATCGATGAATTCAGGAACGGCGATTTTGTCCCAGGGAAGTTTGAGGATTCCCTGGTCTGTGCAGAGGAGGCAGCGGGACAGTGGCACTCCGTGGCGCCCCTCGTTGAGTTCTTGCAGCCACTCGAGGGTGAAGATAATCGGGTAAGACGTCTCGGGTATTGGGGTCTCCTCTACCTCCCTGCACCCCTCCTCCAGAAGGCTCTTCAGGACGATGCGAGCGGCCTGGTCTCCGAACGGTGTCACCTGTAGAAACAAACACATAAATAAAATCATAAACAAGTAATAGAGCTTTTCTGGATACTCAGGTTTGCTTTAAATGTTGCATGTCCAGTGACACTTTGGTGATGTGAGCAGTGAGAGACACATCTCCAGACCTGGAGCTGGTCCTGGTGAGGACAATCTGAGCTGCAAGATTTTATCTGCGGTGCATATTTTGTAACTCTGCACACTAAGATGGATTCTTGCAATATTTGTAAGTTCACAAACTCACAAGAATCTATCTTGGTGGTGCGGTAGGGGCAGCCCGTTTTACATGGAGAGAACATGCAAACTCCACACAGAAAGGTCTGAGAGTCAAACCAGAAACCTTTTTGTTGTGTGGCGATAGCATGCTGCCAATGTGCACTCTGCCACTTTTAGGTACTGAACCTCAAACCTTGTGGACAGAAGGCGAAGGTAGAGGCCTCACCTGGAGATAGAAGTCTCCCGGGCGCAGCAGCAGAGGGTTGACCGGAGCGAGCTGGACCACAGTCTGATCATGAAGACACAGAGGCCAGCCCTCAAACCTGAACACCACGTCACAGAAACCTGCCTGGAACACAGAGGAGCAGAGGAAGAGCTGTGAGTACGAAGGAGCAGAGGAAGAGCTGTGAGTACGAAGACGCTGAGGAAGAGCTGTGAGTACGAAGGAGCAGAGGAAGAGCTGTGAGTATGAGAGAGCCGAGACAGTGGTCTCTTGTTTATCACGGGATTACATTCTGTGTCTCTGAGAAAAAGCTCATTTAGCCAATCTGCTTTCTCAGTTCAAGCGGTCCAGTTTTGGAACACTGTCCCGCCTCACATCAGAAGTGTGGAGTCACTCAGGACTTTTAAAATCATGGTAAAAAAATGGTTACTTCTGAATCAAGTCTGTGATCACCAAATGTGAAATTGTGCTGCCATGTGCTGCCTGCCGGCCTCATCTGTTCTGTGTTATGTCTGTCTTTGTCACAGTGTTTTACTGATTGCCTGCTTACCTGCACTAACTTTTAGAACATTTTACTAATAACCAAACTAACTATTTATACAAACTTTGTATTTTATGTGTGGTGGCATTTTACATCTTGCCATAGGGACTGCAGTTGGAAACTAGCTGTATAGTTAATGCTGGCGCATTTACAGAAATGTTGATTAATGTGCATTGTCCCTATTCAAATGAACTAATAAAGTAAAGTAAAGTAAAAACAACCAGTTTAATTTTTTTTTACAATTATTATATATGTTTTAAAGGCTGAAAAACACTTCAACACACACTTTATACACTTTTGTTAGGCATTAACATTTTCTTACCTTCTTGTATCTGTACTTGTACCTGTAATTGTACCTGTACTTGTACTTGTACACTCTGGTACAGTTACTTTCATTTGGTGGTATTCAGAGTACAGTTACTTTACTATAACCAGAGGAGTACATGGAGGTATTTGATCATGAACTTGATTCAAACTGAACAGAATTAGTAGTAGTAATAATAGCAGTAGTAGCAGTAGTAGTAGTAGTAGTAGTACTCACGCAGGCCACTTGCTGGACACTCTCCAGCACATGTTTGGGAATAGTAGTAGAAGTAATAGTAGCGGTAGTAGTAGTAGTAGTAATAATAGTAGTAGTAGTAGTAGTAGTAGTAGTAGTAGTAATAGTAGTAGTAGTAGTAGTAGTAGTAGTAGTAGTAGTAGTAGTAGTAGTAGTAATAGTAGTAGTAGTACTCACGCAGGCCGCTTGCTGGACACTCTCCAGCACGTGTTTGGCCGGGATGAGGAAGTCAAGGAGGCAGTGCAGGGCGTCTCCATGGTAACGCTCCTCGATGGTCCTGAAGAGCTGACTGAGCACGACCGGAGCTGTGAGCTCGAACGGAGGGAACAGGGACGAGAGGAGCGACTGGATGGACGAGTCCAGAGAGTCCGGATTCTACAGGAGACAGAAGAAAAGAAGAGAGTGAGTACAGAAGAAACAACAGCAGAAAGAGGAGAGGAGCGACTGGATGGACAAGAGAGAGGGAGCAGACGAGTGAGAGAGGGAGTGGAAGAGGAGTGAGAGAGGGAGCGGAAGAGGAGTAAGAAAGGGAGCAGATGAGTGAGAGAGGGAGCTGAAGAGGAAGAGGAGTGAGAGAGGGAGTGGAAGAGGAGTGAGAGAGGGAGCAGACGAATGAGAGAGGGAGCTGAAGAGGAGTGAGGAAGAGGAGTGAGAGGGACCTGAAGATGAGTGAGAGAGGGAGTGGAAGAGGAGTGAGAAAGGGAGCAGATGAGTGAGAGAGGGAGCTCAGTATCTGGTGTTTTTATTTGTAAGAAGTCAGATTTTGCTCAAGACTCAAGAGCTTAATCTGTTGTTATATAAATGTGTGGCTTCCTTATACTTTTTTCTGTATAAATAGTAGTTTTTGCATGAGCGCCCCCTGCAGGTGTAGTCTTGTGAGTGCAGTTTCAGTCACATACACAGAGCTGCATAAAGGTTTTTGCCACACCCCCTTTTTAGGCGACCAATCGACAGAACATGTCTTTAGTCCAACGAGAGTTTATTGAGCTGCAGCAGCCCAAATGGAAACTAATATTCTAAAGACTCTAGAATGTTTTGCTGCACATGAACACAGTCTGTGACATGTGGTGTTCCTCAGGGCTCTGTTTTGGGACCTGCTCTATTCTCAGTTACACATTCTTGCACATTAGTTTCCCTGGTGCTCGAATGTAAACAACAGTAACCCAAATGAACTGAACCCAAAAGAAAAAAGAATGAATCCTGCAGACAGCCTGTGAGCTGTGTGCTCCTCTGGCTCTCTCTTCTTTTTTTTTTACTTGTTTCATACTATTTATTTTAATGTTTACTGTTTTTTTCAGTTCAATTCAAGAGTATAATAAACAGAAGACAAATAAACAAATATACAGATGATACAATACCCACGGAAAGACCAATAAACACCTGTATTTCCTGTAGTGTTAAATACCAGGGAGAAGAGGTGGGGTTTCAATCTGGTCTTAGACTGTGTTACAGACTGAGAGGATCTGACAGGCAGAGGGCGCTGTTTCATAGTCTGGAGCTCTGTCACCTCTGGTCTTCATATTGTCATTGTCGTCCTCTATCGTGACACTGAACATTTTATGCCTTGAGCCTGTTTGTTTATGTTTTTATTTATTTAATTATTCGCTTCCAACAGACGATCAAATTCCTCGTCTGTGACGTGTGAGTCACGAGATGCTCAGAGTTTAAAGATGGAGTCAGAGTTTAAAGATGGAGTCACTGCCTCAACTGAACCAGAACATCAAACAGATCAGACCTGGACCCAATTAAACCTGCTCCAACCACTCTGCAGCCGGTATTTTCACACGCCTCAGATATGAAAGAAGAGAGAGGAGGAGAGGGGAGAGAGTCAGGGAGTGGAGGAGAGGAGGAGAGGAGGAGAGAGGGAGGAGGAGGAGGAGAGGAGGAGAGAGGGAGGAGGAGAGAGGGAGGAGGAGGGAGAGAGAGAGATGGAAAGAGGGAAGACAGAGAGAGCAAATAGAGCAAGAGGGAAGGGAGGGCGAGAGAGAGGGTGGGAGAGAGGGAAGGGAAAATAGAGGGAGAAGAGGAGGGGAAGCAAAGAGAGAGAGAGAGCAAAGACAGAGAGTGAGAGAGAGTGAGACAGATGAGAGGTGCTGAGGGAACGACAGAAGGGGGGACAGAGGAGGAGAGGATTGTTCTGGTTCTTCTACAGAGATAAACTCACACACTCATGTTATTGCCCCTGGTCTGTGGTGACCTCTGACCTCTGACTTCTCACTCACAGCTGTAAAGACTCAAAGAAACACGAGGAAACAATTCACATGGAAAAGGAGAATTAAAACAAAAACTCAAAACAGGACGAGAGGAGAAGTGTGTGTGTGTGAGTGTGTGTGTGTGTCTATAAGTGAGTTCTTGTTTAGCAGGGAGCGGGGAAAGAAGGCGCCTGATTTGTCTGTTTTTAATGTTCATATATTGATTTACAGACACAATAGTGAAATAAAAAACCCAGGATCATGTAGAGCGGATTAATATGAACATTTAAGACCAAAAAGACGAATCAATGGAGGAATGCGTTTATATATACAGTCTATGCTAGCAGGTTAACTCAGTCTATTCATATAAATAAACACACACTCTATGCTAGCAGGTTAGCTATGTCCATTTACCATATACTCCTCTCTCCTCCTCCTCTCTTCCTCCTCTCCTCCACCTCCTCCTCTCCTTTGGGCGCGCTGTGGTCATCGGTACAGCAATAATCCCACTTAATCCAAACTTTACATCTCCACGGAAACATAAACACTAATGATCCTCATCCCACATGTGGTCAAACGTGTGGTCAAACATGTGGTCAAATGTAGAGAGGGATGGAGAGAGAGGAGAAAAAGAGAAGGAGTGAAAGAGAGAGATGAAGAGAAAGAGAGGGAGGGGGGGACTAAGAAGGCAGGGAAGGGATAGAGAGAGAAAACAAGATGAGGAAGAGTAAGGAGGGAGACAGGGAAGGCAGAGAGAGAGAGAGAGATGAAGAGAGCAAAAGAAAGAGAGAGAGAGGGGAAAGAGGGGGGAGAAAGAAGAGAGGTAGAGAGGGGAGGTAGGGAGAGAGAGTGAGGTGAGGAGAAGGAAGGGAGAGGGAGAGTGTGGGAGGGGAAAGAAAGAGAGAAAAGGGAATAGGGAGAAAGAAGGTATGGTGGGAAAGTTTGGGTGAGTGGGGCAGAGAGGGGAGAGAGGGAGAGAGAGAGAGAGAGAAGTATATTACAGATCTTTCTGTTCTTTTGTGTCTCTTGTGTCTCAGTCTGACTCAGCCCTGATTCTGTTTCTGTTTCTGTTTTCAGTTTGAGTTCAGACTTTAAACTGGGGGAGCTCAGCAGGAGTCTGTGAACGAATGATAGAAAAACAGAGGGACAGAGAGAGAGAGAGAGAGAGAGACAGAGAGAGTGAGAAATAGAGAAAGAAAGAGAGATACAAGGTGTGGCATAAGCAGAGCACTTTAAAGAAGGGATATTACACTTCTATGGGGTATTAAAGAGGGGATATTTTACTTTTATGATTTATTAGCTGTAACACATAACACATTTAGATCACCATGTTTCCTTTTATTGCTTTGAAAATTATATATTCACCCAAAACAACGTATTAACTTATTGTATAGATTTCACTTTTGTTTTTAATGCTCTGAGTCTTCCCTCTCTTTCCTCTCTGTGCTAAGTCACTCCCCCTTCAGAGCACTATCACAACACAATCAGCTGCATCCCACTAATGAAACTACTGCACATCACATCAGGTTTGTCAAGTTGTGGTGTACAGTTTTGTATCATGTTTTTGTATATTTATGGAGAATTGTCGAGTGGAGCACGGGTGATGTCGGGCAGAGCCTCATACAGGCTCGTACTGCTAACTGTAAGGGTTTGAATAGGGCCTGGGAGAGATCTCTAGATTATTCAAACATGCAAGGATGACATCTAACACCTCCTCAGACATGTTTTCGATGAGGGATCAGAGTTAGAACATGGCAGAAAGATACAAAAAAGTCCATTTTGCAGAACACCTCCTCTTTAAAGGCTGAACAGCTGCTATAGCGACAGTAAAGTTCCAGGAAGTCAGATTTCAGTCCATGTTTGTGCCTCTCGTGTTTGGCCCTGATGCCCTGATAACAGCAGTTAAAGGTCACTCCAAACCTCAGTGACTCTCGTGTGACCTTTGACGAAACATACTTCAGATGTGTTTTATATTTTTAGCAGCGAGAGAAGAATGTGAAGAATGTGTGTGTGTGTGTGTGTGTGCATGTATGTGGGGGTATGTGTGTGTGTATGACCATCTGGTCATATAGACCAGGGTCAAAAGTATCCAAAATCAGATACTAATCGATGCTAAAACTAGTATCGAAACTTGACACTCATTTTTGGCAGGTGTTGACACTAAAAAAGTCCCATTGACTCTCTGGACTCTCTCTGGACACCCTCTGGACACTCTCTTGACACTCTTTGGACACTCTCTGGACTCTCTCTGGACTCTCTCTAGACACTCTCTGAACTATCTCTGGACACTCTCTGGACACTCTACGGACTCTCTCTGGACACACTCTGGACATTCTTTGGACACTCTCTGGACACCCTCTGGACACTCTCTGGACACTCTATGGACTCTCTCTGGACACACTCTGGTCACTCTCTGGACACTCTTTGGACACTCTCTGGACTCTCTCTGGACACTCTCTGGACTCTGGACTCTCTCTAGACACTCTCTGGACACTCTATGCACTCTCTCTGGACACTCTCTGGACACTCTCTGGACACTCTCTGGACACTCTATGGACACTCTCTGGACACTCTATGGACTCTCTCTGGACACTTTCTTGACACTCTTTGGACACTCTCTGGACTCTCTCTGGACACTCTATGGACTCTCTCTGGACACACTCTGGACACTCTATGGACTCTCTCTGGACACACTCTGGGCACTCTCTGGACACACTCTGGGCACTCTCTGGACACTCTCTGGACACTCTTTGGACACTCTCTGGACTCTCTCTGGACACTCTATGGACTCTCTCTGGACACTCTCTGGACACTTTCTTGACACTCTTTGGACACTCTCTGGACTCTCTCTGGACACTCTATGGACTCTCTCTGGACACACTCTGGGCACTCTCTGGACACTCTCTGGACACTCTATGCACTCTCTCTGGACACTCTCTGGACACTCTATGGACTCTCTCTGGACACACTCTGGGCACTCTCTGGACACTCTCTGGACACTCTATGCACTCTCTCTGGACACTCTCTGGACACTCTATGGACTCTCTCTGGACACACTCTGGTCACTCTCTGGACACTCTGGACACTCTCTGGACACTCTCTGGACTCTCTCTGGACACTCTATGGACTCTCTATGGACACTCTCTGGACACTCTCTGGACACTTTCTTGACACTCTTTGGACACTCTCTGGACTCTCTCTGGACACTCTATGGACTCTCTCTGGACACACTCTGGGCACTCTCTGGACACTCTCTGGACACTCTATGCACTCTCTCTGGACACTCTCTGGACACTCTATGGACTCTCTCTGGACACACTCTGGTCACTCTCTGGACACTCTGGACACTCTCTGGACACTCTCTGGACACTCTCTGGACTCTGAGCTCTTTCTTGCTCTTGGTCGTTTGAGGCAGAACAAAGGTCGTGCACATTTGGCTAATGATGCTAATCACAACATGAAGTTAACTCTGCCGGCTCACCTGCAGCGCCCTCTGTGGACCAGATCATATATGTACCTGTTTTAACACTACTGACTTGTTTAGAATAAATAAGGATTATTATACCAGGGTTAACAGCTCTGAAAAGTCCAGTTTGCAGAATATGTCCGCTTTAATAAAAAATTACTCCACAGTTCACCTGCAGTCTCACACATCTCACTCGATCATAAACTTTCAATTAGAATCTGTCGAAACTGTGTCATGTGTGAAAACTGTGTGAACAAGGCAGCAGAGATCATGTGACCCGCGGAGGCTCCTCCCACGTCCTGTCTCAATAGGCCGCTGCACAAACTGGGTTAAACAGGGTTCGACTGACAGATCCACTTACATCGCCGTGACTTTAGACTAAAGAAAACAAGCCCATGACACAGAGCAAGTCACCATGAGTCAACCTGGAAATATTTCAATCAGATTTCAAAGTTTAAAAGTCAAGTCTGAACAAAAACCAAAGAGACACCAGGTGTTCAAAAAACACATATTTAAAACTCCAATATTACAGAAAAGGGACTCTATGAGGTTTAATCCATGTTCTAATGCTGTTACCTCCTCAAAAACAGACCTGGAGTTGTGTTTTGTTTAATTCACACAACACTTTATTATTAGTCTGTCTGCATCTCCAAAGCAAAAAACCTTGTGATGTCATGAAGTGGTAGTTTTCAACTTAACAGCTCCTTTTACCTTTAGTTTAGTAGAGATTGACAATTCCAGGATTGAAATGATCCAAATGATTCTAGTGAAGGTGTGTGGAGTTTAAAAACACAGTGGAGCACTTCCTGTATTATCACATGATGACATCACAAGGTGGAACAGAGTGTTCTCTGCTTTTAAATATGCAGGGTTTGTGTGTTAAACATGTGCGAATGCGAAACACAACTCTAGGTCTGTTTGTGATGAGGATTTAAAGCTACACTATGGAACTTTCGGGGCTGAGGGTCTGACACCTACTGCTCACTACTGCTTTGCCTGGAATGTTCCACCACTTGGCTTAAAATCTCCATCCAGAGACAAGCAGGTGACATCATCAGGCTAGGTCCCAGGTCAGGTGTGTGGAGAGGCAAGCCTGCTCCCAGTAAGAATGTGTTTCTCAATAATATCCCCAGTGTGAGATGGATGAGTTTAATGCCACACCCTGGAACATTCAGAGCATCATCCCCATGGACACGAACAGATGTTGTTTTTATCAGTGTAAATGTGTCTGGACCAGTGAGCCTCTTCCTCACACTCCTCCTCCTCCTCTGTTCATCTGATCCTCTCCTCCTCTCTTATGTTTCTGTCTCCCTCTCTCTCCTCCTCTCCTTTCCTCCTGTCTCCCTCTCTCCTGCTCTGTTCCTCCTCTCTCTTTCCTCTCTTCCTCTTCAGTGCAGATGTTGTGTGTCTTCATCGTTTGCCTCTTACTCTCCCTCTCTACTCCTCTCCTCTCTCCTCCACTCTCCTCCTCTGTTCCTCCTCTCCCTTTCCTCCTCTCTCCTCATCTCCTCTCCTCCTCCTCCCCTACAGTACAGATGTGTGTTTTCTTCGTTTGTTGAGCTCTTGGTGTTTCTCTACTCTCTCCGTCTCTCCTCCTCCTCTCCTCTCTCCTCCTTTCTCCTCCTATCCTCTCCTCTCCTCCTCTAGTGCAGTACAGATGTGTTTTCTTCGTTTGCTGAGCTCTGCACTTTCCAGACTCTCGTTAAACGGGACAGAAATACTCGTCTCGCTTGATTTTCTTAAAGTGACATTTACTCTGAGTTTGAGCTAAAATAACAGAAACAGTAAAAGCAGTCGCTCGGTGTGCTTAGCTCTGTATGCTAGCTACGTTAGCGGTTACCTTTTAGCATCAGGTGACACAGTGTTACTCAACATCCAACTAAACCTTAACAAATATATATAAAAACATGAGAAACACATAGCAACACTGAGCTCAGACTGTCTGTAGTGTCTAAAGAGAGAAGGTTTTATCATCGTGGGATTGGTATCAGTATCGGGATTGGTATCGAGTCAGATCATAATCAAGTCTGAAATGTTAATATCGTGACAACACCACAAACTTCATGCTGTTACATGTTTATTATATTTAAATACTCCTGTGATTCTGTCCCTGCAAGATTGTCTTGCTGTCTCGCTCCATTTGCTGTTTAGTTGTTTTTAAAAGAACAAAAGTTTTAAATAAACAAAGTGTACCTTTAATGTCCAGCTGATCCCCTCCCTCCCTCTGAGCTCCCAGGACTCCCCTCTGTGACTCCCCTCTGTGACTCCCCTCTGTGCCCTCCTCTCCCGCTCCCCCCTCCTCTCCTCCTCCTCTTCTCTCTCTTCGCTCATTTCTCTCTTCTGTTTTCTGTCCTCATCACTGTCTCTGGATGTGCACAATAGCGTCTTGTTTGAGCTCTTTACTTTCTCTGTGTTAGCGTCTCGGGGGGATATTAGCGGGTAATGACTTGTTAGCATCTGTTAGCGTCTGTTAGCATCTGTTAGCGTTTACTGGCCCGGGGCTAAAGCTAACGGGCCACATCGGAGACACAATATAAACAAAGTGTCAAACTGTTCAGACAAATGAGACTAGATGTAACAGGGTCAGAGCGGCTCAAGGCTCAAGGCTCTGTCCTCAAGAGTTTAAGAGAAAAAAGAGTAAATCCTGATCTTAAAGAGGACATGTTCTTCAAAATTGACTGTTTTTTCGCTTTCCCCATTGTTATAATCTTGTCCCCTCATCAAAAACTTCTCTGAAGAAGTTTCAGATGTCATCCATGCATATTTGAGTAATCTAGAGATCTCTCCCAAGCCCTTTTTAAACCCTCCTTACAGTTATCAGTACAAGCCTGTACGAGGCTCCGCCCACAAGTCTACATCACCCATGCTCTCACATGACAATTCTCCATAAATATACAAAAACATGATACAAAACTGTACACCGTAACTTGACAAACCTGATGTGATGTGCAGTAGTTTCATTAGTGGAATGTAGCTGATTGTGTTGTGATAGTGCTCTGAAGGGGGAGTGACTTAGCACAGAGAGTATAGGGAAAAGTGAAAAAACTCTTTAATACCCCATGGAAGTAAATACCCCCTCTTTAATACCCCATAGGGCTCTGGGACAGGTCTGAGCCATGAGGAGCAGGAGTCAGAGCTGAGTCAGACATGACGACATGAAACACACAAAGAGGAGAGAAAACAGAGGGAGGAGAGAGAGATATGAGAGAGGGGTAAAGTGTGGGAATATAAAAGGTTTACAAAGACTTCACAGGAAACAGATTTTTCACTTTTTTTCTAAATGGGTTTAGTTTTGTAGATTCTTGTTCAAATGTGAGGTTCATTGAGTGTTTTGAGTTGTGCTGTGTGGCCTCTACTAAGAACCAAGAGCAGGAGCTGAAATACTTATAGTACTAGTATTAGTAATAGTATTCATTGTAATAGTAGGAGCAACAACTAATAGTATAATGGAATAATAAATATGGGGGGGGGGAGGAGACAGGAATCTGAAAAGAATAAACAATGGACTTAAAGTTCAACATGATAAAAATCTAAAAGCAACTAAAATAGATCTATGACACACACAAGGCGAGCTAACCACTCTGCCACAGCACACAACCCAGGAGTCTAACCGACAACCTCCTCACTCACAGGATGATGTGGTAGTGACAGTAGTAGTAGCAGTAGTAGTAGTAGCAGTAGGAGTCTAACCCACAACCTCCTCACACATGTCCTTATAGAGTCAGTCTCAGTCCCGTTTAATGTGAGAGAAACTAAATCCAAACAAAGCCTCACAGGAGTCTACATAAAGTTTGCACTCAAATGACTCAAATGATGGAAATGTTTCAAAAGTCTCAAATGTCTTAAATGACTCAAACATCTCAAACGTCCCGCTGCCTCAGAGGACCCAGACTCATCCTTTTCAAATGACTCCAGTTGTTCTTTTGTTTCTGAGTCGAATTTTAATTTGAATCTGTCTGCAAAACAAAGAGTTTCATTTGTGACGTTACTCCCAACGAGCTTGGATCTGGAAAACTCAGGAAGAGAGAGAAAGAGAGAGAGAGAGGGGAGAGAGAGAGGGATAAAAGAAAGACAAAGAAGAGAGGGAGGAAAGAGAGAACGGAAAGAGCTGAAGGAAAGAGAGTGCGAGGCAGAGAGAAGGAGAAAAGAGAGAGGGAGAGGGGCTAAAGAGAGAGAGAGGAAGAGAGGAAAGAGAGAGAAAAGAGTCATATATGGAGACTGGAGGGAGAGAGGGAGAGATAGAACAGAGTAACAAAGATTGATAGATAGCAGGGGTGGGATGAACGAGGGAAGAGGAGAAGACGGAGACTTGTATAAATAATTGTTGCCGTGGAGCTGGAGCCTCAGACTCAGAGTAAACACTCAGACATTTACAGTTTAAAGCAGGTGTCCCTCAGAGGACACATTCCACTCTCTGTCCTGACAGAGAGAAGAAGAAGAAGAAGAAGAAGAAGAAGAAGAAGAAGAAGAAGAAGAAGAAGAAGAAGAAGAAGAAGAAGAAGAAGAAGAAGAAGAAGAAGAAGAAGAAGAAGAAGAAGAAGAAGAAGAAGAAGAAGAAGAAGAAGAAGAAGAAGAAGAAGAAGAAGAAGAAGAAGAAGAAGAAGAAGAAGAAGAAGAAGAAGAAGAAGAAGAAGAAGAAGAAGAAGAAGAAGAAGAAGAAGAAGAAGAAGAAGAAGAAGAAGAAGAAGTGGACAGACTTTGGCTGAGCACAAACTAAAAACCTGAGCAAACATCAGCACAGACAAAACTCTGCATTAACACAGAACATGAACGTAACTCACCCCCTGTGTCTGTAAACTGTATTATTTAAGAGGGGGTATTTACTTCTATGGGGCATTAACTGTAACACATCACATATTTAGATCTCCATGTTTCCTTTTATTGGTTTGAAAATGCTAAATTCACCTAAAACAATGTATTAACATGTTTTATAAGTTTCACTGAGTCTCTCCTCTCTTTGCTCTCTGTGCTAAGTCACTCGCCCTTCAGAGCACTATCACAACACAATCAGCTGCATCCCACTAATGAAACTACTGCATCACATCAGGTTTGTCAAGTTGCTGTGTACAGTTTTGTATCATGTTTTTGTATATTTATGGAGAATTGTCGTGCGGAGCATGGGTGATGTAGACTTGTGGGCGGAGCCTTGTACAGGCTCGTACTGCTAACTGTAAGGAGGGTTTAAATGGTGCAAAAGTACTGGAACATGCATGGATGACTTATAAACCTCTTCAGGCATGTTTCTGATGAGGGAACAACGTTAGAACATGAGTGAAAGCTAAAAGAGTTTGCATAATACTTCAGCTTGTTCAAATTAGAGAGAGAGACAGACAGAGAGAGACAGACAGAGAGAGACAGAGAGAGAGAGACAGACAGAGAGAGACAGAGAGAGATAGACAGAAAGAGAGAAGAAAAGAGGAGGAGAGAGCAGACAGACTCCCTGCTCTGTGGCCCCTCTGCAGACAGCTCCTGGATTCTTGGCACTTCTCATGTTTTGAAATCCTCAGAGTTTGACCCACTTTTGAAAGGACAGAGTTCTCCCGATACTAAAATCTCAAACTCTATTTCGATACTAAGGAACAGACTCGATACTCGACACCGATCCCTATACTACAATGATTAAAACCCTCTTTCTTTAGACTCTGTGCTGTTCCACGTTAAATGTTGTGCTTTGTGTTCTATTCCCATGTGTCTTATATCTGTGTAATCCCTCAGTGTCCAGTAAGTTCATGTTGGTCCATGGTCCTGTCTGGTCCTGGTTTAGTCTCAGTTTAATCTAGGTTTAGTCCTGATAAGTTCTGTTTCAGTCCTGGTTTAGTCCTGGTTTAGTCCTGGTTTAGTCCTGGTTTAGTCCTGGTTCAGTCCTGGTTCAGTCCTGGTTCAGCCCTAGTTCAGTTCCGGTTCAGTCCCAGTGTGAACTCATACACAGAACATGGGTCTTTCGTACATTTCACAACATTTGACCCAAGAAAGTCACGAAAACTCTGTGTGACCAATTTATACATTTGTCCAGCTAAAAAAAAGGCATCAGTGTTCTAATCCAGACCAGGCTCAGATCTGTGACTCCTGACAGGTTTAACCAACAGACACTGAAGGACGGGTCAAATTCAGGTTTAACCCAGAGATATGAACGATGGGTCAAATTCAGGTTTAAATCAGAGACACCGCAGGACAGGTCAAACACAGGTTTAACCCAGAAACACTGAAGCACGGGTGAAAAGCAGAGGACACATTTCTCATGGGACAATAAAAACTCTGAAACTTTAATTCATGGAGAATGTGAGTGCTTAAAGGTGTACTACGCAACATTTCTAGTGTCTCCATGGAGATGCTATTAATTTGCCTAAAAAGATCCACAAAGACAACCAGGTACAGCCACCAGACCAAGCCGCCAGGTCAGATCTGTGGAGAGGCGACATTCTGAAGCACTTATCGCAAACACTCAAATTCAGTAAGATGTGTTTAATGCCATACTGTGACACATTCCAGACAAAACAACAACATCTCCATGGAGACGAGCAAGTGGCCAATGATTATGCAAGATGACTCAAACATGTGAACAAATCAAAACATAACTCCAGGACAGGGTGCATCATGGGAAAAATGTCAAAGTGTGATTTTTCTGATAAGCGTTTTGACTGTGGTTGTTTATGATTTATGTTTTAATAAAAAGATTCTGTCCATAGTCACATTTTAAACAGAAGAATAAAAAAAAAAAAGAAATCTCAATTGACACACACGAGGGAGGGCATCTGACACACAGGGAGGGCATCTGACACACAGGGAGGGCATCTGACAAACTCCAGGGTTAGATGTTTTTATGCAGAATAAAAGTGGACAATTTGTTGGGGGCATGATGCACTTTTTGCGATGAATCTCGCAGCTGTAAATCCGAGCGTGATTTTAAAAAGGAGAGATTTGAAAGGTAACCATAGCGTTCTGTGAGCCGTGTGTGATGATGTAATGTTACGCTGTGTTTGGAGGCTGGTTTTGTGGGTCACATAACAGAGAAAGCTGACACAATCTTTCCCAAAACAAAGAGAGTGAATCAGGACTAAACGTGTTCAGACAGCGCTCTGCTCCACACCGACGCTCATCTGCACCGGGCTCACAAAGTACTGCAAAAAGTACTTCAAATACTGCAGTTTGAGCTTGTGATACTCAGAAAAACACTAATCAATACTAAAACTAGTATCAAAACTAGATTCTCTCAGCAGTAATAGCAGTTGTGGTAGAAGTAGCAGTAGTAGTACTCGTAGTAGTAATAGTAGGAGTAGTAAGAGTATTTACCTTGTAGTAAATGAATGACCAGCGTCTAGCCTTGGTCAACATGGACTGAGGTAAAGACTAAACCAGAACTCAACCAGGACTTTAGCAGGACTAAACCAGGACGAAACCAGGTCTAAACTGGGACTAAACCAGGACTAAACCAGAACTAAACCAAGACTAAACCAGGTCTAAACCGGGACTAAACCAGGTCCACACATCTGCAGTCTGACACCTTCATATAGGATCCAGCTCAATGTTAAACTAGATTCTACAAAGTGCTGATGTGCAGTGTCTTGCTGAAGGACACAGTGGCAGAGCACTGGTCGGAGGACAAACCCCAGCCCTGTCCCTGACCCTGACTCTGTCCCTGACCCTGTCCTGTATTATGACATACTCAGACTCACTTCCTTCCTGCTGTTTAAAGTCTGGTTTATGAGGCTGAGTTAAGCTCAAAGCCAGACTCAAGTTATGTCCAAATATAGAAACGCTTTAAAATGACAGCATAGTATAGTACGGTCATTACTATAGTACTACTGCTACTGCTACTGCTACTGCTACTGCTACTACTACTACTACTACTACTACTACTACTACTACTACTACTACTACTACTACTCCTACTCCAGCAGAGCCCTTGTTAGCCTGCCTGTTAGATTAGCTGTTAGCCTGTTTTTTATTCTGGCTGCAGCTCATTTAAAGTGAGGTTTTCAGATAATGACTTTGCCACAGTAATAATTTGTCATCATAAAAACCTCAGACCAAATATTAATTACACTCCTTGTATCCTCCTCGTCACAGAGTACTGCGGTTTGTGTACTCCATAAAAGCAGTAAAAGTACTTAAAGCCGACTGCGGGTTGAAGTATGTCAACTATTTGAATTCATTATGGGCGTTCAAAAGCAACAAAAGACCCTCTCTGTGGATGGGCCAATGGAGAAAAAGTACTATAAATACTGTGGAAAAAGTACTACAAATATCGTAGTAAAAGTACTATGAACATGCTCAAATACTGTGGTAAAAGTACTACAAACACACACTCAGATACTGTGTACTGAAGTAAAAGTACTACAAACACGTTCTAATACTGTGTACTGAAGTGAAAGTATTACAAATACTCACAAATACTGATGTAAAAGTACTACAGACATATTCAAATACTGTGTAGAGATAGACCAATATATTGGGCCGATATTGATACTTTGCAGTGACATCATGTGGGAGGGGTATTGCATGGGTCTCTATGGAGAAATGTTCAGCAGTTACCATGGTGATACCAGGCACACATTAGCATAAAAAGAACATTTTAAGATGGTCTGAAAACTCAAGAAAAAAGTGATTCAAAGAGCAGATTTTCAGGGGTCTGTGGTCAGTCCAAGCGTTCATGGTTCCGTTTAGGAGTTTGATTTTACACAAAAGGTTGACAGTGACTCACTGAAAAACTGTTGGCTAATGCTAATGCTAATGCTAATGTTAATGCTAGCTAACTTGTGACTGTAATGTTATTTGAGAGACTTGTTTAAAAGCACAGATCAACTCACCTGTTGGAGTTCAGATAAGTCAGTTCTTTATGGTCAGATTGTGTTAAAACAAAACTCAGATTAAAGACTAACTTACTGTTAATTTAGTAACAGACGTTCAGACAGAGCAGTGCCACTGGTTAGCGACTGTTGATGAGATCAGCTGTAAGGTCTGAACAGTGATGGTGGAAGTCAGTATTGAAATGTGTCACATCGTCTCACTCTCACAAACCCTTTGGTCCATTGATAAAAGTGAAAGTGCTGCTTTGGCTCCAGGGAAAACACAAAAACACAAAAGTATTAAATCAGGAACCACATGCCGCCACAACCGCCCTGGGGCTGATGGAGGGAGACATGGCTGCTCATGTCCCGTCACTCACATCACATTGATCCAGTGGCAAAGGTGAAGTGTTTTACCCAAGGGCACAACAACATCATTATGGGTGAGTTAAGATTTACACAATCACATCATGAAAATTGGGCCTAATACAGGACTAAACAAGGACTAAACCAGGATTAAAAATGGAACTGGACCAGCACTAGACCAGGCCTAGACCAGGACTAAAGCAGGACTAAAGCAGGACTAATGCACGACTAAAGTAGGACTAGACCAGGATTAACGCAGGACTAGACTGGGACTAATGCAAGACTAGACCAGAACTAGACCAGCACTATACCAGGACTTAAACCAGGACTAGACCAGGACTAGAACAAGACCAAGCAACATATACATTAGAATTCAAACTAGGATCCAAACCATGACCAAAAAAGTGTGAACACAACTTGCCTACTAATAGATTATTACTGCTACTACTATTACTATTACTATTACTTCAGTACTTCAGCACAAACACAGTGTTGTCTGTCGATCTCGACTCGTTTGAACTGAACCTGTTTCTTTATATTAATGTGAGCCTGATCTGAGCTAAACTCTGAGCCACATTAAACTCCAGACTGTAGGGTCTATAGAGAGTCAGTGTGTCAAGGTCAACCCATTTAAATGTGTGCGTGTGGTCACAGGCCAGATCTGTGGAGAGGCGAGCACACTCTCAGTAACAATGCATGTTTTTCAAGGTACTTTTCAAGGTACTTTTTAAAAGAAAACTCGAGAATATGAAGATTAGGCTAAAGATTTTTTTTAATTTTCCAAAAGAGTGCCAGGGCCAAACCATTTAAACACCTGCATGAGGTACTCGAGTAAAAGTACTTTACTTCAGAAATAATATTATTCAACTAAACCTAAAACAGGATCAAAACAGGACTAAACCAGGACTAGACCAGGACTAGACCAGGACTAAACCAGGTCTCAACCAGGACAAGACCAGGGAGAAATCAAAACTAAATCAGAACTAAACCGGGACTAAATCAGCACTAAACAAGGACTAGACCAGGACTATTACAGGACTAAACCCAGGGTAGACCAAAATTGGACCAAAACAAAACCAGGACTAGACCAGAACTGGACCAGGACTTGAACAGGAGTAGACCACGACTGGATCAAAACTAAAGCAGGACTGGACCAGGACTGGACCAGAACTAAACAAAGACTAGAGCAGGACTAAACCAGAACTAAACCCAGACTAAACAAGAACTAAATCAGAACTGAATGAACCAGGACTAAACCAGGACTGGACCAAGTCCAGATCAGGTCCAGCCCCAGTCCACATCAGGATGACATCAGGATCAAACCAGGACATGTCTGAACAGAGCTGAAATGTAAACTCCAGTAAAACTTTAAATAAATACTTCTGTTTTGACTTTAAACACTCCCCCGTCCCTTGTCCCTCAACTTTTCAAACTCACCATTTTTCCTGCAGTTTTTTCTCGTCTCTTTTCAAACTGTGTTCATTGTTTCAGGTTTAAATCCTCCACAGACGTTGTTCATGTTGTGTGCACACAGGTCCCACACAGGTCCCAGCTCGTCTTCAGGGATTCAAACTCACAAACGTCAGCGACATCTCGGCTACAAAGTCTTTTTAAAGTTCATGTTTTGGGTCCATGCGGTTGTGCCTCTGTGTGCGGCTGCAGAAGTGTGTTAGGAGGTTAGGAGCTAGGATAGAGGAGGGAGGAGACGAGGGAGGAGACAAGGGAGGGGACAAGGGAGGAGCCAGGAAATCCCCCTCTGGCAATGCTGCTCTCTTTCTCTCCCTCTCTCAGTTCTTTATCTCTCGCTCTCCCTCACTTCCTCTCCTTTCTCTTTCTGTCACTCTAATCTCCCTCCTTTCCCTCTTCTCTCGCTCACTCTCTTCTCTCTCCCTTTTTCAACTCTCAATCTCTCTCTCTTTCTCTCATTCTCTTCTCCACCCTCTCTATATCTCTCCCCTCTTTCTTTCACTGCTAAAGCTCTTCAATGCCCCTCTCTCTCCTTCTCTTTCATCTCTCAATCTCTCTCTCTCTGTTCCTCAGTTCCTCTCCTCTTTTCTCCCTTTCTACTCTCCACCCCTCCCTCCTCTCCCTTTCCTCTTTCTCTCTATCCTCTCTTCCTCTTTCACTATTGAAGCTCTTCACTTGGCCTCTGTTTCTCTACCTCTCCTCCTTCTATCTTTCTATCACCCCTCACTCTCCCCTTCTCTTTCTCCCTCTCTCAATCCTTTTCTTTATCACCCCAGTCCTCTCTTCTTCTCTTTTCCCTTTCTCATCCCCTTTCTATTAATCTATCTCCAATCTCTCTCTTTGTTCTTCTTCTTTCCCTCTCTCTCCCCTCGTCTACCCCATCAGTCTTTCTCTCTCTTTCTCTGTCGTTCTCTTTCTCACCCCAATCCTTCACTCATCTTAACCTGCTCTATCTCTCTTTTTCCCTTTCTCACACTCCCATCTTTCTACTCTCCTTCTATCACTCTTTTTTCTCTCCCCTTTTCCCACCCGCTTCTATCTTTCTACTCTCCCTCCCTCTCTCTCGCTTCTCTTTCTCTCCCCTCCCTCCTCACTCTATCAATCCTTTGGCTTTCTCCCCTTTCCTTCTCTCTCTCCGCCTCTCTCTTTTCTTTTCTCACCCACTTCTATCTTTTTACCTCTCTCCTCTCTTTCTCTGACCTCCCTTGTCCCTCTCTCTCCCTCGTCTCTCCCCTCTATCAGTGTTTTGTTCCCTCTCCCCCTCTCCTCCTCCTCCTCTCTTTCTCTCCGTCAGCGTCTTCCTGCTGTTTTATCACATGACCTCGGCACCTAAACAAACATGGGACAAATTAGTGTAGCTGAGACATCGCAGTAAAAGTACACACCTGTGAGTACTGCAAACAAACAGCTCTGGGAAGTACCTCGAGGATCTGGCAACGAGGATCTGGCAACGAGGATCTGGCAACGAGGATCTGGCAACGAGGATCTGGCAACGAGGATCTGGCAACGAGGATCTGGCAACAAGGATCTGACTAGGAGCATTGGCGTCTGACGCAGTAGAGGAGCCTAACAAAGTAAAAGCATAAATAGTTACACTTTAGGTATCTGTACTTTACATAAGTATATTTTAAAGTGGATCATGTGATACTTTTACTTGAGTATTTCTCTGCTCCAGTATCTGTACTTTTACTTCAGTCTTAAATTGAGCACTTCTTCTACCACTGATCTAAAGCCAAAGTACCAGGATCAGACATGAACAAGGACTCAAAGACACAAGGACTCAAAGACACAAGGACACAAGAACTGCAGTACGAGATGTGTTTAACAGATACCCCCCCTCACTGGAGCAGACAGGAGCAGACAGGGGCAGACAGGGGAAGACAGGAGCAGACAGGGGCAGACAGGGGCAGACAGGAGCAGATATGAGCAGACAGGAGCAGACAGGGGCAGACAGGGGCAGACAGGGGCAGACAGGAGCAGATAGGAGCAGACAGGGGCAGATTTGAGCAGACAGGGGCAGATTTGAGCAGACAGGAGCAGACAGGGGCAGACAGGGGCAGACAGGAGCAGGCACGGGCAGGCACGGGCAGACAGGGGCAGACAGGAGCAGATAGGAGCAGACAGGGGCAGATTTGAGCAGACAGGGGCAGATTTGAGCAGACAGGAGCAGACAGGGGCAGACAGGAAGGAGGGGAGATAAAGAAACTATTCAAAATAACTGCAGCTGGAGCACAATCAAACCCAGCCCAAAACAGGAACACACCAGATCTGTGTTTTTTCTGTGTATTTTTCTGTGTGTTTTTTCTATGTATTTTTCTGTGTTTTTTCTGTGTTTTCTGTTTTTTCTTCTGTACTTTTTGTGTTTTTTTCTATGTTTTTAAGTGTTGTTTTTTTGTTTTTTCTCTGTGTTTTTTTCTGTTTTTTCTGTGTTTTCCTCAAGTTTCTGCCACCAAACACCTGACACAGCACAAGACGACAGGAGCATTTAAACTTACAATGAATCAGTTTATACATTTAGTTTTATTTCACCACTAAAACCCACTGGGACAAAGCATTCAGGATTAGAACAGAACATGCAAACTTCACACAGACACAGAGAGAACATGCAAACTCCACACGGACACAGAGAGAACATGCAAACTCCACACGGACACAGAGAGAACATGCAAACTCCACACGGACACAGAGAGAACATGCAAACTCCACACGGACACAGAGAGAACATGCAAACTCCACATGGACACAGAGAGAACATGCAAACTCCACACAGACACAGAGAGAACATGCAAACTCAAAACAGACACAGCGAGAACATGCAAACTCCACACAGACACAGAGAGAACATGCAAACTCCACACAGACACAGGGAGAACATGCAAACTCAAAACAGACACAGCGAGAACATGCAAACTCCACACAGACACAGGGAGAACATGCAAACTCCACACAGACACAGAGAGAACATGCAAACTCCACACAGACACAGAGAGAACATGCAAACTCCACACAGACACAGGGAGAACATGCAAACTCAAAACAGACACAGCGAGAACATGCAAACTCCACACAGACACAGGGAGAACATGCAAACTCCACACAGACACAGAGAGAACATGCAAACTCCACACAGACACAGGGAGAACATGCAAACTCCACACAGAAAGGCCTGGGTGTTGAATCAAACGTAAAGAAATGTAAAAATATCTCATGCACTGTGTGAGTGACCCACAGTCTGAAGTTTATTAGTCCGTCCTGTTTATGTGGTTAAACGTCAGCCTCCTCCTGTTCTTCATGTGAACGTGTAAATAAACAAATAAAAGAACAAGTAAAATGAATACTCGAGTAAGAGTAACTGAAAGAGCAACTGTTGGGACGTGACATCTGATTTATAATTTTGGTGAATGTGACAAAACATGAAATGAGTCATAAAATGTGGCATTTTCAAACAGACACAAAAATGAGACACATTAAATCAAATCCTTTGCTCTTTCTCCTCTCTCTTTCCCTCTTCTCATCCACCTCTCCTTTTGAGCTCTCTCCCTCTGTACTTCTAGGCTCTCTTCTCACTCCTTCTCCACTCTCTCACCCTCTGCTCCCGTCCCTCTCCTACCCCCTCTCCCTTCTCCTCTCTCTCCCCTCTTCTCCTTCCTCTTCTCATCCCCCTCTCCTTTGCTCTCTCCCTCCCTCTCATCACCCTCTCTCTCTCCTACATTCCTCAGATGTTTTGCTTCTCGTACAGAAATCCATGTTAATGTCTTTTTGACCCTAAACCTCCTCAGTATTCAGCCTCTCTCTCCCTCCTCTCTCTTTTTCTTTCTCTCTTTCTTCAAACTCTTTTAATAAAATGGATCTGTCGTCTTTCGAGGGATAAACCAAATTATTACTGATGTTTTCTCCATAACATTCTGTGTAAAACATGTTCTGAAACACACGGGCTTCTTGGATTAGCTCAGAGTTCGGTCTCTTCATCCTTCTGTTAAAACTATGAGCGCCATTTACAAAGTGAACTCTGAACTTTGTATCACACAAACTGATCCCTGTGAGCTTTAATCCATGATATAATGCTGTTACCTCCTCAAAAACAGGCCTGGAGTTGTGTTTTGTTTCATTGACACATGTTTGATTGACACTTTATTATTAGTCTGTTACATCTCCAAAGCTCAAAATGCTCTTTTCCACCTTGTGATGTCATGAAGTGGTAGTTTTCAAGTGAACAGCTCCTTTTACCTTTAGTTCAGTAGAAATGATCCAAATGATTCTAGTGAAGGTTTATGGAGTTTGAAAATGTAGTGGAGCACTTCCTGTATTACCACATGATGACATCACAAAGTGGAACAGAGTGTTTTCACAAGAACTCAACCTAAATATCCAGTGTATGTTGTTGTTGTAGTGGTTGTTGTTGGTGGTTGTTGTTGTTATCGTGGTTTTTGTTGTAACATTCACACAAGTTCGGTTTAAATGTATAATACATTTTTATTATATCTGTAAAAATCATCTTTTATAACAGAACATGTGGCACTGACTCCATGAAGAGTCTTACTGCTCCAAACACAGAAACACACTCGTACTGACCCGTGTCTGACCCGTGTCACGGCTGGATGGCGTCACCTGCTCGTCTCCACGGCGATAGTCAAGCTTAATGCGACACTGTGCTTCAGTCATTTATAGGAATGTTACGCAGTACGGCATTAAAACTTTGAATCTTAAACTGAATCCCTTAAAGAGTGTAACTGCTCACAGACGTGCATTCTTACAGCGAGCCGGGGTTAATGACATTACCTGCATGTCTCCACGGTGACAGCCACGTTTAATGCCAAACTGGGAAACATTCTAGGCAAAGCAATAACATTGCCATGGAGACAAGCAGGAGACAATCATGCAACAGAAAAGTTACACAGTGTGGCTTTAATCTAGTGTCACAGCAGACAGACTTTCTCCCCTCTTCTTTCTCTATCGCCCCCTTCTCATCCACTGCTCCTTCTATGCTCTTTCCCTTTTGTCTCTCCTTCACCCCTCCCTTCTTCTCATCCCTCTCTTAAGCTCTTTCCCTCTCTCTCTCCTTCTGTTCTTCTATGCTCTCTCTTCACTCCTTCTACACCCACTCTTTTCCCTCTTCTCGTCCACCTTTTTCTATGCTCTCTCCCCCTCCTCTTTCCTCTCATCCCCCTCTTCCCTCCCTTCTTTTCGTCCCCCTCTCCTTTTAAGCCCTCTTTCTCTGTTCTTCTATGCTCTCTTTTCTCTCTCCTTCTCCATCCTCTCCTCTGTCTATGCTCTCCATCTCTTTCCTCTTCTCATCCCTCTCTCCCTCTCTCCCACATTCCTCAGATGTTTTGCTTCACGTGCACAAACTCGCACTAATGACTCTCCAGTATTCAGCCTCTCTCCATCCACCAGAAAAGTCCCGTAGTGCACTTTAATCTAACTTCAGAACAGAGGCTGAGAGATTTGTGAGTGCACACGCAACACAAACAATTTTATTCAGAGCAGAGCTTTGAGACTCATCCCGCTGCAGAAATGCCATCGGGATCGACGACTGGAGGATTCGATTCCTTTTCTGAGTGAATCCCAACAATCGATCCAGGCGAGTCCTGAGTGACGCCAGAGCAAGTGTCGTTTGCACATCCACAGGCTCCAAACGCTTCGCCCCCTTTGTAAAAAACAGAACTCCCGGCGCTAAACACTCGCTCTGCCACGATGACATCACAGAGACGCACATGGTCCAGCATGCCACAGCCGTTTATAACCCATCGCTGACTCTACTGCCCCACCCTTCGGATACAAATGAAACTGCACCGCGCGGGGTCAGGCCGATCACGTACTTCACAGCACTTTGGGGTTTGCAGCATGGAGACGTCTGATCTTTTGTCGGTTGCTTCAAGGAAACTTCAAAACAGTCGATGACACGTGTACTTCTGAGACGCTTTTTGAACATTTTGAGTAGGATCTGGAGTCGTTCCCGATCGGGCCAAGTCACCAGCAGCGGAACCAACCGCTTGTCCATTACATCAATAACATCTCAGAATATTTGGAAAGATGCCAAACAAATGAGCCAAAAACTGAAGCAGGATACCCCATTTGAGTTTCACGCAGGTCAGAAGAATTTGGTAAGCGATGAAGCTTGGACGCTTAAAAACGACTTGGTAGACATAATTACTTTAACTAAAATGACAAAATTTGGAAGTCCAGAGAAAAATATTACTTTGGAGTCATTGTGTTTGAAAGAATCGATGTGAAACGGGCAGATTTGGACCTGTATTTGTAGCATTCGGACCTGTTCCCGGAGCAGCTGCCATTCTGAAAGCAGTGAGTCTCGACTCCAGGACTCATAGCTCTGTTCCAATTTTTCTTCTGCGTTTGTTTGATTCATTTCCCCTGCGTTTGTTCTGATTATCTCTTCTCTCACAAAGCCGGTGCTGCCCCCTTATGGCAGAAGTACAACTTTAGTAGAAAAACAAAAACAAGATCCAATATGTTATTAAATATCAGGCCTGTCAAAAGTATCAAAAAAACAGATGAATTGATGCTAAAACTAGATCTTTGTGTTTCACAGGTATCGATAGACTAAACTACTTGACTAAACCAGGACTAAATCAGGACTAAGCCAGGACTAAACCGGGACTAAACCGGGACTAAATCGGGACTAAAACTGGGCTAAACCGGGACCAAACAGGACCAAACAGGACCAAACAGGACCAGACAGGACCAGACAGGACCAGACAGGACCAAACAGGACCATCGACCACTATGGACCCTACCTGGACCACTGTTCTCTCTCCTTTCTCTTTCCTCTCTTTCCTCCTCTCTCCCTTTCTTTTCCCTCTCTCCCTACATTCCCTTACTGTGTTTCTTTCCTTCCCCTCTCCTCATCTTCCCTCTATTCCTCCTCTTTCCTCTCCTCCTCCCTCCCTCTCTCTCCCTTTCTCCTTAATGTGGAGCATCACAGTATATTGTCTAAAGAAAGAGTATTTTTATTATCAGTGTGGTATCGGTATTGAGTATCGAGTCTATTGCTTAGTCTTGAAAACAAGTTTGAAATATTTGTATCATGACAACACAACGAAAAAAACATCTACAAACTAATGGATGGGACTTTGCTAATCAAAATATCTTGCAATAATTCAAATCAAAATATATATTTTAATAAAGGTCAAAATGGTTCAAATCAGGAGGGAATCATTCTTCTGAACTTTTAGCTAAGTCTTAAATATACTGATCTTGAATTGTTTTAGTAAAATAAGTTTTTAAATGGATTTGCAGTTTTAAAATCAGGAGGAAATCATTCGCCTGAACTTTAAGCCGTGTAGCTGTATTTTGGTTTATGCTGCTGATGTTTGGACAGAGTGATACCTTGAGGAGCGCCCCCTGCTGGGTGGGACAAGGAGGGTCCAGGCACGACATTGCTGACTAAAGATACACAAAGAGACACAGTTATAGAGCTGTCAAAAGCATCGAAAATAATATACTAATCGATACCAAAGCTGGCATCGAAACAAGATGCATTTTTCCAGAACTAAAAAAGTCCCATTGAAATTGTTCCAGATTGTAGGTGATGACGTGATACGGCCAAAGGGGGGCAGCAGTCAGACGAACGACTGGTTCTTTTATATTTACGGTAAATAAAAAATATCCAAAAGGAGAAGTGACAAATGTTGAACCTGATCATTTCTATGAGCAACTAAACCCCAAACCCTCACTGTGTTACAGCAAAAACCTGCATTTCAAGATCTGCCCACATCTGTGTTAAACCAGTGAGCTTGAGTCTCTATAGTTCTCATCTCATTTTAAATCACAATATTCATCTAAAACCACTTAATGAAAGAAACAAGTCTGCTGACTTCCAACGTTAGAAAACTGTGGCGTCCGATGGGAGCTGACGTCGCCATGAATGTCATCACAACAAAGCGCAGCATGCTGTTGGCGCCCCCTATGGACAGATGCACATCACACTAGAGCAGCACATTTTTATCATTTGTACCAAAATTACTATGGGACACTGCCGAATCCGATGAGTATCACCGATGAAGAAAATAAAATAAAACTGGAGAAGGAGAGAGTGGGGGGGGGGGGGGGGGGGAGAGAAGTAGAGAGAGGGAAAGAAAGAGAGGGGACTGGGACAGTCGGACTGGAGGCATGAAGAGCAGAAGAGAGAAAGAGGGAGAGACAGGGATGGAGAAACGGAGAAGAGAGAGGAGGGAGAGAGGAGGGAGAGAGGGGGGAGGAGAGGGAGGAGAGAGAGGAGAGAGAGAAGGGAGGGAGAAAGGAGGGAGGGGGGGTGGGAGGGGGGTAGAGAGAGAGAGGTAGAGAGGGAGAGAGGAGGGAGGAGGAAGGGTGAAGAGAGAGGAGAAGGTGAAAGAGCATGTAAACACTGAGGTGCAGACACTGGACTGAGCGACACTGACCGTCCCGCGTCCTTTTGTCGATTGGATTAAAGTTGTAAATATCATCACTTTTGATTCCTGGTCTCTCAGACTTTTCCTCATCCAGATCCGTTGTTCTGCTTTTCTCTGAAGAGCGGACGATGGAGAAGATGGTGGGGATATATGCCGGGGACAGAGGGTCCTTGCATTTTTTACCTGAAAACAACAAGACAGGAAGATTTTATTAAACACACTAAACACCCTATGCCAGGGGTGGGCAAACTTTTTGAGAAACGGGCCACAATGGGTTCAAATATTTGACAGAGGGGCCGGGCCAGGATATATATTACATTAGAGATTTGGCCTGTAACATGTAGCAAAACATGAATATGCAAGGCACATTGTACAAATTGTTTTCCAAATGCATTAATTAAATCAATAATTAATGTATTGCATTTCAGTTAAATAAACACAGCAGAAAAACTCATATTCAGTTTTATCAAGTGTCCAAAGGTCAACAACTTGTTGAAAAGGTAATCTGAACAAGGTTTACCCTTAGCTATTTTAATATTATTTGGTTACGTTCGGCAGGCCAGATTAATGAGCCCAAAGGGCCGTGTGTGGCCCCCGGGCCATAGTTTGCCCATGTCTGCCCTATACACACAACTATAAACTATACACACTAAACACCCTATACACAACTATAAACTATACACACTAAACACCCTATACACACAACTATAAACTATACACACAACTAGTCCTGTCCTGACAACACGACAGTGACTCACTGTACCAGACAAAACAGATGGAATGACCATTTCTGGGGTCAGTATTTACCATGGAGACTTTCTTTGCCCTAAATTTGTAGAATTATTAAAGCATCACATGTTGCAATTTCAGCAGTTTTTTAATTAATTCATTCATTTATTTGTGTCTAGTTTTGTTTGCTCGGTCACACAGGAGGAGCTCGGAGTAGAGCTGCTGCTCCTATACGTGGAGAGGAGCAGCTGAGGTGGCTCAGGCATCTGCTCAGGATGTCTCCTGGACGCCTCCTTAGGGAGGTGTTCCGGGCATGTCCTGCCGGGAGGAGGCCCCGGGGAAGACCCAGGACAGGGACTATGTCCTCCCACAAAGTGCCTGCTGCACAGTCTGCTGTTGGAGGCCCACAGTCTGGGCCTCCATGTTTTCCGGTTGATGGCGGCCACCCAGCGGCCCCTGCGCGCGGGGTCCCGGGGCAGGCGGTAGAAGGACAGGCCGCTGTTCGCGCGGTGTCTGCTGGAGCAGCCGCGCGCACTCAGCACGCGTGCACCATGTTTCATCTGTTTAGTCCTGAAACACGAGACTGAGGAGGGACAGCACTGTGTCCTGTGTCCTGTCCACATCCGCCACCCGCAACGTGACTGCGTCATGTGATTTAAGATCGCCCAGAAAAGAGCGGTTGTGCATTTCTTAATACTGAGATAAAACATGGCAGATTATTAACATGACTTAAACTGTCAGATTATGTGATGTAAAAAAAGACACAAAGTCATATTACATTTTGGAAGAGGGAATTTTATGCCCTAACAGCAGCAGACTCAGCACACACTCCTGCCACGTTAAACTCCGACACCGTGAAGTTTGCGCAGAAGAAGAAACTGCTCCTGATGAATCATGACGTCATGAGTGTCCAGGTAAATGACCCTCTGGACACACGGTCTGACCTAAAAATGGATCAAAGACGCTTTATCCGCGTTTAAAACCAGCATTCCTCCCGCTCAGGCTGCAATTTGGTGCTAAATGCGCAGTTTACAGCGGTCGAAATGAAGTGATTAGTTCTGCACTTCACATTTTCACAAATGCAAAACACCGGGCGCTTCTTCTTCTTGCGTGTTTTCGGCAGGTTAGACGCGTCTAAACCTGTGGATCATCTCAGGTTTAAAAAAACAACAGAGAGAAAAGACGAGAACAAACAGGTCTGTTTTATTTACACACCTGTAAAAGATACATGCACCAGAGAACAGGGACTCGGGAAGTACAGGGACTCGGGAAGTACAGGGACTCGGGAAGTACAGGGACTCGGGAAGTACAGGGACTCGGGAAGTACAGGGACTCGGGAAGTACAGGGACTCGGGAAGTACAGGGACTCGGGAAGTACAGGGACTCGGGAAGTACAGGGACTCGGGAAGTACAGGGACTCGGGAAGTACAGGGACTCGGGAAGTACAGGGACTCAAGAAGTACAGGGACTCAAGAAGTACAGGGACTCAAGAAGTACAGGGACTCAAGAAGTACAGGGACTCAAGAAGTACAGGGACTCAAGAAGTACAGGGACTCAAGAAGTACAGGGACTCGGGAAGTACAGGGACTCGGGAAGTACAGGGACTCGGGAAGTACAGGGACTCGGGAAGTACAGGGACTCGGGAAGTACAGGGACTCAAGAAGTGCAGGGACTCAAGAAGTGCAGGGACTCAAGAAGTACAGGGACTCAAGAAGTACAGGGACTCGGGAAGTACAGGGACTCGGGAAGTACAGGGACTCAAGAAGTACAGGGACTCAAGAAGTGCAGGGACTCGGGAAGTGCAGGGACTCGGGAAGTACAGGGACTCGGGAAGTACAGGGACTCGGGAAGTACAGGGACTCGGGAAGTACAGGGACTCGGGAAGTACAGGGACTCGGGAAGTACAGGGACTCGGGAAGTACAGGGACTCGGGAAGTACAGGGACTCGGGAAGTACAGGGACTCAAGAAGTACAGGGACTCAAGAAGTGCAGGGACTCAAGAAGTACAGGGACTCAAGAAGTGCAGGGACTCAAGAAGTACAGGGACTCAAGAAGTACAGGGACTCGGGAAGTACAGGGACTCGGGAAGTACAGGGACTCGGGAAGTACAGGGACTCGGGAAGTACAGGGACTCGGGAAGTACAGGGACTCGGGAAGTACAGGGACTCGGGAAGTACAGGGACTCGGGAAGTACAGGGACTCAAGAAGTACAGGGACTCAAGAAGTGCAGGGACTCAAGAAGTACAGGGACTCAAGAAGTACAGGGACTCGGGAAGTACAGGGACTCAAGAAGTACAGGGACTCAAGAAGTACAGGGACTCGGGAAGTACAGGGACTCAAGAAGTACAGGGACTCAAGAAGTACAGGGACTCAAGAAGTACAGGGACTCAAGAAGTACAGGGACTCAAGAAGTACAGGCACTCGGGAAGTACAGGGACTCGGGAAGTACAGGGACTCGGGAAGTACAGGGACTCGGGAAGTACAGGGACTCGGGAAGTACAGGGACTCGGGAAGTACAGGGACTCGGGAAGTACAGGGACTCGGGAAGTACAGGGACTCAAGAAGTACAGGGACTCAAGAAGTACAGGGACTCAAGAAGTACAGGCACTCGGGAAGTACAGGCACTCGGGAAGTACAGGGACTCAGGAAGTACAGGGACTCAAGAAGTACAGGTACTCAAGAAGTACAGGTACTCAAGAAGTACAGGGACTCAAGAAGTACAGGGACTCAAGAAGTACAGGGACTCAAGAAGTACAGGGACTCGGGAAGTACAGGGACTCAAGAAGTACAGGGACTCAAGAAGTACAGGGACTCGGGAAGTACAGGGACTCAAGAAGTACAGGGACTCAAGAAGTACAGGGACTCGGGAAGTACAGGGACTCGGGAAGTACAGGGACTCAAGAAGTACAGGGACTCAAGAAGTACAGGGACTCAAGAAGTACAGGGACTCGGGAAGTACAGGGACTCAAGAAGTACAGGGACTCAAGAAGTACAGGGACTCAAGAAGTACAGGGACTCGGGAAGTACAGGGACTCAAGAAGTACAGGGACTCAAGAAGTACAGGGACTCAAGAAGTACAGGGACTCAAGAAGTACAAAGACTCAAGAAGTACAGGGACTCGGGAAGTACAGGGACTCAAGAAGTACAGGGACTCAAGAAGTACAGGGACTCGGGAAGTACAGGGACTCAAGAAGTACAGGGACTCAAGAAGTACAGGGACTCAAGAAGTACAGGCACTCGGGAAGTACAGGGACTCGGGAAGTACAGGGACTCGGGAAGTACAGGGACTCGGGAAGTACAGGGACTCGGGAAGTACAGGGACTCGGGAAGTACAGGGACTCGGGAAGTACAGGGACTCGGGAAGTACAGGGACTCAGGAAGTACAGGGACTCAAGAAGTACAGGGACTCGGGAAGTACAGGGACTCAGGAAGTACAGGGACTCAAGAAGTACAGGGACTCAAGAAGTGCAGGGACTCAAGAAGTACAGGGACTCAAGAAGTACAGGGACTCGGGAAGTACAGGGACTCAAGAAGTACAGGGACTCGGGAAGTACAGGGACTCAAGAAGTACAGGGACTCAAGAAGTACAGGGACTCAAGAAGTACAGGGACTCGGGAAGTACAGGGACTCAAGAAGTACAGGGACTCAAGAAGTACAGGGACTCGGGAAGTACAGGGACTCAAGAAGTACAGGGACTCAAGAAGTACAGGGACTCAAGAAGTACAGGGACTCAAGAAGTACAGGGACTCAAGAAGTACAGGCACTCGGGAAGTACAGGGACTCAGGAAGTACAGGGACTCGGAAGTACAGGTACTCAGGAAGTACAGGACTCAAGAAGTACAGGGACTCAAGAAGTACAGGGACTCAAGAAGTACAGGGACTCAAGAAGTACAGGCACTCGGGAAGTACAGGCACTCGGGAAGTACAGGGACTCAGGAAGTACAGGGACTCAAGAAGTACAGGGACTCAAGAAGTACAGGGACTCAAGAAGTACAGGGACTCAAGAAGTACAGGGACTCGGGAAGTACAGGGACTCAAGAAGTACAGGGACTCGGGAAGTACAGGGACTCAAGAAGTACAGGGACTCGGGAAGTACAGGGACTCAAGAAGTACAGGGACTCAAGAAGTACAGGGACTCGGGAAGTACAGGGACTCGGGAAGTACAGGGACTCAAGAAGTACAGGGACTCAAGAAGTACAGGGACTCAGGAAGTACAGGGACTCAAGAAGTACAGGGACTCAAGAAGTACAGGGACTCGGGAAGTACAGGGACTCAAGAAGTACAGGGACTCAAGAAGTACAGGGACTCAAGAAGTACAGGGACTCAAGAAGTACAGGGACTCAAGAAGTACAGGGACTCAAGAAGTACAGGCACTCGGGAAGTACAGGGACTCGGGAAGTACAGGGACTCGGGAAGTACAGGGACTCGGGAAGTACAGGGACTCGGGAAGTACAGGGACTCGGGAAGTACAGGGACTCGGGAAGTACAGGGACTCGGGAAGTACAGGGACTCAAGAAGTACAGGGACTCAAGAAGTACAGGGACTCAAGAAGTACAGGCACTCGGGAAGTACAGGCACTCGGGAAGTACAGGGACTCAGGAAGTACAGGGACTCAAGAAGTACAGGTACTCAAGAAGTACAGGTACTCAAGAAGTACAGGGACTCAAGAAGTACAGGGACTCAAGAAGTACAGGGACTCGGGAAGTACAGGGACTCAAGAAGTACAGGGACTCAAGAAGTACAGGGACTCAAGAAGTACAGGGACTCGGGAAGTACAGGGACTCAAGAAGTACAGGGACTCAAGAAGTACAGGGACTCGGGAAGTACAGGGACTCGGGAAGTACAGGGACTCAAGAAGTACAGGGACTCAAGAAGTACAGGGACTCAAGAAGTACAGGGACTCGGGAAGTACAGGGACTCAAGAAGTACAGGGACTCAAGAAGTACAGGGACTCGGGAAGTACAGGGACTCAAGAAGTACAGGGACTCAAGAAGTACAGGGACTCGGGAAGTACAGGGACTCGGGAAGTACAGGGACTCGGGAAGTACAGGGACTCGGGAAGTACAGGGACTCAAGAAGTACAGGGACTCAAGAAGTACAGGGACTCAAGAAGTACAGGCACTCGGGAAGTACAGGCACTCGGGAAGTACAGGGACTCGGGAAGTACAGGGACTCGGGAAGTACAGGGACTCGGGAAGTACAGGGACTCAAGAAGTACAGGGACTCAAGAAGTACAGGGACGCGGGAAGTACAGGGACTCGGGAAGTACAGGGACTCAAGAAGTACAGGGACTCAAGAAGTACAGGGACTCAAGAAGTACAGGGATTCGGGAAGTACAGGGACTCAAGAAGTACAGGGACTCAAGAAGTACAGGGACTCGGGAAGTACAGGGACTAAAGAAGTACAGGGACTCAAGAAGTACAGGGACTCAAGAAGTACAGGGACTCAAGAAGTACAGGGACTCGGGAAGTACAGGGACTCAAGAAGTACAGGGACTCAAGAAGTACAGGGACTCAGGAAGTACAGGGACTCAAGAAGTACAGGGACTCAAGAAGTACAGGGACTCAAGAAGTACAGGGACTCAAGAAGTACAGGCACTCGGGAAGTACAGGGACTCGGGAAGTACAGGGACTCGGGAAGTACAGGGACTCGGGAAGTACAGGGACTCGGGAAGTACAGGGACTCAAGAAGTACAGGGACCCAAGAAGTACAGGGACTCAAGAAGTACAGGCACTCGGGAAGTACAGGCACTCAGGAAGTACAGGGACTCAGGAAGTACAGGGACTCAAGAAGTACAGGTACTCAGGACGTACAGGTACTCAGGACGTACAGGTACTCAGGACGTACAGGTACTCAAGAAGTACAGGTATTCAGGATGTACAGGTACTCAGGCAGTGCAGGTACTCAAGAAGTACAGGTACTCAGGACGTACAGGTACTCAGGACGTACAGGTACTCAGGACGTACAGGTACTCTAAATTAGTTTTCAGAAGCCGTGTTCTCAGTACATGACTGAAGTGAGTGTGTCGTGTCACTTTAATGTTCAGACTCTATCCATGAAACTGCTTTGGTCCCCGGTCAGATCATTGACTCCATCTCTGTCCTCTCTCACCCTCTTTGTTTTTGTACCAGTTTTTAGCCCAAGTTCTGGTCCAAGTCCTGGTCCAAGTCCTGGTCCAAGTCCTGGTCCAGTCCTGGTCCGTCTCGATCTGCCCCAGACTCACCGAGGTCCCCCTTGAAAGAGGAGTCCACATCTGGATAAATCTGAGTTTATCAAATCCAGATGTGTGGACGATCAGAGCTAACAAAGAAAGAGGAGAGGAGAAAAGAGGGGAGGAGAGGAGAGAGGGAGAGGAGAGGAAGAGGAGAGAGGGGCGCATACTATCAGAAATAACAAAGAAAGAGGAAAGGAGAAAACAGCGGAGGTGGAGAGGGGAGGAGAGGGAGAGAGGGGAAAGAGGGGAGGAGAAGAGAAAGGGAGAAGAGAGAAGGGCGCAGACTATCAGAACTGACAAAGAGGGGAGAGAAAGGAGGGGGGGCAGATAAGAGAAGGAGATATAAAGGGAGGAAGAAAGAGAAGAGGGCAGATAGAAAGAGGTGAGGAGGAGTAGAAAAAAGGGAAAGGTAGGAGAAGAGAGATGAGAGGAGGGAAAGATAGGAAAGATGGAGTGAGGGGCTGCATAACAAGGGGAGAGGTGGAGAAGAGGGCGATGAAGGGAAAATAAAAAAGGGAGAGAGAGGAAATGGGAAGAACAGGAGAGATGAAACAAAGAGAGGGAAGAGTGAGAGAAGATAGAGGCGGGAGGGGGTGTGGTAATTTTGAACTGTGAGAACAGGAAAACAGAGGAAATGACTCCAGAATTATAGACTAAACTCAGACAAGTCTAAACCAGGACTAAACCAGGACTAAACCAGGACTAAACCAGGACTAAACCAGGACTAAAGCAGGTCTAAACCAGGACTAAACCAGGTCTAAACCAGGACTAAACCAGGTCTAAACCAGGACTAAACCAGGATTAAAGCAGGTCCAAACCAGGACTAAACCAGGACTAAACCAGGACTAAAGCAGGTCTAAACCAGGACTAAACCAGGACTAAAGCAGGTCCAAACCAGGACTAAACCAGGACTAAACCAGGACTAAACCAGGTCCAAACCAGGACTAAACCAGGACTAACCCAGGAGTAATCCAGGACTAAACAAGGACTAAAGCAGGTCTAAACTAGGACTAAAGCAGGTCTAAACCAGGACTAAACCAGGACTTAACCAGGTCTAAACCAGGACTAACCCAGGACTAAACCAGGACTAAAGCAGATTTGTAAATGATCACTTTAACAAGCTCGTAGTTCCTCCTCAGACTTTTTCCAGAGGCGTTCGCGTTACTTGAAACATTACCTCTTCTTTACTGTATTTTCTGCTCGTTTAAATGTTTTGTTTATTTTTAACGGTGAATCAGACTGAGTTGCTCTGAAAATCCTCCCACGGCTCCGACCCCCTCCTCGAGCGTCTGCTAACGTTTATAACCCGATTCGTTTGGCTCCATTAAACCACAGGCTGTTTTAATAGAAACATCCAAATGGGGGGCAGCAGTTTACAGTGAAATGTGAGGACTTACATTTTACAGCACACTCCATACTTCACCTCAGATGATAATGATGATAGGTAGTTGGTGACATTTCACAACACTGCCCTGATTACCGTCAGGACCCCGCCCCTCCTCCTCCCCTCAGACTCTCCCCTTTACTCCTCCAGACCCCGCCCCTCCTCACTCTCCCCTTTAGTCCTTCACACTCTGAACACTTTTAGTTGTTTAGTGTTCATTTGAAGGGACAATATCCAGAGACATTAAACTCATAAAAACAGAGATGATCTTCACCAGATTAAGAGACACTTTCCACCTGCAGCCCCCGATTTACAGAAAGAAATTATACAAGGCAATTACATTCAGTCAGCAATAAGAACAATTCCTTCTGTCCACTCTCTGACCCAAACACACACATTAATATGCTCTGTGTGACTAACTCTAATATATAAGAGAACATCTGCCTGTAAACAGCTGAATGTTTTTTACCCCGTGTGTTTTCATCAGACTGTATAAAGAAGTGACTGAGTGTGACGTCGCCCACAGTATTCAGTTCCAAATGAAGCTAGCGGTTTTAGGGGGCAATTTGGAACAGAGTTTCATATTTGGAATTCGGACCGTGAGTATCATAGCAACCAAAGAACCAATCAGGAGAGAGGCTGTTGATGGTAACGCCCCTTCCCGCCCACACCACTGGTTTGGCAGGGAACGGGCACATCGCAATGCTGTCAATCAAACCTGTTGTTAACGCTAGCAGGAGTGACCTCGGGGAAAGAAGGCAACTGATTTGTCTGTTATTAATGTTCATAACTTGATTTACAGACACAATAGTGAAATAAAAACCCAAGGATTATGAAGTGCGGGTTTATATGAACATTTAAGACCAAAATGATGAGTCTGACAGTAGCAGTTACAGAGAGAGGACACAGTTTTTACACAGAAAGTGAATTGGAGCCAGAGTCGATGGAGCTGGAAGTGCACCCATGATCACTTCCTGTTTGGAACGCAGCGCCTAGCAGTTAGCCATGTCCATTTATATAAACAGTCTATGCTAGCAGGTTATCTCTGTCCATTTATATATACAGTCTTTTAAAGCCCCACGGTTCATAAACCCCTTTTTTACACTTTGAACAGCTGAAAGGTCTTTGAGTGTGTTTTTCTGTGATAATTTAATGCAGTCAATTGGGAAAATGACTTCCCACAGATTGAACAGCTGTAAGGTTTCTCACCGGTGTGTATTCGCTGATGGACTTTTAGAGTACATTTGTTGGAAAAGGTTTTTTTTACATACTGAACAGCTGAAAGGTCTCTCATCTGTATGTGTTAATCTGTGGTACCTTAATGAAGACAATTCAGTAAATGACTTCTCACAGACTGAACAGCTGAATGGTTTCTCTCCTGTATGGACTCTTCTATGTGCATCTAGATTATATTTACGAGCAAATGTTTTCTGACAAACTGAACAGCTGAAAGGTTTCTCGCCTGTGTGAATTCTCATGTGTCTTTCTAAACCATCTTTTCTCACTAAAGTCTTACTACAAAAAGGACACTGGTGTTTCTTGTCCTCAGCTCCATCGGCTGTTCCTGACATATCCCCGTAGTTCACAGTGACACTGGTCTCTGGTGCAGACTTGTATTTGGGGGATAGACCTGAGTTTGGTGCAGTGGAGCTTGTGGCTCTGATCTGGACTTGGTTGTAGTGGTCTTCATCATCTGAACAGCTGAAAGGAGCTGTCCAGTCTTCATCATTGTCAGTGTGAGAGCAGTGCTCTGTGTATCCCTCAGTCTCTGAGTGTAAATGTGGCTTTGTGCTGATGTCTTCTCCCTGTGTTTCCTCTCTAAGTTCAGGTTGTCTTTGTTGAAGAAGTGAGGATTCTTCTGTCTTCACACAGACAGCACTGGATTCTGGGACACATCTGAAAATCAAAAACACTATTATAATAGTTGTCTGTGTAATCTCTTAGTTTTCCAGGTCTGATCCACTGTAAAAGCAGACGTTAAATCTGTCAACTGGATAAATTGTTGTAGGAGTGAAGACGTTTGGCTGGTCATCCAAGTCACTTCTTCAGTTCTGGTCAGATTGCTGGCAGACAATGCTTCATATCTGTCTAAAGGGAGGATCTAAAATCTGAACCTCACTATCTTCAAAGGAGTGGAAGGGGGAGTTAGTGTCTTTGAGATGCAGATGTACAGCAGACTGGGGTCCAGAGAAGCTCTCTCAACAGTGTTTGTATGTTCTCTTAAGGAGCAGCTGTTTAGTTTCTCCAATGTAACGCTCACTGCACTCTTCACTATGCTGAATGGAGCAGACCACATTACTTTTTTTATGGCTCAGGGCTTTGTCCTTTGGGTGAACCAGTTTCTGTCTTAAAGTGTTTGTAGGTTTGAAATAGAATGGAATCTCATACCGTCTGAAAATTCTCTGAAGTTTTTCAGACTATTTTTGTTAGGAAAGACAATCCTTCCTTAAAGATTCCATCCTCAGACCCAAAGCAAACAAAAAGAAACAAAAGAGAACAGCAGGAGGGCCATGAAAGATTGAATAGGGTCGTTAAGGCTGAAACTGGAGACAATAGCTATTTACAGTTTCAGTGTAGTTACCTCCATCCTTCAGACAGATATATGACAGTGTCCAGCAGTAGTCTGACCAGAACTGAGGAAGTGGCTTGGATGAGCAGCCAAACGTCTTCACTCCTACAATAATTTGCCCAATTCACAGATTTAAACTTCGTCTTTTACTATTAGAATAGTTCCAAAAAGGACACAGCAGAGGCTGCAGTTATCTAGTGTATGTGTATATGTGTGTGTATATATATATATATATATATATATATATATATATATATATATATATATATATATATATATATATATATAATACACTATATATATAATGTCCCTGCAGAGGAAATGACTGAATGTGTCTCTCTGGTGTATAGTCTGTATAAACGTGCTAACCCCGTAGTTTAGACCTGTGCAGTGTTCACAGAGCATCTGTGTGAGGAAACATGAGTTAGAAGTGTGTAAATGCTTCAGGCCTACACTGGCAGCTGCTCCTCCTCCTGTTTGATGCCCTGTTCCCCTGGCTCCTCTTTATTCTGTTGAGTCTCTGGGATTTCCTGCTTCAGACCTGGACCAGGATTCAGGGAGGGCATCTGGACACCTGCAGAAGAAAACGGGAAACTACATGTCAAACAGACTACACATTTTAGATAAGGCTTATGTTGTGTTAGCATTTCCCATCCCATTTTTAGTTGTACTGCGGCGTTTTAGATGCTGTGCTCTGTGTCGTTGATGAATGTTTGAGTGTAAGAGCAGAAAACAGCAAATTTTCAAGCATCCACCCCCCTGGTGTCTGACGCAACGTGACTTGTTGCATGTGAAAGTGGCATTACGGGGAAGGAAAATAATTCATAATTAGATCAGTCACAATATTTAAAGTCCAGATATGGATTAAGTTCATGTTAGAGTTTCACACACGTTAAAAGATGTGGCCATTTTGTTTTCATAGTTTTTTTTCTACAGGTGTTTCCTCTGTATGTGCACATTTATATGCATCTACACTATATTTACGAGCAAATGTTTTCTCACAGGTTAAACAGCTGTATGGTATTTCTCCTGAGTGTGTTATAATACAGCATTTTAGACCTCCACTGTGAATAAATCCTTTTAGACAAACTGAACAGCTGTAAGGTTTGTGTCTTTCTGTTAATTTAGCGCAGTCAATTAGGAAAATTATTTCTTACAGACTGAACAGCTGTAAGGTTTCTCTCCTGTGTATTAGTCTGTGGTACCTTAGTGAAGACAACTAGGTAAATGGCTTGGTTTCTGGCCTGCATGTATTTGTCTGTGTGCATCTAAATTGTATTTACATGAAAACGTTTTCTGCTGATCTGAACAGCTATAAACTTTCACTCCTCTGTGAGCTCTCATGTATCTTTCTAATACCTGTTGAATCTCAAATGTCACTTTACAAAAAACACACTGGTGTTTCTTTCTGACATATCCCCGTAGTTCACAGTGACACTGGTCTCTGGTGCAGACTTGTATTTGGGGGACAGACCGGAGTTTGGTGCAGTGGAGCTTGTGGCTCTGATCTGGACTTGATTGTAGTGGTCTCCATCAGCCTCTGTCTCCATCTGTGCAGCTGAACAGCTGAAAGGAGCTGTCCAGTCGTCCTCATTGTCAGTGTAAGAGCAGTGCACCGCGTGTCCCTCAGTCTCTGAGTGTAAATGTGGCTCTGTGCTGATGTCTTCTCCCCGTGTTTCCTCTTTGGGTTCAGGTTGTCTTTTTTGAAGCAGTGAGGAGTCTTCTGTCTTCACACAGACAACACTGGACTCTGGGACACACCTGAAAATCAAAAACACTATTAGAAAAGTTCCAAATAGGACACAGCAGAGGCTGCAGTTATCTATGTCATATAATGTCCCTGCAGAGGAAATGACTGAATGTGTCTCTGTGGTGTATAGTCTGTATAAACGTGCTAACCCTGTAGTTCAGACCTCTGCAGTGTTCACAGAGCATCTGTCTGAGGAAACATTAGTTAGAAGTGTGTAAATGCTTCAGGCCTACACTGGCAGCTGCTCCTCCTCCTGTTTGACGCTCTGTTCCTCTGGCTCCTCTTTAATCTGTGGAGTCCCTGGGATTTCCTGGTCCAGGTCGGAACCAGGACTCAGGGAGGGCATCTGGACACCTGCAGCAAAGAACGGGAAACTACATGTCAAACAGACTACACATTTTATTTGAGTACGTCCTGCGTCTGCATGAGGAAGTCTTGATCAGCATATACATAAAACAGTTCATTTACGGTTTTAAATCTTCACGTTTGTCATCAGCCTGTAAAGATGGCAAACACAAGCCTATTCAGAGAGTTATTCACTGTAGACCTGATTCAAAGGGCTGAACACTCACAGTCAAGTTTGATCGGTTTTCCCAAACGCAAGAACTGTGATTGGTCGATCCACATGGACAACATGAACTGATTAAAAGCAGCTCAGAGCAGCTAAAGTTTGTCAGAGAAGTAATAAACCTTTAAGACCATTGCATGTGTATGTCATGTGCACATGGCTGTGTACGGGTAAGCTGTGGTGGACAGCACAGATTTCCCCTTTGCGCCGCTGCCTGAGCTCCAGGTGGATTCACGTTCATTTAAATTATTTCAACTAAATGTTGGAATTGAATGTCCTAAAGCATCATGGAGGACAGGACATCGTTGAGGACAGGACATCATTGAGGACAGGCCAGCGTGGAGGACAGAGCAGACAGCAGCAGGTGGAAGTGGAAGACCAAAGACTGCTGGGAAACCTTTACAGTTTTTAATCCACTGCCATCTGCTGGTTGCTCTACAAAATCCACCCGGCTACATCCATTTCCACAAAGTGGAACAGACCTTCATTTTACTTTAATGTAGCAAATCTACGATGCTAATCTATGTCTATAAACTCCAAGGCGCTTACAGCACCTCCTCCAGGTCTCCTGCTCCTCCAGGTCTCCTGCTCCTCCAGGTCTCCTGCTCCTCCAGGTCTCCTGCTCCTCCAGGTCTCCTGCTCCTCCAGGTCTCCTGCTCCTCCTCAATGTTAAAGCTCCAGTGAAAGCAGCAGTACTAAGAATATTTGTAGTATATCTGTATTAGTATTAGTAATATTTGTTTAAAAAAAACGAAGAGAATAACAAAAGTTGGTAGACACAGTAAACTCGATCAGTGTTTTAAAATGAGAATTTACTGAGCCGCGGTAAACTCTTATTTAAATGAAATTTTAAATGTAAAACATATAGATTTGTGTCCAGTGTGTGCGTGAGGACTCACCCGCTCTGAGCAGCACGACTCTCGGGCTCAGAGCCTCCAGCAGCTCCTGGTTCCTCTGGTTCTCCTCTTTGGAGCGACACAGTTCCTCCTCATACTCCGCTATGGTTCTTTCAAACAGCGCAAATATGTCTTCAGCTGCCGCAGTCCAGAGCTCTCCGGATTTTACATATTTTGACTCAGTGTTTTTAGCTTTAGCTCCGAGCTAACCACCACGAGCCAAGGCCACCGGAACAACAGCTATTCTGCGCATGCGCGAGTTTCAAGTCTACTCCGGTGACGACGCCACCTACAGGACTGGAGTGTGACAGTGTTTGAAAATGTGGATAAAGAACACTTTACATCAGCAGAACTAAACAAGGACTAAACCAGGTCTAAGACAGAACTTAACTCTGACTTGAGTAGTTCTAAACAATAATAACTCAAAAGGACATTTTGAGGGGCTCAGCCAAAGGGCATTTTTGCACATCACCTAAAATGAACTTATCCACGTGCCCAAGTAAGTGGTAAATAAGCAAATAGTTTACTCCTTTAGGAATGACTTTTAGGTATGTTTAGCAAAGCTTTTTGCATAATTGTATGAGCTGAGGGACCAATAAGATTATTACAAAAGTAACAGAGGCCAAGCAACATGTGAGGGGGGTTGTCCCCCATGAAATGTTTGATAAAATAAACGTAATTTCCTGTAATCTGGGGTGTTTTAGGTGAAGAAATCCTGTTTTAACTGATATAGAACAATGGGATATGAGCCTGTGGCTGTGGCTCCTTCTCTCCAAGATTCAGAACATACAAACCTTTTATGGCAGACTTATCACTCTTTCATTTTACAATCTCTCTAATGGCAAGTGACACCAATGTACACATCCATGATGACTGATGTCCACAAGGGAGCAGTCAAACTAACAGCTGAAGTCTGCTTAATTTCTGCCAAGGCATTCTCTTTGGTTACAGTGTACCTTGCTTCCACCATTGCCTTTACAGTTTTGCGGCTTGGAATGGAGTATGATGGGTCCAGGATTTTAATACAATTTTGTAAGCCTTCATCCTCAGCGATAAAAAAACTATCTTTGACTGTCATATCCACCAATGTCTCATCCAGCATCTGTTTTCTGGACACTGTGTGGGAGAAAAGTTACTATATGAATATGATACACAGCATCCACAATAAATAGACACACACATACATATATACAGTATATATACATATATATTTAGCTTACTGTCAGGATTTCCAGTATTGACAGGGTCACTGGTTTGCTGGGTATGATTGTCTTGATGCCTGCTATGCAAGTGTCTCAGCATTTATGACGTGTTGTTGCTGTAAGAGAACTCTTGTGTGCAGAGCAAACACCGCACCTACAAGCAATTGTAATTTTGAGATGCATTTAAAAATGAATAATACAAATCAAACATGGAAACATAAAATGTATGCCATAAACTGCATTATACCTTATTTGGTTATGTAACAAACAGCCAAGTTTGTTACTAGATTAATAGCACCTTACACTATAAGCACTTTAAATTGCACGTACACTTTAATAGCACACAGCACTTTAAACATTATTTGCACTGTAAAAAAAAGAATTGCACAAAAGGATTTAAAAATGTTTATTTAATTTGTCTGCTTTTACCCAGTTTAAGATCTGGTGGCACAGGGCACTTTAATTGAAGCTGCGTGTCCTGGAGGGGAAAGAGGACAAAATTAACAGCTAATTAATACATTGGATATGTGCAATATTAGTGCAATGTTTGTTTGAGAATGGTTAAGTGTTTGTGTGTTCTGCACTTTGTAGTGTTTTTAGTGAAAGTGTTTTAAAAATGTTTTAACTCTCCACCTCCTTGTCCTTGTGTCCAGGTGTCAAAGAGGTCCCCAGGCAAACAAGCTCCCTTAAAAAGGTTCCAGGGCGGGACCAAGGCGGGGGAGGTGTAGGGGAGACATGTTGGGCAGTTTTAAATGGTTTATGGGTTTTAAGTATATTTGGTGTTTGGTTTTAGGGTTTATGTATTTTAATATGTATAATGTTGATTTGGGTTATAGGTTTATGGGTAGGTTTATACCCCTATTAATTAATAGTAGTTTAGTCCAGTTAGAGAAACAGGATAAAAGGCGCCTGCAACCATCAAACCAGGTTCTGCTGCTGGAGATGATGCTGCTCCTCTGACCTCCATTTGCACAAGGCACCTTGCACTTTGATAATTGATGGGAGAAAGAAATAAAAAAAATTGTGGACCACACCCGTGCTGCTGTCTTCTGTCGCACATCCTGCCGCTAACGGCCAGCCTACGTTACAGATTGTATGAGATCAAAATGATCCCAAACTATAGAAAGTCGCTTATTAGTGTTACTCGCCATGAAACTTTCCAAAATATTCTCACTCTCCAAATCTCTATCTCCTCACAACCCCATTCTGAAGCATAATGACGCAAAACAGCTGGTATGGCGCCAAACAACTCAAATCTGTCAAACCTGTCAAGCTGTTATTGGTTCAGAATGAACTGAAACAACATGAGCCAATGACACACTGAAAGACTATGAGCCAATGAAAAGCTTCGAAACATTTCTCAAGCCATGAAGGATGGAGCGAAAGTTTTGTCCCTTTAGAACACATTTGTTAGTTCCATATTGTACTTGTGAGGTGAAAATATCTTTGTGCAGTTAGAGCCGATGAACGTGAGATAGTTTGATTGGCAGTATGTTTACACTAAAATTACCTTTCATTATAAAGTGTAGACCTCAGATTTTCATAAAAATGTTGCAAGGAATTAAGAACCAAAAAGAGTTAAGTTTCTTTAAGTGTAGATGTTTGGTTTTGAAAGTGTAATTTAGGATTTCAGAGTCCAACATCAACTTTGTAAATGCAGAAGAGTCCACCTTGTGTTTATGAAGTGTTTAACATGACACCCACAGCTCCCTGTCCACTGTCTGACCCTAACCCCCAACCCTTCCTTGCATCCTTCCAAGCCACTTTGTATCCTCACGTCCTTCCTTCCTTGCCTCCTTGTAGCCTCATGTCCTTCCATCCTTGTGTCCTTCCATCCTTACCTCAGTGTATCCTTGCTTCCATGTGTCTTTTTTTCCTTGCCTCCTTGTATCATTGCTTCCTTATGTTCTTGTATCCTTATACACCCTGACGGACTCTCCCATCACCACTGTGGACTCTTTCCACTTCCTGGGCACCTGCATCACCCAGGATCTCAAGTGGGAGCCGACCATCAGCTCCCTCATCAAGAAAGCCCAGCACAGGATGTTCTACCTGCGGTCCAGATGATGGTGCCGTTTTACACGGCCATCATTGAGTCCATCCTCACCTCCTCCATCACTGTGTGGTTCGCTGGGGCCACTGCCAGGGACAGACAGAGACTGCAGCGCAGTGTGCGCTCTGCTGAGAAGGTGATTGGCTGCAGCCTTCCATCTCTACAGGACCTGTACGTCTCCAGGACTCGGGGGCGAGCAGGCCGTATAGCAGCTGACACCTCTCACCCTGGACATGGACTATTTGAGCCACTTCCCTCTGGCAGGAGGCTACGGTCCATTGGGACCAGAACCTCTCGTCATAAGAACAGTTTCTTCCCCTCTGCTGTTTGCCTCATGAACACTTTATAATATTTGCACAAAACTGGACACTTTATAACACCGGCCACTTTAATAAGTCATCTTTGCACTGTTGTTCTGATGCTGCTGTTGTATATATTTTCTACCTTTAAGTATTTTATTTGATTTTCAAGCATATCTTTTTTTTAAACTTCGTGCATGCCCTTATTTGTATTTGTATTTATTCAGTGTGTTTAATGTTTTATGTTGCACTTTATCACCAAAATAAGTTCCTAGTTTGTGAACTGTGTTCACAAACGATGGCAATAAAAGGATTCTGATTCTGATATGTCCTTTATTCCTTCAATGCTTGTATCCTAGCTTCCTTATGTACTTGCGCCCTTGCTTCCTTACCTCTTAGCATCCTTGCTTTTTGCATCCTTGGTTCCTTCATCCTCCCTTCTTTGTGTCCTTCCAACCTTGCCTCCTCCCATCCTTCCTTCCTTGCTTTCTTATATCCTTGTGTCTTTCGTTCCTTGCATCCTTACCTTCTTGAATCCTCGCGTCCTTCTTTGTATCCTCGTGTCCTTCCTTCCTTGCCTTCTTGTAGCCTTGCGTCCTTCCTTTCTTGCATCTTTGTATCCTTGTGTCCTTCCATCCTTGCTTTCATGTGTCTTTTCTTCCTTACCTCCTTGTACCATTGCTTCCTTATATCGTTGCCTCCTTCCTTCCTTGTATCCTTATATGTCCTTTATTCCTTCGTTGCTTGCATGATTGACTCCTTATCTCCTTGCCTCCTTGTCATTGCACACTACTCTGTGCATTGTGGTTTCTTTTCTCCTGTAGTATGAACAAAAATAAATACTACACTTTATCATTGAACAAGCTAAAGCTATTTCCAAAAGCTATAAAAATCCTTTCCTTATTTCAATGGTGGAGACAGAGAAGATGCACAACTTTTATTATTTTGGGAGTTATTTTTATTATTTTATTTTGACACTCGGCCCAGGACATAGAGAGACTTACCATAAACCAGGTTCAAACATCATTTTAACTAGAGATCGAGTTTTTTTCATGGCTGATGCCATTGATTGTTCAGAATCCAGAGAAACTACGGCAGATATTTTTGGGCCAATATGTAATTTACTAAAAACTCACCCACAGCCATTTTTACCACAATCTAAGAGAGCTGTAATCATGTCCTCAAATGTTCAAATATAGTTTTATGCATATTCTTTAGACAGCAGGTCAGCCCAACCTAAATATCGCCCTTTGCTGGAGCTTTAAGGCTGATAGCTGATACGGTAAAAAGAGCAAATCTTTAGAACGTCCAACGTCAGATGAACACAGCAGCTTCAGACACACTCTGAGCTGCTGAAAGGCCTCTCTCCTGAATGTACTTTTCTATGATAATTTAGTGCATTCAACTGAGAAAATAACTTCCCACAAATTGAACAGCTGTAAGGTTTCTCTCCTGTGTGTATTCTTTTATGGACTTTTAGAGTGGATTTGCGGGTAAAAGATCTTTTACAAATTGAACAGCTGAAAGGTTTCTCATCTGTATGTGTTTGTCTGTGGTACGTTAGTGCAGTCATTTGTTTAAATGATTTATCACACAATGAGCAGCTGAATGGTCTTTCCCCTGTATGGACTCTTCTATGTGCATCTAGATTATATTTACGGGCAAACGTTTTCTGACAATCTGAACAGCTGTGCACTTTCACTCTTGTGTGAATTCTCATGTGTCTTTCTAAACTCTTTTCAGTCCCAAATGGCAATCTACAAAAAGGACACAGGTGTTTCTTGTCCTCAGCTCCTTCAGCTGTTCCTGACATGTCTCCGTAGTTCACAGTGACACTGGTCTCTGGTGCAGACTTGTATATGGGGGATAAACCTGAGTTTGATGCAGTGGAGCTTGTGGCTCTGATCTGGACTTGATTGTAGAGGTCTCCATCAGCCTCTGTCCCCATCTGTGTAGCTGAACAGCTGAAAGGAGTTGTCCAGTCTTCATTATTGTCAGTGTAAGAGCAGTGCTCCGTGTGTCCCCCAGTCTCTGAGTGTAAATGTGGCTCTGTGCTGATGTCTTCTCCCTGTGTTTCCTCTCTGGGTTCATGTTGTCTTTTTTGAAGCAGTGAGGACTCTTCTGTCTTCACACAGACAGCACTGGACTCTGGGACACACCTGAAAATCAAAAACAGAATTAGAATGGTTCCAAAAAAGACACAGCAGAGGCTGCAGTTATCTATGTTATATAATGTCCCTGCAGAGGAAATGACTGAATGTGTCCCTCTGGTGTATAGTCTGTATAAACGTGCTATACTGTGCAATACTCAAGTCACTTTACGGAGATGTTATATTAGAGTCCATTTTTAGTTTATTTTTAAGTCAATTTTTTTTAATTATTTTAAGCTATTTATCTATTATCTTGTTTTATTGCATGTACCATTTTCCTTCTGTTCTTTAATTGTGCGGTGCAATACTGGAA